>NC_056503.1:43834372-43844842 GCF_014905685.2 Nematolebias whitei
ATCTAAAAATGATGCAGAAAAACTGGTCCATGCATTTGTCGTGTCTAGACTGGATTATTGCAATGGTTTATTAACTGGGTGTCCAAAAACCTCTTTAAAAAGTCTTCAGTTGATCCAAAATGCTGCTGCCAGTCTTAACTGGAGTTAGTGGGAGAGATCTCCAGTTTTAGCTTCTCTCCATTGGCTCCCTGTTATTCAGAATTGAATTCAAAATCTTACTTCTAACCTACAAAGCCCTCAACAACCTAGCTCCATCTTATATTACAGAACTTATTGTTCCATATTTTCCTAACAGAGCACTTTGCTCTCAGGCTGCAGGTTTACTCGCGGTTCCTAGAGTTTACAAAACCAGAATTGGAGGCAGATCTTTCAGTTATCAGGCTCCTCTCTTGTGGAACCAACTTCCAGTTTCTGTCCGTGAGGCTGACACATTGTCCAGTTTTAAGACTGGGATTAAGACTTTCCTTTTGGATAAATCCTATAGTTAGGGTCGGCTTGGGTTTCCTGAGCTGTCCCTTAGTTCTGCTGCTATAGGCTTAGACTGCTGGAGGACAAACTGACCACAGTTTTCACTCTGCTACTGTTTTTACTTACTCTGCTCAACCTGTTTTGTATTTGTAATTTTATTTTTATTTTTATCCTTGACGTGTTTTTGTCTTTCAGGTTCACCTGCACCTACATCTGGACCTGCCAGTCTGTGATCGTCTGTCTCTCCTTCCTGTCCTCTCAAACCAGCCGGTTAAAGCAGATGGCCGCTTGTCCTGAGCCTGGTTCTGCTGGAGGTTTCTTCCTTTTAAAAGGGAGTTTTTCCTTCCCACTGTTGCCACTGTGCTTGCTCAGGATGGGAGACTGCAACGAAGCCAAGATTCAACTTGTCTGCTGGATTCCTTAGATAGAGAACTTTACTAAATGGCTTTTATGTATGTGGATGTTTAAAAATAAATAAAATAAAACAGAACCGATGGCACTGATACATTTCTGCTTATTCACAGCAAGAATCTTTGTAATCCTCTGACCAAATCTCAGAAATCGTTGTGTATTTTTCTCCCTTTTTGCCTGAAAGAGCCAAATCAAACTAAAGTTGTGATGTGAAGACATCAGACGGAAGTGCACTGCTGCTCTTGAATGTCCTCTGTGAAAGACTTGCCATGAAACTCTTTTCTTTTGTTGTAGTTAAACGCAGTTATGTCTTTACAAACCCCTCCCTGCCCATCGCCCCTCCGCCCCAAGATGGTAAAGCAAACATAGAAGAAAAACGTAAAAGGAAATGAAGCAGACACAAGTCACAGACGATCACTTCGATTTTTCAGCATGAACTTAACAAACTCGTCCACAGAAAGTGAGGTAAGAGATATAAAAAGTCTTGATTATGTGAATCTGTTTTCATTGGATTCATTAGGCAGGCGCACTTTGTCCGTTTTAGAGACCAGATGTGGAACTATTAATGTGGAATTGATCGTTTCTGTAATAAATACATAGGGTATGGTGTTTTTGGGGGTTTTAGTTTGTGGTTCAATTTTCTTAAAATTCAAGAAACAACAGAATAAACCTGAGAAGCGTGGAATTAAAGCACCAAATCATCGGGGCTCTTAAAAGTCAAGGCAGTTTTGGATGTTGGGACTGTAAAGACGCTCCCTGACAGATGTGGGTTAGTCGAGTCGGTTTGTTTTCTGCTGTTTAATGAAGGAAAACGAGTCCACAACAAATCCTATGTAACATGTTTTATATAGAATAGAAGAAAAAAAAAAAAAACGAGTACACATTTGTATAAATGCTGCAAAAGTGAATATTTTAAATAATACTTTTTAAACAGCGATAACTTGTCGGATGTTGAGCTGGACGAGTAGATCTGATTTTTGTGTTAACGCTGAGGCAGCATTCTGTTTTTCTTTATCTTTCTGTACATTTGATGGAGTCTGTTCTGCATACTTTGTGTAATTTTAGCCGTTTGAATATCCGAACGTTCAGCTCATTCAGGAGATGCTGAGGCTTTTGGTTTTTGTTAGTTTTATACTTTCTCAAATGTGTTCCTCAAGATAGTCTATTAAGATACCTTCAGTTTCTTAAAAATAACTCAAAATCTGCTTCTGCAAACTTATTCGATTTTAATCACTGTTTTTTTTATTAAAGTTTTTCTCTTTATACATACAAATTGGAATCTGTGGGTACAAAGGAGTCGTACTTATGTTCTGTTTAAACAACATACTTAAACAAAAATTCATCAAAATAATCCCATTCACTCCTTTCCAAGTCACTGCCCCATGTCTGCACATTACATCCTTCAACCTGACAAAAAGGGAGAGCACATTTTAATAATAATTAAAAATAAAAGGAATTCACCTGAAATATTAATGTATATTTTGGAATGTATCAAGAAAGTGGTCCCATGTTTTTTTAAATTTTCCATTAGAGTGCTGAACAGAACACCTTGTTTTTTCTAGTTTCAAGCACGACACAAGGTCATATAACCACTGTTTATGAGTTGGAGGGGAAACACCCTTCCATCTGATTAGAATTGCACGCCTCGCTAACAAGGGACAAAAAGACACCACCTGTCTTTTGGAGGCTGATAGAGGTCACTCTTCATCACTGATGCCAAAAAGAGCCAGGAGAGGACTAGGTGTTACTGCCACTCTGAGAAACCTGGACAGGGTGTTAAAAACATCTGTCCAGAACTGACCAAGGCTGGGACAGGACCAGTACATATGAACCCAGTGTGGCCTCAGCAGTTTTGCATTTGTCACAGTATGGGGTGATTTCCGGATAGATACGAGACAGTTTGCTTTTGGAGAAGTGGGCTCTATGTACCACTTTAAACTGAATAAGACAATGGCGTGCGCACAGAGATGTCGCATTAACAAGTTTAAGTATAGAAGCCCATGTTTCATCTGAAATGGTCATGCCCAAGTCCTCCTCTCATAAAGTTTTGAGTTTGGGTGACGAGGTCTCCATCATGTTCAGCAACAGATTGTAAATCCTTGAAATCAGCCCTTTATGGGTCGGGTTCAATTGTAAGATAGTTTCCAACAACGTAGGCTCTGGTAAAGAAACTGAGCCTGAAAGATGGGATTGAATAAAATTTCTGGCTTGTAAATATCTGAAAAAGTGGGATTGTGGTAGACCATACTTATTGCTAAGTTGTTCAAATGATGCCAATTTCTTCTCAATGAAAAGGTCCTTAAAATGAGTCAGACCGCTCCTGTGCCACCCCAGGAACACCCCATCCTGAACGGATGGTTTAAACAAATAGTTAAGTGCAATGGGGCTTAGAGGGGAAAAATCCAGAAGTTTAAAATATTTCCTAAACTGGCCCCATATTTTTAGTGAATGTTTCACTACAGGATTTAAAATGGAGTTGGGTGAGGAGAGTGAACGTGGAGAACAAAGCATAGCCGGTATAGATATATTATTGTTGTTGTGTAATTCCATAGTCACCCCAATCAGGGCAGTTATTCAGGCTATGGTAAAAATACCAGAACACTAAGCATCTGAGGTTAGCAGCCCAATAATAAAACCGAAAGTTGGGGAGCCCCCCCCCCCCCTCTTTAGGTTTTTGAAGATGCATCTTTATCCCTCCAGATGTAGGATGAAAAAATTGAATACAACTCGTTAACAAATATATTAGGAATAAAAATAGGTAGTGCCTGAAAAAGATATAAAAATTTGGGTAATATAGTCATTTTAATTGAGTTGATACGTCGTACCAAGGACATGGAAAGTGGCGTCCATTTTGTGAGGGATCTTTTCACTTGGTTTAACAATGAAGTCAAATTCCCTTTGAACAAGTTTTTATGTTTTTTTTTGTCACTGATATACCCAGATATGTAAATTTTTGTCTTTCAATTCTGAATGACAGATTGGTAAAATCTGACATATTTACTTTATTACTTGAAGGGAAAAGCTCACTTTTGGTAAGGTTCAGTTTATACCCGGAGATCTGGACAAATTGGGTAAACAAATTGAGGGAAAAAGGCAGTGAAGTTGATGGCTTGGCGATAAAAAGTAAAAGGTCGTCTGCATAAAGCGACACCTTATGATCCATGACATTTCTCCAGATGCTGGATATCTCCTTGCTGGTACGTATTACAAAGGCGAGGGACTCTACGGCCAGATCAAAAAGCAGGGGGCTAAGAGGACAGCCCTGCTGGGTGCCTTTTTGTAATTTAAATGGTTTTGAGGTTTGAAAATTGGTACGTACTGTAGCAGATGGCTGACGATACAATAATTTAATCCATGAAATGAATTTGCCCCCAAAACCAAATCTACTAAAAACTGCAAAAAGATAGTCAAACTCAGCCCGATCAAAGGCTTTTTCAGTGTCAAGAGAAACAACACATTCATCTGAGACTGTGGGGCTTGAGTAAACTACGTTAAGAAGCCTTCGTATATTAAAATATGAATGGCGGTCTTTAATGAAACCTGTTTGGTCTTTTGAAATAACTGATGGTAGGACAGTTTCGAGCCTACGGGCAAGAATCTGAGGGAGGGATCCTTGTTTAAAGCAATTGGTAAGGGTGGAACCAAGCTGAGCAGAGAGTAAAACTGAAAATTGTTAAGAAAAATTCTGAGGGAAGACCATCTGGACCTGGACATTTGCCAGACTGCATTGAGGCTATTGCTAGGGAGACTTCTGTCTGGGAGATGGGTTCGTCTAACCTGTTTTTGAGTTCTAGTGAGATTATAGGGATGTGAAGTTTAGCTAAGAAACCATTAATCATGTTAGAATTGGTTTGTAATTGTGAGCTGTAGAGCTCCGAGTAGAAGTCTCTGAATGCATCGTTAGTTTTTCCATAATCTGTGATTGTATTGCCGTCTTGTGTTCGAACTTCAGAAATAGTTTGCCTTGCCCTAGATCCCTTAAGTAGGGTTGCTAATAGTTTATCAGGTTTGTCGCCATGCACATAGAATTTGGATTTGTCATGCAAGAGCAAACGTTCAGCTGAGTGTGTTGTTAGTAGGTCAAGCCTTGTTTAAAGTTCAACACGCTTTTTAAAAAGTTACAGAACTTTCAGCTCATTCAGGAGATAGATGCTGAGGCTTTTGGTTTTTGTTAGTTTTATACTTTCTCAAATGTGTTCCTCAAGGTAGTCTATTAAGATACCTTCGGTTTCTTAAAAATAACTCAAAATCTGCTTCTGCAAACTTATTCTATTTTAATACAACATTTAGTTTTAACTACTTTCCTGCTACTTCAAGGTTATAAGTAGCTTTTTCCTACATTTAGCTTTTGCTTCTTTTAACGTTTAGCTAGCGTTTACCTTTTATTCATCTTTAACAAAATTTCAGCCTCTTCAGTAAATTTCAGCAATCATTTAGCTCTCAGCATCAACACTTTCTGTAGCTGTGTATATTGATAAATTCAGACCTATTTTTATCATTTTAA
The DNA here is from genome assembly GCF_014905685.2 of Nematolebias whitei. Classification (NCBI taxonomy): domain Eukaryota; kingdom Metazoa; phylum Chordata; class Actinopteri; order Cyprinodontiformes; family Rivulidae; genus Nematolebias; species Nematolebias whitei. The sequence goes on from NC_056503.1 coordinate 43,839,756, forward strand.
ACCATTTTTATTTTATTTTGGGGAAATAAAAATACATTTTGACAATACATGCATTTGCTTAAGTACAGGTAGATGACGTCACTAAAATTATTATTATTTTTTTATTATCAAACTTTAAGTTAAAGATTATTCTGTTTGAATGTGTAAATTTTCATTAATTAACAGTCAAAGCAGGATGGTATTTCAAATTTGCCTTAAAATACCTCGGAGGCCTGAGAAGAGGAAGTGAAAACCGGCTGACACGTTGATGTTTCCGGCCATCTAATTTGACTGAGAAGTGCGAAGCAAATAACACCAAAGTTACACAACTCAGTTTATATACTGATTGTTTTTCCTCTTCATTGTGAAACATAACTGCTATTTTTAGACTAAAACAAATCGGTGATTTTCCTGCCGGGGCAATTCTTCTGATTAACGTTTGACCAGGTTCAATATGGCCGCCATGGCTAAATGATCCTAGAACACATTAGAAAATGGCTATACCACAGACAGTTTTACAGATATCAAGCTAATATTTGACGTGATATTTCTTCAAGGATTTCCAGGTTCATTTAAACCTGCGATGGCGTTATACGTTGCGAAACCCTCACATTTGCTATCATCAAAATGAACAGTCCACATGTGACAACTGTGGCCAATTTTTGGACGTATAAAGCAAACACTCAGCTCGCTTTACTTTTCTACATAGGCCAGTGTTTCCCCTACCATTATACAAGCGGGGCGCCCCGCCCCCTCAACAGAACCGAGCACCCTGCCTACTGAACTGAACTGTCCCCACTCCGACCGTCATACAGGCGCGCTAGCTAAAAAGCTAAAGGCAGCACTCACGCTGCCTCCTCCCTCACATTGAACCCCCCACCTCGCTTCAAAAACTGTCAGTACAAACAGCGCAGCTCCGTCTCCCCCCCAACAGAAATCACGGATGACATAAGCACCCTGCCATGGCAAGTTATCTAGGGGAGACACTGTAGGTGATACCACTTCCCTTTAAACTCGAGTTCTGTACCAGAGGCCTGGGAGATAGAGGTTCTGTTCAGCATCTTCCTAGGACTGTGTTCTTCTGGACAGAGATCTCTGAGGTTGTTCCTGGGATCTGTTCATTTCAAGTGAATTCAATTCAGTTCGTTCATATAGCGCCAAATCACAACAGAAGTCGTCTCAGGGCACTGAACAGAAACATTCACATACATAAAAATCAGTTTTTTTTTTTCATTCATTCAACTTTTATTTAGACAGATTAATCCCATTGAGCCCCGAGGACTCATTTACAAGAGAGACCTGAAGTTAATAATGTTATTTATCCAAGGAGCCAACAGATTGCTTTGAGTTTTCACTTGGTCGCAGTCTTCCATCCTAAGCAAGCATAAAGGCCACAGTGGAAAGGAAAAACTCCCTCACGAGGAAGAAACCTCCAGCAGAACCAGGCTCAGAACAAGCTGGCATTTGCTTCGACCGGGCTGGGTTTGAGCGGACAGGAAGCAGAAACTAGCACACAATGGCAAATCCAGGATGGAGGCCATCAGGTTTTTCTCTAGGACGAAAGACAAAAATATAGAAATCACATGTTAAAAAAGAATAATTACAAATACAAACTATCTGTTGGAGCCAATCTTCCAGTCTGGGGGTCACAGAACCAAGTGCTTCAATGACCACTGGGACTACTGATGCTTTGACTCTCCACATCTTCTGTATTTCCTCATTCAGCCCTTGGTATTTCTCCAGCTTCTCCTACTTCCTGATGTTGCAGTCACTTGGGATTGCTACGTCTACCATCACTGCCTCCTTCTCTTAAGTCAACCACCAGAATGTCCGGTTGGTTCGACATCACCTGTTTGTAGGTCTGGATCCGAAAGTCCCACAGTATCTTAGCCCTGCAGTTCTCCACCACCCTTGGTGGAGTCTCCTACTTTGCCTGTGGGACCTCCAGTGCAAACTCGGCACAGATGTTCCTGTAATAATAATAAAAATAAAATAAAATAATAATACGGGCATAGCGACCCGTCCAGGGTGTACCCCGCCTCTCGCACAGTGATTGCTGGACATGGGCAGCAGCGACCCCCGTGACCCAAAATGGAATAAGCGGGTAAAGATAATGGATGGATGGATGGATGGATGGATGGATGGATGGATGGATGGATGAACAGACACTGGTAGAGTTTCTACTCCTCGATGTGAATTACTGCAAGAACTCTGTGGCGAGAGTCAAGTAGATGACACATGCTAACAAAGCCAGGAGGAGTTGACTCAAGTTGAAAAAAAGTCATTATATCGTTCCCAAGTTTCATTTAAGCACAGACTCCAGCTTGTGGTCAATGAGGAGATCCTGGATGAGATGTCCCTTGTTCATGAGTGAGTGGACATTATGCAGACTGAAGTGGACAGTCTATCACATGTTAGCTGACCTGGGTAAGCCAGCTAGCACAGAGTGGTCAACAGACCGTCTGGAGTGTTGTGAAGTACATCAAAAAGAGGACCAGAATGATTTTATTGATTTCAAGTTGTGTGAAGGCAATGGCGAGAACCTGTGTGGATATCTCTCCGGAGAGGCAAAACAACGTCCGAGTGCAGGTGCACTGTTGTGGTAGCCCAGACAGGCAGGGAAGAAGTGAGAGAAGCTCATCAGCTGTGTACTGGATAAGTCAAGTTACAGTTTGATAAACTGGCAGCAGGAGAGACCAGAGAAAAACATACCAGGTATAAACGAAAAAGTTCTATAAAATATAATTGCGTCGCTCAAGGTGGCTGCGTGTTGGAGCAGCTCTGTTACTTTCATTCTGAGATTTTGCTTTTGGAAACTTTAATTCCTCTTTTTCTGGATGTAAATCACATTTTTTGGATGATTGTTTCCTCTGGTATCAGATGCTGTGCAGCTGGAAGGATTTTTAATGAAACTTTTTTAGTTTTGGACATTTGTTATGATGCGTAACCATGGCAACAAGGCTGTTTTCTACAACCAACAGCAGCTGATTAACATCTCAAAAGGTCAAATAATATCTCAACTTCAGCCCAAAATCTCAAATGAGTTGAAAAGGATGTTCTGTGAACGCATTCTCATCTACCTGCCTGCTGTGCTTGAGTGCCTGACCACTGAGATCCTGGAACTAGCAGGAAACATGGCTCATGACAGCGGAAGGACAGGATCGTCCCTCGGCACCTACAGCTGGCTGTCCGCAGCGACGAGGAGCTCGGCAGACTACTGGGAGGAGTGGCCATCACTCTGGGAGGAGTTCTGTCCAGCATTGGACGGTCCTACAGCCCAAGGTAACCGAGAGGCCAGCCGAGTCTGGGTGGACGGATCGGACGGCATCTGCAGCCAGTTTCTTAGGATCCACTGTGGGATGGACCTTTACAAGAGACCCTTCCTGTCTACAGCCATCAGCATCTATAACATCTCTTAATGAAATGAGGATAACGAGTTACAACAACAAATAATTTCCCTCTGGGATTAATAAAGTATTTTTGAATTGAATTGAACCCAGACAGCCTGCTTTGTGGATGCAGCCTTGGTGATCAGGTGAACAGTCGCGATAGAGGCCTGAGCTGAAATCACAGCCAGGTAGGCTAGAGTTTATCCAGTCACACAGCTCAAAACAGTCTCTCTGAATGAGTCAGTTTGTTGAGTCATAAAACATTAAGCAATACAATTTTCCAGAGAACAGTGGCAATTCAGCTAGTGTTCTGCCTGTGCATTATTCCAGCCACTTGGTAATGGCATTTCATACATGCTTTGCCTGGCAGCATCTTACCTCCTGCTCTTGTGAGTTGAAAAATAAAATAGAATATAGAGTAGAAATAGAATAAATACGATATATATTGTAGAAAGTTACTAAGTAAAAATAATATTCCAGAATCGATAAGTGCAGCCCTTTGTGACAATGGATTGAAAAATGTGTTCTTTATTTATTTACAGATCAAGATACTTGACTTTAACAAAAGTTTGGACTACAACATAAGCTACATGTGCGATCAGGAAGAAGTGTTCCTGCAGAACTTCTACTCCGTGTTCCTGACAGTTCTCTACAGCGTCATCTTCCTCCTGGGTCTGTCCGGGAATGGCCTGATGATCGCCGTCTTCCTGAGGCGTCGCCGTCGGTTACGCATCACGGAGATCTACCTGCTGCACCTGGCTGTGGCGGACCTCATGCTCATCTTCACTCTGCCGTTTGAATCAGTGAACAGATGGGTGTTCGGGGACTTTCTCTGCATGCTGATCGGCACGCTGAAAAATATGAACCTGCTTTGCGGAAGTTTCCTCCTCGCCTGCATTGGATTCGACAGATACCTGGCCATTGTTCACGCAGTTCCCAGCATGCAAAGCCGTCGTCCAAAGGTCGTGCACCTGATGTGTGCATCTCTGTGGATTCTCTGTTTGTTTTTGTCACTACCCAATGCCGTGTTTCTCTCTGTGGAACAGGACAAATATGATTTTATGTTCTACTGCCATTACTATCGCTTTGAAACGCACTCTCACAACTGGGTTATTGCTAACAGGATCTTACATCACGTGTGCTTTTTCTTCTCTTTGGGGGTCATGTGTTACTGCTACACCACACTGGTTATAACTTTGTTCCACAGCCAGAAAAGCCAAGCCAAGAAAGGCGCCATTCGATTGGCTTTGCTCGTCACACTCGTGTTCTGTTTCTGCTGGTTGCCGTATAATGTCACCTCCGTAATCAAGACTCTTGAGGAGCTGGAAGTGGTGACGTACGACATCTGTGAGTCCTCCGCCTTGCTGAACCAGGTCTATTATGTAACGCACAGCCTGGGGATTTCCCATTGCTGCCTGAATCCGTTCCTGTACGCCTTTGTTGGGGTGCAGTTTCGTAATGAGCTGCTTCACCTGCTGTGTCAGCTGGGTTGCAGCCGAGCTTGTTTGCCGTTTATCAGAGCTCCAGTTCAAATGCGGCACTCTATTTCTGATGGAATGACAACCAACAGAACTAACATCTACCAATAAAACCCTGGTAATCAGATTACACGTCATGGTAGAGAATGCTATAACCAGTGGCGGCTGGTGGAGTTTTCTCCGGGGGGGGGGGGATCGCGAGAAGCTTAAAGTGGTGACGTACGACATCTGTAAGAGAGCA
>NC_056503.1:43844942-43864101 GCF_014905685.2 Nematolebias whitei
TATATATATATATATATATATATATATATATATATATAATTCTATATGTTAAATCACTAATAGACTACCAATGAAAAGGCCCTCAGGACAATCTCTATCTGTAAATCTTTGCATGTATTTGTCTAATTAACACCCCTGGTTGTTTGTTCATGTAAGTGCTGTGTTCTTCTGTATACTTCATTCATTTGTTTGTTGTATACTTGCAATTTGCTTAAATAAATATATATTTTTAAGTGTCACTGCACAATCTGTTCCGGGATCGGAAGCACGATCCGTACAATGCACCCGTACTCTGGGCGCAGGAGCGTTGCGCCCAGAATAGTCCTATATCTTGTAAATATGAAAATAAATATGTCATCAATCAGTGACAATGTTTTGAAAGAAACAACTTTACTCATCATTAACTATAAAATATTTATCTTACACAATATATATATATATGTATATTTCTTTTTTTTAATTATTATTTCATTTTTTATGTCTTCCAGGTAATATGGTAAGTGGTGTGAGTGGTGGGGCAGTGCCCTAGCGCCCTCTATTGGCCAGCCGCCACTAGCTATATAACCCTATCCAGTGTTTTCATAAACCCCTTGTTGTTCATTCTGCTACATCTGAATTGCTGTATTTACTAGAGATGGGCATTTTAGTCAACGTTACGACTCGCCTCAGCTAGGAAAAGGGGAGGTAACATTAAACCAGTTAGAAATAGGTCTGATATTATTTAGCCAGTGGGTTTTTAACAAAAAACAAAAGAAATGAAAGTGGGTACCTTCAAAAATATTAACTCTGGTTAAGTATTATAAATTTAATGTTTAACAAAAGCAATATTCCAACAAAATAAAAGACAGCACATCAAACAATGGACTTTAAATCATATTTTACAAACCAGGTGATCTGGCTTTTGCGGTTGCTGCTCCGAAATTGTGGAACAGTTTACCCGATCATTTAAAGACTGCAGACTGTTGAGACTTTTAAATGTTTGATCAAGACTCATCTTTTTTCCTTGGCATTTGATCCGTACGGTTTGAGAACCTGATTTTTATTGTTGTTGCGTGTTGTATTTCATTGTTAACTTTATTGTTTTTCCTGAGTGGAACAAGATGTATTCGTTGTTGGGTTTTTTGTTCTTATTGTTTTTATTTGAATTTGACTAAATTGTAAAGCACTTCGGTCAGCTTTTACTGTTTTTACGTGCTATATAGATACATTTACATTGACATAAGGTGGGAAGAAAATTAACAGATACGAACTTTAAAAAGGGCAACAAAGTCCATGCTCAATAATCCAGGTATACAATCCAACAATTTTCAGTCAGGTTATCTAGACAGTTTCTTATTTTTTTGTGCTGAAACGTTTCACCTTCTAGAAATGCATCGATTACTTGACAAGTGAGCGGAATCAGTTTTTTTGGTTTGTTTTTTCAGTTTTACTGTCTTGACACTCAAAGTCTGATTTTTTTTTTACCTGTCTGTGAATGCACTATAGCTAAGCAGCCAATTCTGACTAGTCACGTCTTAGGTTTGAAATGAGGACAAACTTCGGCCAATTATATCAAACTATTTTAATTTTAACCATCAACGGTAGGCCATTGTGTAACTGCCTTGGTCTGTTAGCAAAATATTTCATAAACCACCTGATGGAAATTTCATGCAACTCTCAAAATTTAATTATTGGAGTAACATTTGCAGTCAACCTAATTCAATATGGCAAACACAGCAATTGTTAAATCTCAGTCATGTTTATAAACATTGAGCTAAACTTTGGTGTGGTAGTAGCCGAGAGTTAGTCATAAAACATACTCCGAGGATGTCGTCTCCCATAACAACTGAAGCCTCCAGTTCTCTCCTTTGGCTCCCTGCCAACTTCAGAATAAAATTTTTAATTTGACTTGTAACAAACAAAGCTCTCAATAGCCTAGGTCCATCTTGTATAAAAGATCTTACTGTTCCACACTTTCCCAATGGAGCACTTTGTGCTCTGACTGCAGGTTTACTTGAGGTTTCTAAGGTTTCTAAAAGTAGACTGGGAGAAAATTTCTGTCTGAGAAGCTGACTGTCTGCTTTTAAGACACGGATTAAGACTTTCCCTTTTGATGGATCCTATAGTTAGGGTTGGCTTGGGTTTCTGGAGCTATCCTTTAGTTCAGCTGCTATTAAGGTTGGTCACGTGGTTGTGAGATGTTCGTATTCGCATATATCTTTCATCATCCATTGGACACATTGAGCTCCTGGGAAACCCCTCACTGTAGTACACGGCACGGCTTTCTTCCACTCCGTCCCTGCAGCCGCCGTTTGGCCACACATTTGTCACGGAGAGCGCGCCACACATTTCAGCAGAGGGCCTTTTGTCTTAAAGACTTGTACAAATGAATGAATTTTCTGACGGCATCGGCCAACTGCTCCTTAGAGCTGTCCAAGTTGATCGCACGCACAACAGCCGACTTCTGGGACCGTGTGCACAATTTCTTTCCACCACGTGTGGTGGAACGACAAAATAAAGAAACTTTGACTTCTGGAAGCGGAGTAGTTGCGCGTTTCTGCATAACCACGCCCACAAACTTTGACCAGTCGTCCTGAGATCAAAGCTGGACCTCGTGTTGAGAAGTGACAGTCGAAGCTACTGCCAGAAGAAAATTAGTTTTTGTCACGGCTACGTCCGAGTCGATTCCTCTGCTTCGGATGATGCAACGACCTTTAAGAGTGCTGGAGGACAAACCGACCTCATCGCCTCCCTCGACTGCTCTTTACTCGCTCTACTCTTCATCTCCCATAGAAACTACACCTGGTCCAATCCTTCTTTCTCTTTCCGGTCTCGGCTCTAACCCCAGCCAGTTGAGACGGAGGGCTGCCCATCCAGAACCTGGTTCTGCTGGGGGCTTCTTCTTGTTAAAAGGGGGTCATTCCTTTCCACTGTCACCATCGTGCTGCTCTTGATAGATTGGGACGAAGTGAAGATTCGAGCCAAGCCAATCTGATAGTATTTTTTTTTTAATCCTTCTTCTTTCAGCTGCTCCCTGCGTCAGGGGTCACCACAGCAAACTAACTCACACGAAGACTTTGCTGTTGTTTTTACGCCAGATGCCCTTCCTGACGCTTCCACAGCCTCTGTGTGGAGCAGAGCTGCCATCTAGGACGCCCGGAGGAGCAGATGGTGGGGGTTAAGGGCCTTGCTCAAGGGTCCAGAGTGGGGCAAATGAGAGTGGGGGCAGGTGCGGGCGCTTCACCTATCTCACCCACACTTTCGATGTTGTCGGTACCGGGAGTTGATCTTCCGATCACAGGCCCACCTTCTCTAACCTCTGTGCTACCAGTCCCAATCTGCTGGCTTTAACTTCTAACTAGCATTTGATACTGCATGAAGATTATTGCACAGTGTCCCGCGATGCTTTTTGTTGAGAACTTTATAAATAAACTAAATTAAAACAATTAACGACTACGTCTTTCCTCGGTGTAACGCGAGCTCAGTCTAAAACCGTCTAAAGGTGGTGGGCGATCCTTCAAGGAACACTGGGCCTTTATTTTAATAAAACGATTAAAAACACAAAAAACAAACAAACGTCTGAGATGATTATTCTATTTTTTGACTCCTATTAAAACACAGTGATACAGAACAACTGCAAACAATCACAAATTGCATCTTATATACAGCAAAGTATATATTATATATTTATATAATTTATTTGCACAAACAGTTTGGTAGTTGGAGAAAATAAATCAATGATGTTCAAACAAAGAAATCTGAGGCACTCTTCTCCTAATCACAACAAATACACAGACTTTTTTTTTTGTTTTAATTTATACAATTTACAGTATTTTCTTTTTTAGAAAATGGCTTCAGATTTATTCAACAGTGTTACAGTGCTTTTTAATTTTTTATTTTATTTTATTTAACCCAAAACGTGAAGATTATCACCGATTTGTTTTTAAAAGCGTTTCTCTTTCCCGACAACTACAACGATTTAAAAAAAGAAGAAGAAAAAGACACGATGGGACACGTTTTAAAACAGCTGAGATGGTTCAGAAAGGCATGTTGGCCATACCGCCGGAGCCGTAGCCGATCGGACTGTCCAGGGACATCCCCCGCTGTCTGAGGGACTGCTGGCCCATCATGCCAGACTGAGGGTGGGGAGGGCCCAACATGGGGCCCTGGTGTCCGAAGGGTTCCCCTGGAATTGGCATGCCGCGCTGCTTGGCCTGCATCATCAGAATGTTCTGCTGCGACATTAAATTATGCTGAGACGGCATCATTCCAGCATATGGGTTGGAGGGGTGGTGGAGAAGGCTGTTGGCCATCATGGCTGGCTGCTGCTGCTGGGGCATCAGGCCTGTCCGCCCCATTAGGTGTCCGGGGGGACACATGGAGCCCATGCCACCAGTGGGCACCATACCCCTCGGCCCCGCCTGAGGAAGGCCCATGTTCTGGCGAATTCCCCCGTGAGAGGGGTGAGGCAGCAGCTGCTGCTCCGCCATGCTCTGCAGGCTCGCCAAGTGGGGGTTGCACGAGGGGCCGCCGCAGTGCTGAGGTCCAGATGCGGACAGCTGTTTGAGGAGCTGCTGCGACGGCGGGCCCTGATGGGGCTCGCTCTTCGGGAAGTACTGAAGGGTGCTGCTGGGCTTCTCCGAGGGAATGATGCGGGAGAGGTCAAACTCTGGGATCCCCGTGTGGGTGGGTCGGATAACCTCGCTTAAATCTGGACCGTCCCTCATCGGAAGAGAAGCAAAAGAGTCTGAGGGGTGGGCGGTGCGTTGGTGATGACCTTTGCTCAGCAGCTGCAGCTGCTGATGAGGCAGGAGGTTGTCGCTGGACTGGGAGAAACTCTGAGACATTCCTCGAACCGGTGAGTGCATGGGCCCAAGAGACGACGGCTGCACGCGAGGAAAACCCGCCATTTGGTTCTGAGACAACGGTGACACGTTGCTGGGCCCCATCCTGTCAGGAGGGCCCCCTCCCATGATGACCGAATTCATGGCCGGCAGACCCATTTGGTTTGGCGAGGAAAGCGCAGGTCCCGAGGCATCATGGGACAGGTGCTGCTGACCTTGGCTGACAACGCCCAGGGGGCTTTGGGGGTCATTGTGGGGGCCAGTGGAGCCCTGGGGGACGAGCATCTGCGACGCCTCGTTCGTCCCCATGCCTCCTACAGGGAAAACCGAAAGAAAGAAAAACTAAGATCAAATGTCAAAATAAACCACGACCACAGGCAGCAACACACCTTTGCTACTTTTCACAGACTTTTAATATTTTTATTAACTTTTTGTCATATTTAGGTTTTATCCACCTTTGGCTACTTTTAGATTTGCTTCTTTTTAGCTGCATCTAGCTTTTAACTAACCTGTTATTACTTTTACCTAGCTTTTTATTAGTTTAGCTTTTAAAGGTCTCGTATTTTTTACCAAACTTTTTGCTGTTTAGCTTTTCAACATCTTTTGGTACTTTTAGATTTCAGCCAGCATTTTGCAAGTTTTTTGTTAACCTAACCTTTAGCTACTTTTAGCTAGCTGTTTACTACTTTGGCATTTAAAGATGATATTTATAACTAACTATTTGCTGCATTTAACTTTATGCTATATTTAGCTTTTAGCCACCTTTTATTTTAGCTAGCATTTTGCAAGTATTTTGCTACATTTAGATTTTACCTAACCATTAGCTAATATTAGCTAGCTTTTTACAACGTTAGCATTTAAAGATGATATTTATAACTAACTTTTTGCTACTTTTAGCTTCTACCCACCTTTTATTTTTTATTTTAGCCAGTATTTTGCAAGTTTTTTGCTACACTTAGATTTTACCTAACCATTAGCTAATATTAGCTAGCTTTTTACAACGTTAGCATTTAAAGATTATATTTATAACTAACTTTTTGCTACATTTAACTTTATGCTATATTTAGCTTCTAGCCACGTTTTTTTTTTTTTTTTTAGCTAGCATTTTGCAAGTCTTTTGCTACATTTAGATTTTAGCTAACCTTTAGCTATTAGCCATCTTTTTACAACTTAAGCATTTAAAGTTCTGGTAGCCAACTTTTTGCTAAGTTTAGCTTTTAGCTAGTTGTTGGCAACATTAGCTTGTAAATAACATTTTGCTACCTTTAGCTTACTTTAATCTTTTTTGTACTAATTTTAGCTTTTGAATAAAATTATATTTCTACCTTGCAGCTACTTTGTTACATTTAGCTTTAATTAGCTTTTTATTTTTTTATCTTGTGCATTGCTGAATCGAAACAGTCTTTGCTTTTTATTGAAACTTGTCAATATTTGTGAAATTTTAGCTATTTTCCCATTTAACTATTCGAATATATTTTTATTTTGCCTTCTCATGAAAAACATTTTATATGAAAAACATGTAGTTGCATCACATAACACGCAATTAAGAAAAAAAGAAAAACACATTTCAGTGTGTGCAGAATAGAATTGCACTATATTGCAGTTTTTATTCATTTGTGTTTATTACTTTATACAGCAGTACGAATAAATACTTTGTCAGCTATTTTAAGAGAAAGTTCAACATGAGGAAACCAAAGGAAACTGCCACATTGTTCACTGTCAAAGTGTAATAAATGGAACGTGCTTCCAAACTAATTAAAAAACTGTTTAATAATTATGAATTCAATAACCGGGTCCTGCTGGCTTCAATTCACAACAACAACCTTTGACATTTGAAGACATTTGGTCTTTTGTTTTGTTTTCGTACCTCCAATACTGACTCCAGACAGAAGAGGGCGCTCTGGCATCATCTCGTCATCGGACGTGGCAATCGTCTTGATTGCGTCATGGTAGAGAGGAGTAGAACTGGGAACGGCATACCTGGACATCTGGGACATGATCAGGGATAAAGGATTCTGAGATGGCGGGGCATCGGGAGACGTCGTAAACGGCATACTGGGGTTCATGGAGCCCGGCTGGCTAATGGGGGTCGAACTGGAACTCCTTGGGGGATGGGACTGGCCTGAAAGAAATTCAGAAAATCATCATCTTCACAGCAACAAAAGAAAAATGTTGTCTGCTTTGAGTTTGTTCTGGACTGTACCTGTATCAGTGGAGCCACTACCTCCATTTCCAACAACTTTCCCACCGGTTGGACCCCCTGGACTTGGAAGAGCTGCTTTAGGCTCTCCTGTCCACACAGGAGAGCCCATAGCTATAGCTGGAGACTTGAGCTGTCCAGGAGAATTGGATGGAGAATGCAACACAAGGTTGGAGGAACCCATTATTTGAGGAGACTTCAAGGAATTAGAGCAAGGAGTCCCTGCACCGGATGCTGGGGGAAATGTGGGGTGATGCCCAGCAGAGGAGATTGGTGACTTCAGTCCTTGAGCAGAAGGCGAAGGCAAAAGGGGAGATGGCTCTTGACTGAGAGATGGTGACTTGAGTTGGTGAGAAGGCGGAACTGAGGGAGATGTTAGGGCGTTAACGTTACTGGACAGGTCAGAGGGGTGCCTAGAACCAATATCTGGTCCTCTAAGTTCTTCAGTCAGTGGCAGATGGCTGAGCCGCAATGTACCTCCAATTGGACTGGGACCTGTCTGTTCAGGTCCAAACATCTCAGGGCCAGGTTGCTGAAGATAAGGTCCATCTACTTGTCCTTCAGAAAAAGGACCTTGACTAGGAAACTGGAAGGGGCCATCAGGTCCAGGGATCATTCCCTTATTTCGTCCTCTATCGTTTTGTGAAGCACTGATTCGTGAAATGTCTCCAGTTCCAAACATCTCACCTAAGGTCCCTCTGCCTCCGTGACTGCCTCGGAGTCTCTGAGAGAGCATCATCTGCTGCTGCTGTTGAAGAGTCATCTGTGGGTTCATGTTCATTGGAATATTGCTCCCTAAAGGAGAATCCACCAAGTCTCTCATCTGAGGACATGCACCAGGTGACCCCATCATCTCTCGGGAACCAGGAAAGTCCATTGGATCACCTCGAGCAGAGGGTGGACCGCGGCCCATTCCCATATTAGGAAAGTCTGGGGCACCAAGACTATCTATAATTCTTGTGCCCATGTTTCCCTGTTGCTGCTGTTTCGCCAGTCTGTCCAGTTCAAACCTGGAAACACCCTGCATGTGCCGTTTCTCCATGATCCTAAACATTTCCTCACGCGTTAAAAACTCAGAGTCCCCTTGAAAATGCGGCGAAGGCCCGCTGGGATAACAGCCATGGAAGACGCCTCCCCCGCCAATGTTGTTCGGCATATCATCAGGCCAAATCATCCCCGAACGACTGGTTCTTTGAGGTCCTAGACCCTCTATTGATAAACCTCCCCCAGGACTACCAGGAAAGCCACCTGCACCAGGCTGCCCTCTTTGGATTTGCCCTAGGAACCTAGGACCACGTGGTCCCTCTTGGTGCAGATCCAATATTCGTCCATTTCCACCCATTCCAGCTCTCATCAAATTAGTAGGACTCCACTGCTGGTCTCCAAGCTTGCTGTGGTAAGGAGGAGGGGGTCCTCTAATCATCACAGAACCTCCGTGCACACCCACCTCAGGAATCATTCTGAAGTGCTGCGGATGACCAGAAGGCTGCATCTCCTGTTGACGTCTCTTTTCTTGATAGTACTCTTCTTGAAGTTTCCTCCAAGCCATCTGTTCTCGTGACAGCCCATCCGGTCCAAGCAGGGGACCCATGTTGTCCCTGGGTGAAGATATTTGGTGATGTGGGTGTTGTGGTAAGTGAGAATCCATCTGGGGGCTGTCAAGGGCAGGTCCAACAAGGGACTGAGTTTGAGAAATCATGGACTGCAGGGGCTCTTCATACTTCTTCATTCCTCCCACTGAAGTGGAGGTTAGCATGTTCCCACTGCCACAGTTTCCTGAGTTGTTCGTACCATGCTCAGGCTCATCAATCCCACTCCTCTCTGCGTTATTACTTGGGTTAGCTGGGTTGTTGGAGCCTCCTGGGTCTCCAGGACTTCCCGCTGTTACGCCACGAAGAAACAGCCTCTCAATGTCTCTCAGAGTCTGCAAAGAGCGCTCTCTGTGCTCAAGCTGTTCTTTGGAAAGACAGTCTATGCTCACAGGGCCGCTCCTTTGGACTGGGTCACCCTGTAGATGTGCAGACAAGATGCTGGGACTTCCTGATGGGGATGCAGCAGCACTGGAAATAGCCATACCACCCACACCCTCTATGTTTCCATGGTCTGCACCTCCAGAAGTGGCTTTGCTTCCTACCTCTGACCTGTGGGTGGCGATGTTGTTGCTGGAAGCTCCAGCAGGTCTGGTCTGAGAAGATTCATTATCAGAGTGTCCTGCTGACGAGGGCGTCCCTGCTAAAGGCAACGGACCCCCGGCTCCTGCAGAGGCTGGCCGTGGAGTTCCACTTTGGGATTTGGGGGTTCCTATGAGCGGAGAGTTGATGGAGTTTACCTTCTCAGATACGCTAGAAAGCTTCCCTTGTTGGTAACCCTGTGGTAGGAAACAAACAAAAAAAAACAATGTGAGTTATGATACAACAGTAAGAAACATCTCAAATTCATAGGGACTTGTTTGTTGGACCAAGAACTTGGATGATTTATTTACAAAGTGTGTAGCGTTTCTCACTGCAGTGACTTTGGGGCTTTTCGAATGTTTCTGAATGAATTTAATTCAATACATGACTAAATATGAAATTGTTTTTCCATTGCTTCTGTTAATCATTTTGTCTAGTTTGCTTGTATTGTTAGCAGCTATGAGGTTTTTAATGATCAAGTAGTTTCAGTGACAAGAAAGTCCTTAAATTACAATTTTCAAACATAACAAACCTCAATAGGATGTTCACAAGTCAGAATACGATTAGTGATACATTTTTAAAAAGTTGACACTGAAAGAGTGTTTGGGCCTTTTTATAACATATATCCAAAAGAATAATATTTTAAAACCTATAGCACAGGTAGTCCTTTAAACAACTTAATAATTCCCATTAATTGCCAGACTGAAAGATTTCTGCCTTAAAATTACTTTATTTTACTCCAATGGATTATATTTTAAAAGACTTCAGCTCATTTAATACTATTTATTTTTCACATTTGATCCGTTTATTGAATTACATTCATGCCGGTACATTTACCTCTCAGTGTAATTTCATTAAAATAAACAAGTTTAGCATGGAAAGAGAACACAAACCCTGTTTATTCGCTGTAATCAGTTTTAGAATCAAAATGTGCATTTATGAGACGACGCTCACAGAGAGAACTACAAACACCTACACCTCCCAATCTACACCTCCAGAGGCAGGAAGAGGGCCACCTGCATCATGAAGGACTCCACTCATCCAGCACACACTTTTTGCCCCGCTCCCCTTAGGCAGAAGGTTGAGGAGCATTAAGTGTAGAACCACTAGGCTGAGGAACAGCTTCTACCCCGAGGCTGTTAGACTCATGAATCCCTAGTCAGGATAATCACTGTGAAAAAAAATCACTGTAACGCCACTTGAATGTTGATATGTGCTGCTGATTATCCTTGATGCTGATCTCATGCTGCTGATTTATTTCATGCTGCTGTGTTCATTTGTCCTCATCTGCTCACACACACTCATGGTCGTGCTGCTGTTTGGCGCATTGTTTTGTACTAGTAGTTATTAATATATTCTTAGTTTAGCGTATTTCTTAGTTCATATCTTAGATCTTATTACCGTTTTTCTTTACAATTTGTATTTTTGTTTTGTTGGATGTAACTGGGTCTCTGTGTACATAGTTTCATTCCACCTCGTGTACCACATGTGATGTGAATGACAATAAAGACACCTTGACCTTGAGAACTTGGGTGTTTTGAAAAACAGTTAAATAGACACATACCAGTGCATTTATCTTGGTAAAATAAATGTCTTTTAGTTTTAATATAGTTTGATTCCAAGAAATAAAGCTGCAGAAAACGAGTTTACTGGAGAGAGTGACTCAAACACGCTGCCATGATCATTATGGTGGGGCCGATGTTCCTGTTGGCAGGGTGTGCCCCCTCCCCCCTTTGGATAATGGTAGGGGAAACACTGGTCTACAATATTTGAATGTCAAGTCAGTAACGTTCAAGAAACAGCTAAATAACATAAGAAAACACAACTAAAATGGCTGTAACTCAGTCAGTTTTATAGATATTGAGCTAAAATTTGGTGTATTTGAAGCTGAGCATTATCCCCATTTCTTTGACTTTGGCCTCAACTGTTGGAAGGTGGCGATATGAAAGATGCTGGGCTCGCTTTCCTTCGAGGGAAAGCTAATAAAGACCCATAATAATGTTTAAGAAACTATAAAAGTCAGTTTATCAGCATTACTCAGAGCAGTTTGATATAGTGAGACAGAAAAACGGGAACAAAAACGCGTGAAAGATAAAAAACGGTGAAATCGTCTTTCCCCACACAGTTTGTAGCCGCTGCCTTTCTGCGATGAACACATTCGCTCGTCTAGTTTATTCCGAGTGTCTCACCTGCTCCAGCTTGGACTGCGAAACGTTTTGCTGGTGAAACTGAAGGATGGACTCGGTCTGGCCTTTCATCACTGCTTCTGCAGCGCTGTGGAGACATTTAGCAGCAGCACGAATCAATAAATCGCTGCAGTTACGACCAATTCCACGAGAAAATCAATAATTCGTGTCTGTTTATAAAGTGATCTGCGTATAATTCTCACCTGTTGGCTAGGCTGGTGGTGAAAACGTACACGAGTTGCTGTGGAGGCTGCGGTGGTTCTGGTTTTAGCCCCGGCCCCATCATGGCGCCCCCAGGCTCTGATTTGTGTCCTGCAGGGAGGCGATCGGAGAGCCCCTGGATCGGACCTGAAACATCAAACACAGAGCGTTTGTCTGCAGCTGTGGTCTGGACCTTCACGTGTGGATCCTCTTGGAAACACCAAACACTAGATGGAGCTAAAACATCTGAAACAGGTCGAGCACTTAAAGAACATTCATCTACTGAAATAATGTGACCATGTCAGTGGTTCCCCAACTTTTCATACCAGGACCCCGTTTAGAGGAGGAAAGTTTGTTTTGGGGATTTGAGACTGAAAACAAAAAGATATAACAACAAGAATAAAATAAAACTTACTTTAAATTAACACTGTTCTTATTCATTTATTCTCGTCACTGTGTAAAAAAAAAAAGTTACTTTTTGTGACGAATTGTCTCTGAATTATTTGAATAATTATTTTAACTTGTTTTTCTAAAAATAAAAGAACAAATAAAGAGAAGCAGTCTGCTCCATCAGCCTGATTGTTCAAAAACAGATAAAAGATCATTTAAATATCAAAACACTAAAGTTCAGTTTGTGCTCAGAAACCCAACAAATGTGAACTAGAGAATCTCAGATTTCTACAAAAACACAGTGAGTCGGTTGAAGAAGCTGAAACTGAGTCGTTCTGGCCAAAGAAGAGCGCTAGCTAAAACGTTAACGGAAAAAATGGCAAAACTTAAGATAAAATTGCAAAAGGCAGGCTAGACTAAAGCTAAAGCGGCAAAACGCTGGCTGAAGGCTAAAATCAGCAAAAGAATGGCAAAAGGCTAAAAGCAACAAAATAATAGCCAACGGCTAAAAGCAGCAAAAGGCTGGCTAAAGGCTGAAAGCAAACAAATGCTAGTTAGAGGCTAAAAGTAGTAAAAGTCTGGCTAATGGCTAAAAACAACAAAAGGCTGGTTAAAGGCTAAAAGCAGCAAAAGGCTGGCTAAAGGTGAAAGCAAACAAATGCTGGCTAAAGGCTAAAAGTAGTAAAAGGCTGGCTAAAGGCTAAAAGTAGTAAAAGGCTGGCTAAAGGCTAAAAGCAACAAAAGGATGGCTAAAAGCTAAAAGCAGCAAAAGGCTAGTTAAAGGATGTCTGAAAGCTAAAGTAGCAAAATGCTATTGTAAGGCTAAAGCTGAAGAAGAATGGCTAAAGGCTAAAAGCAGCAAAAGTCTGGCTAATGGCTAAAAGCAGCAAAAGTCTGGCTAATGGCTAAAAGCAGTAAAAGGATGGCTAAAAGCTAAAAGCAGCAAAAAGATGGCTAAAGGCTAAAAGCAGCAAATGGCTGGCTAAAGGCTGAAAGCAAACAAATGCTGGTTAGAGGCTAAAAGTAGTAAAAGTCTGGCTAAAGGCTAAAAGCAGCAAAAAGCTAGCTAAAGGCTACAAACAGCAAAGGCTAACTAAAGGCTAAAGCAGCAAAAGGCTGACTGAAAGTTAAAGTAGCAAAATGCTAGCTTAAGGCTAAAGCTGAAGAAGAATGGCTAAAGGCTAAAAGCAGCAAAAGTCTTGCTAATGGCTAAAAGCAGCAAAAGTCTGGCTAATGGCTAAAAGCAGTAAAAGGATGGCTAAAAGCTAAAAGCAGAAAAAGGCTGGCTAAAGGCTGGCTGAAAGCTAAAGCAGCAAAAATGTTAGCGGAAGGCTAAAGCAGAAAAAGAATGGCTAAAAGCTAAAATTAGCAAAAGAATGACTAAAGACTAAAAGCAACAAAAGGCTGGCTAAAGGCTGAAAGCAGCCAAATGCTGGTTAGAGGCTAAAAGTAGTAAAAGGGTAACTAGAAGCTAAAAGTAGCATTAGAAGACTAAAATAGAGCCAGTGTGCTGAAGCAGGTTTAAAGAGACAAAGTTTTAATTAAACAAGAGATCTCTGTACTTCGGTGGGGAAATTTTTGGCTAATAAATCTAAATATTTTTAAGAGTATAAAATTTAGTAAAAAACAAAAGTGACAGCAGCAGTCTACTGAACGAGCTGAACCTTTTAATAGATAAATGGCTCAAGTAGCACAAAGGTGGGCAGAAGCAGCAGCACGTGTGAAAAATGAAAACAGGAAACAGAGTGCTGACTCAGCATTCATGCAAACATGTAACAGCTCATTGTCATCAACGACTTCTTACACAAGTTCTGCTTGCAACCTTTTAGACCGGAGCAAGGAAGAACTAGGAGGCGTCCCCCCCCCCCCCCCCCATGAGCTGGTTTGAGAAGCAGCTGGAGGAGTTGGAGCTCAGGTCCCAGCAGACAGACTTACGCTGGGATCCAGGGTGCGGCTTGTCCTCGTCGTCCGTGTCCGGTCCAGAACACCACTCGTCTCCGCTGTACGGCTGTTTCTTCGTCAGAACGCAGCGCCGTTTGCTCCGCATGACACCCTCTGGGGAGGGAAACACAAAAACACGCCAGCTTTTAGAGAACCGTCCTCCAAAGCTGCACGTCCGATCTGTTGGTTTTAATAACCGGTGCATGAATTTAAACCTGAGAGGAATCTGAAATGTTTCCGAGGCTGGCAGCAGAACACCTTGAAAGAAAAGTATGTCAGCCATTCAGCTGGGTGGAGACCACAGGCTGGAGGGATAACTGTTCCCCTGGGAGGGGAATCCCCCCCGACTTCGTTTACCGATCCATTTCTGAATGCATGTCGGCCTGCGATTACATCATACCTTCAAATAAAACATAATATGCACGCAGAAATAATCGCGCGCTGTAATCGTAGTTAAAAACTAAAAACTGCTCTTAATGTCATATTTACCGGTGGAATTGTGCCGAGTCAGCGTTCGTTCTTTTGTTCTCAGAACATTCAGCTCAGATGAGAAACGTGTGCCGATGGTTTTGAAGCTTTAATACTTCACAAAGTATTTAACTTTATTTAAAATAAAGTTCTCTGATAAGATTCACCCAGAACTCCTTAAATCCTTCAAAACATTGTTGCGTTTGAAATCTGCTTCTACATATTTGCCGTTTTTGTCTCCTTTAGCTTTTTGCCACTTTTGGCTGTCGTTCTGCTACTTTTAGCTGGCGTTTTGTTACTTTTCACTATAGTTTTGCAACTTTTAGCTACACTTCAGCTAACTTTACGATAAGTTTTAATGGTTTTGCTACTTTCAGCTACTGTACTGCTACAGTAAATGTAGCTTGATCATTCATTTGCTACTTTTAGCTGCCTCTTGATACCTTTAGCTTTGAGCTACTGTTCTGCTAACTTTACTGCAAGCTTTAGTTACAGTCTTGCTACTTTTAACTAAGTTTTTTTTTGTTTTAGCTATAGTTTGATGTTTTAGCGACCATCTTGGTACTTTTAGATATAAATTTGCTACTTTTTGTTTTTGCCAACTGTATTGCTAGCTTTAAGCTACTTACCGCCAACTTTACTGTACAATTTAGTTAAAGATTTTTTAATTATAGCGAACGTTCTTTTACCTTCATTAGTTTATGGTTGTAGCTACCATTTACCTATTTTTAGCTATAGTTCTGTTGCTTTCAGCTACAGTTTTGTGACTTTTAGCTTGTAGTTTACGTTGTGCATATTTTACCTACAGTTTTGAGATCTATAAGTTTTAGTTAATATATATATATTTTTTTTTAAGCGTCGCTTTTGCTCCATTTAGCTATAATTTAGCTACTTTTAGCTTTAAGCAACTGTACTGCCAAGTTTGAGATGTAGTTCTGCTAACATTTTAGCATATTTTAGCTACAGTTTTGTTACTTTTAGGGATCATTTAATTTTAGCTATTTTTTGGATGGTTTTAGCAAACATCTTGGTACTATTGAGTACTATACGATACTATACGAGACTAACCCATATAAATAAAGGTTGAATGAAAAAAAAAAACTATTAGCTAAAATTTCACTCCTTTACGCTTTTGGCGACTGTGTTGCTAGTTTAAGCTACCGTTCGGCTAACTTCACTGTAAGTTTTAGTTACCATTTTTCTACTTTGAGCTAAATTTATTTTTATTTCAGCTTTGCTAATTTTAGTTATCATTTTGCTACTTACAGCTGTAGTCCTGTTACTTTTAGCTACATTTAGCTTTTCGTTACCATTGTGCTTATTGTATCTTTTAGCAACAATTTGGCTGCTGTAAGCTAAAATGTTACCAGCTAAAGAACGACAGATGAAAATTAGCAGTCTTGCTAACTCTGGCATGTTTACCTCTGTTGTTTATTTTGATGTTTATTATTGTGCTTTAAAATAAATAAATAAATCCAAATCCAAGCTATAGTTTTATTAATTTCTGTTTTTTTTAGCTTTAAACTTCTGTTCTGCTTGTTTTATCTTTCAGAGTCCAGTTTAGGCTCCTCCCACACATTTCAGCAGTCACTCAGCTGTTAAGAGTTCACCAGAAAACACAAACTTGCAGATGTCGGCTGTTTCGTACGTACAGATCAGATAATTCGGGGGGAAGCCCCCGGGCTTCACAGCCCGAGTGTAAAAAAGGAAGTTTTCACAGTTCAGAGAAAATGAAAGCAGAGGAGGTCGACTCACGTCCGAATGACACAAACGACCTTTTGTCTCTTCTAACAGCTGCACTAAAACTGTTTTGTCTGTTAGTAAAATATCTAATGACCTGAGTTTTTACCACATTATTTTCAAGGTTTGGTCATTTCTTAAGAAAAGACCATCTCAGTCTAACCTGCTACGAAAGGCGGCGAGCGATATGCATTCCTTCAGGGAAAGCTAAGCCTTTCGTTTTTATCTGATCCACTCCATCTTTTATCTTTTCCCGCCACCGCCCACCGTCACACGGAGTCACACGGAGTCACACCTCGCCCTGAGTGGGGATTTCTCTGCGTGTGAATTTGCATGCAGCTCTCAAATCAGTTTGTTCAAACTCGTCGCCCTTTTAGGGACCCCAGAAAACCAAAACATGTCACCACAGATTAGCATAAAGTAGCTATTAAGGCTACAGGCAGTCCTGATGTAAATAACGCCGTGACAAAAACAGGACGGCGTGTTGCAGTTTGTGCACAGGAAGCGTCTACGAGTCTCACGGCGATGTCAGCAGCCGAAGAGCAGCAAGCGAATGCAAATCAAACGTTTTCCTGACGCACGCGAAGGTTTGCCTGGACGCCAACAGAAACTCGTCAGCGCCTCTCGTAACAACTTCTCTGAGGATTAATAACTTTTCACAGAAAGGACCGACACAGACAAAGCTGAGGGGAAATTCTGGCGCTTCAGCGAAAGGTCGTGGCGTTTCAGTTAGAGAAAACTAATTCAGCCGTCCTTTCAGTCCTTACGTCCACTTCCTGCTGTAGAGGAGGCGATGCTCGTAATCTGGCGTTTCGGGTAACGATGTAGCTGACAGGAAGTTAAAGGAGCTGAATATTTAGAACATACAGAAAGTACCAGCTCTTCCCCTACAACGTACCTCCTTTGGCGTCCGTCTCCAGGACCAGTGGAACGGTATCCCTCGACACCCCCGAGTCCATGGAGACGCTCCGCTCCCGCTTGGATTTGGTTCTCATCGCCGCTCCGACGCCGCTCGCCGATTGGCCGACAGACCTCAGCCCAGGACTGCTGAGGGACACCTGGTTGGATTTGACTCCATGGCTGCCGGGAGCCTTTGAACCCGGGTGTGTGGCGGCCCCCTGCTGCGGCGCCTGCTGGTTCACGCCGGATCGGCCGTCGCTGCTGACCTGCTTGCCATGATTGGCCACTTTACTGTCCGTGAGCATCTGAACGTCTGGAGACAGAGGAGGACGTCCGGTTACTGAGGCTCACATCGCTGACGGGCGGCGCTGAAGACGACAAGAAAAACACAAGACAAATTACTCTTTCTGAAAATATGCAGCATGAACGCTCCTGAAGATTTAAGTAGCAAAGAGGGAGCTAAAAGTAGCAAAACACTGGGTAAAAGTTATAAGAAGGAACATAGCTAGAGATTTTAGCTAGATGCTAAAGGTTGCAAAAGACTGGCTAAAGGTAGCAAAGGGCTAGCTAAAAAGTAAATGGGGAAATGGTTGCTAGAAGTAGCTAAAGACTTGTAAATTTTTAGAAGCATCCAAGTCCAGCTAAAAGGAAAAAAAAAGGAAAAAGCTAGACAAAAAAGAAAAAGTTGCTAAACTAAAAGATTGAAGTTTTCTTTATTTAAAGAAATAAAGAAATCAGGTCTCTCTTGTAAATGAGTCCCCGAGGCTCAATGGGATTAACGTGTCTGAATGAAGGTTGAACGAAAAGGTAGTCAAATGTTAGCTAAAAGCATCAAAACACAAGCAAACAGCTAAAAAAAGCTGAACTTGAGGCAAAAAATTGCAAAATGCTGGCCAAAAGCTAAGTAGCAAAATGGTAGCGAGGAGTTAGCTGAAAGCTAAATGCTCGCTAAAAGCTTCACGTAGCAAAACTACAGTAAATAAAAACTAAGTAGCAAAAGGCCAAATAAAAGCCATACAATGTTGGAAGTATGTGTCTAGCTAAAAGTCAAAAGAAGCAAAACGCTAGCTGAAAGACAAACATAATAAAACTAAAAGATAAGTAGAAATATGCAAGCTAACAGCAGAAAACAAGCGTTAGCTACAAGCTAACAGTTACACAAGGCTAGTTAAAAGCTAAGTAGCAGGCGGCCAGTTAAAAGCAGCAAAATGTTAAAATTATCTAAACACTAGTTAAAAAGGTCAAATGAAAAAATGCTAGCTTAAATTACACAAAGAAGCTAAAAGTAGCCAAAGGCAAGCTAAACCCTAAATGCAGCAGAAATCTTGCAAAAAGCAGCAAAATGATAGCGAGAAGTACAAAAAAGTTGCAAATGGCTAGCTAAAATCTAAACGATAGCTACAGCTAAATGTAACAGAACAGTAGCTGAAAGCTAAAAGTAGCACAAGACAAAATCAGTTCTGAAGCAAACGTCAAAAAGAACAACGTTTTTGAAAGAACTGAAATGATCTTAGTGTATTTTTGTGTAAAAGAATTTTAAATAGATGTAAAAAAAAATTTTTAGTATACTAATTACAAAAAAAAACAAAAGTCAGAGAACGCATGTCCTGAACGAGCTGAATGTTTTGATATCCAAACAGCTAAAAAATAAAAAAAAGGCACAAATTACGCAGAAATATTGCACAAAATGTACAAAACCCCACAAGAGGACAAGAGAGTGGGTGATTCTCATCACCGTCAGTATCGAGTTTTATTTCTCCGCCTGAAGTTTCCTCACCTCATCTTACCAAGATGCTCAGCCGACACTGTGCCATGCTGCTGTCCAGGAATCCTCATCGACGAAACAAACACCTGGAGGACAGAGAGAGAGCGACGTCACGAGTGGAGGCAGAGAGCAACCTCTGCAGCTGCAGCTGCTCGTCCTCAGCCTGAGGGTCAACATCAACATTCACGTGTTTGAAGAAACAAAACAGACGAGGAGCGATAAGAGAGCACGGCTGGAGACACCGAGAGGTGACGTGCCCTTAAAGGGAAACTGATCAAAAGTGAGTTTAAGCAAAGGGGGGGGGGGGGGGGGACCTGAAACTCAGAAGTAGCTCAGCAGTTTAAAGTACCACCCCCTCCCTACCAAACCACAAA
>NC_056503.1:43864201-43873826 GCF_014905685.2 Nematolebias whitei
CTCAGCAGTTTAAAGTACCACCCCCTCCCTACCAAACCACAAAAACTCCAGCGCACGTCTCTCCTCTCAGCCTCGAGCTCGTTTTGTTTCCCCACACGAAGCGCCGAACCCGTTCCCTTAATTCTGACAGACCTGAGTTTGACCCGGGCAGCTGAAGCTGAAGGTGTAATCAGCTTCATCTGCGCTCGCTTCGAGTCTATTTTAGTCGGAGTCGAGAGGCCGGATGATAAGGACTTCCCCCATCCTGTCTCAGCTATCGGTCTTTCCTGGAAAGGTGAGCGTGTACTTATAAACTGCTCCGACGGGAGCACAATACGCTCAACGTGAAATCGCACTTAAGGCTTAGCATTTCACGAATGACTGCATATCGCCCGCCGTCTTTCACACGAGAGTTTTAGTCGGAGATCGTCTCGTGATAAATGGACTGTGCTTGTACAGCTCCTTTCTATCGGATCAAGCTCTTTACAACAATCTGTGCCTCACTGACCCATTCATGCAGCGCTCTGCTAGATCTATACAAAGAATAATCACGTGCGTGGGACACATCGGAGGCAATGAGCGGTTCAATGTCTTGCCTAGGGGCACTTGGGCAGGTGACTGCTGGAGTCGAACCCCCAACTCTTGCATTGGAGGACGACTGCTCTAACCACGGACGCCCTGTTGAGAAGTTGTAGGCACTTCTGTAAAACCAAGAAATATTGTGAAACGTCACGCTCAGGCTGTGCGTTTTGAATGACTCTCAGCTACTACCATGAAGTTTAGTTAAATATCAGTGACGGTGCTATAGCCTGTTTTGTGTTTGCTAAGCTCAGTTAGCTACGGGGGCCACATTGAGTTGCGTTAGCTCTAAAAGTGCATCTACTCATCATTTCCTGAAACTTGTGTTAAAATAAATCCAGCGGTTCGTGAGATATTTTACTAACAGACAAACTGGGTGTGACTGAGTTTATGGTCAATTTTAAACAGTGATCTTCTTGTGCGATCGGATAGAGCTCAAACGGGGTGTTTGGGATGACACCAGATTTTAAGTGAATAGCTGTACAAACAGCCCAGCTGTAGCCATGTTTACGTTTTTTAAGTGGCTGTGGCAGCCATCTTGAATCAGGCAGCCTATAAATGTAGATGAACATCCGATGATTACTGAACGGTTCAGTCAAATCCGTCCAGTGGTTCCATGATACTGAACGCACACAAAAGGCACGGGCAAGAAACTACTGCCGTTCAACAGCAGGCGATAACGAACATTTCTCACCACGTGGCTTTTTTTTCTGCCCTGGGTCCCCTCCGGTAAACAAGCTGCATGCAGAAACCAGCTGTACACTTTTCCTTGGAGGCTAACGCCAAAAAACTGGAGCTGCACTTGACTGACCCACGTCTGCGTCAAACAAACAAACAAATAAAATAAAGACAGCATTCCTTAAAGGAGTGAATATATGTTTGGTCAAACTTTAACAAACCGCTAAGTGCATAGCTCGCCTGATCCGTTAGCGGTGAATGACTCTCAGCTACTACCACACAAATATTAGCTTAAAATCTGCACGATTCACTGAGCTTTAGTCATTTTGGTGTTTTCTAAAGTCAAGTAGTTGTGACGACCATCTTGAATTGGGTTAACTCCATTAGTTGAGTTGAAAATGAAAAACTGCTTTGCCGTATACGTCGCATCTATTACGCGTCACCGCTGACAACCCGGAAACGTGAGCCGGTGTTGTGCCAAAAATCGATAGGCTGCCAAATGGTGGCCGTGGGGTCATGCACAGGAGGACTTTAACAAGAATTTAACAAGATAAGCACCTAAAACAATTATTTGTTAGTTCTAGTTTACGGTAAAGGTGTGTCTCGGTTGAACTTTTACTTAATAAATGCACTTTGACGGTCAAATTAGCTGCATTTCGCCGGAGCGGCGCATCAAAATGAAGCTGATTCGGTTGCTTCAAGCAGACGATGGTGGCAGGCTATGGCAAGCAGATTGTGTCATTAATAGCCACTTTTACCTATTAATTCAATTAATTTCAGTTTATTTATATAGCGCCAAGCCACAACAGAAGTCGTCTCAGGGCATTGAACAGAAACAATCATATTTAAAAATAATAATTTAACATTATTTATCTGAGGAGCAGACTGCTTTGAGTTTAACTCCATTACATGATACAACGGCATGCCTTACTACTCGCCTGCCATCTAGCGACTGAAAATGTTAGTGTTCAATTTTTTTCAGTCAGAATAAATTAAAATGGTCATATCGCAGCCAAAAATTGGTTTGTAAATATGGACAAAAATGTTGCAGGGTATGCAAATTATGCAAAAAAAACATGACTTATACAGCAAAAAATACACGCATGATCATTAAAAATCTGTTCGACAACTCGTGATGTTTTGCTAACAGACAAACAGGGTTGTTTGTAACAATGTCACACTTTTTTTGCGCTCAAAGTATGTGATGAGGAAAATAATCAACTTGAATAACACAAAACTTTAGCTTAAAAGCCTAAATTTAAATTAACGCTAGTTTTGTGTTATCTGAAGCCCAGCTGGCTGTGGCAGCCATCTTGAATCGGGCTGCACAAACGCATTGTTTGCGTGTCGATTCCCTTTGATTCAAGCACGTTTTCAGTGTTTGTTGCTGTTTACGATGGCGCTGCTGCAGTTCTCCTCCCGAGCTGTAGGTGTTGCTACAGAGAAAACACTGCAGCAGGAAGTACAGGCAGAAGAAGAGCTGTTTGCTTTAGAAAATGTAGAAAGGGAATCCGTTCTTCACAAACGTGACTTCACTTTAACTTTTAGGATTTTATCATCGCAAAGCCTTAATGAGCCGATAAATCCAGACTTGATCCCAAACCTTTATTGGTAAAAGTCTGTAAAGTGAAGTTGGTTAATCGTCACATCTGATGTGCAGCACAAGATGGATTACTTTGTACACATTAAAGTCCGCCTCGTTGTTGGTGAGATATTTTGCCAACAGTCAGACAAAGTTGATTCCAGTAGTTGTTGCTCAAGTTTAGTATAAACGAGGCATCAGTCTCAGCTACTACCACACCACACCGTATCTGTAACACCGACTTAGTTACGTCCATTTTTGTATTTGCTAAGATCACTTAGCTGTGGCGGCAAACTTGAATTGAGTTTCTGCAAAAGTTAGTTCGTTGCATCTAAATGACCGCGTCCTGAAAACTACATTAAAATCCAGTCAGTGATCCATTAATATTTTGCTAACTGTTCCAACAAATCAACACATACAGAGACTGTTTACTATCATCACTACTATCCCAAAGTCTTCGCCTTCAGCGGCGGGCGATAACGTCTGTACCACTTTCTTACCTTGGCGGGTGTCGGTAAACATCACGCAGCAATTAGTTATTAACCAACACCGGCTGGAGTCGGCACAGAGGGGGGACTTGTTGGTCCATCAGTCATTAACTCAAACTGGGACGATCGGACGCGGCTGCTGTCGACCCGAGTGTGACTCACTTGGAGCAACAAAGATGGAGGAAGACGAGTCACGCGGTCAGACACCGACCTTGGAGCGGATGCTTACGGAAAAATAGGCCTTTATGAAACGAACGCCAGTCGAATAAATATCAAGCAGGTTCACGGCCACTTCTACTCCAGGCTACACAACACGAGAATCAAGGTAAAATAAAAAAGGATCAGCTCTAAAAAAAATTTCAAAGAACTCGAATATGAACACTAAGAACTTGTTTATTTTTTGTTTGTTGGCATTCTGTGGATTCACGGTTGTATTGTAAAGCCACTGCGCCCACGCTGCCTCTCTGCTACAGGAGCTGCTAAAAGAAATCACACTTTGACACAGATCTCTACAAAAGTTCTCACCTGCCACTGGAGGAGAGGGGTGATAATGTTTCTGCCTGCGTCAGTGAATGTGTGGAGTATTAGCAAAACATCCTGTGAAACACTAGCTGGGGTTAATGAAGCCTTCAGAACGTAATCATTGGATGTGCATCCATTACCTTTGCATAATTCAAGATGGCTGCCACAGCTAAGCAGCCTTAGTCGACATGAGCATGGCCGTATCTTGGTTAGATTTACAAATAAGGAGCTAAATTTTGATGTGGTAGTAGAGGAGAGTCTTCGTTAATCCATTCCTAAAGCAGGAAGACATCAACAAGATTCATCTCATTATTTTCAAGATTTGACCAAAATGGCTACGATTCCATTCCTTCTCATTAAAAAGAGGAGTTTAGTCTAAAGCAGGGCTATATAACTGGTGGTCTGGGGGCCACATCCGGCCTGCGGGTGAGCTCAGTCCGGCCCTCAGACAAGTTCATTCAAAATAAAACATTTACAAAAATCAGAACTGATAAATAATTCTGTCAGAGGGGTTATATGGGAAATCTACGACAGAGCTATACAACTCAGTCTGGTGGGATTTCTGAACGGACCGAGGCAGCGAAGGGGTTTAAAGCCAACCCACCCATCAAGCGTCTTTATGAAGAGAGGTAGTAACAGAGGCGAAACAGCCAACGTGAAAAGGGAAGCCGATGTCTGCGGCTCAATAACGTGATGAAGTCTGACGTACGGACTGTGCAACCACCTGGTCACGGGACTAAACGACAAACAAACAGATTACAGAGAGATCGATGATGGACTAACAGAAACTTCGTATTTAGTTTAAAAGAATAATTAGCCACTAAAAGAACCACCACACCGAGTCCATCTGTCACAGTTTGAAAACGATACGAGGGAGACGTTTGTCACATTTCATTAAAGTGTTATGCTCCACGTTAACCCAGCTGAGTTCGGCTCCACGCCTCTTTTAATTCACGACGCTCGCTTAATTTTTGAAAGCTTACATTTCTGCCGGACGTGGACCCATTAGTGATTTAAGAACAGGGAGAGGCAGCGTAGAGACAGACAAGACTGTGCAGCCATTTCTTAAAAACATTTTCTCAAGGAGCCATAAAACTTTAACATGAAAGGCGGCGGGTGATATGCATTCCTTCTAGGAAATTAAGATGAGTGCTGTGTTGTCATCATGTAGGTTCCAATACATTAAATTAGTTCTCTGCATTTAACCCATCACACCTGAGATGCACCCAGGTGGAGCAGTGGGCAGCTATGTAGGCGCCGAGGGTGCAATTAGGGATTTGGTGTCTTGCTCAAGGACACCACGGCATGTGGGCATGGCGGGGAGTCGAACCGTGACTTTCTGGTCTTGAGCCGGCTGACCTGCCTCTGCACACCATTTCAACAACCAAGCTAGGCCTTTAGTTTTAAAACCATGTTTAAAAGGATGAGATAATTTACACAAAATATTTATTCAATTCAAATTCAAAAGTAATTTATTAATCCCAGAGGGAAATTATATGTTGTGGTAACTCATCATCCTGCTTTCATTAAAGAGTTGTTAGATGCTGATGGCTGTGGGCAGGAAGGATCTCTTGTAGCGGTTTGTCCTACAACGGATCTGAAGAAGCCTCTGACTGAAGACACTCTGTTGTTGTATGACAGTCTGATGAAGAGGATGCTGAGGGTTGTCTATAATGTCCTTCATTTTATGAAGAATCCTTCTTTGAACAATCATCTCCAAAGGTTCTAGAGGAGTCCCCAGAACTGAGCCAGCCTTCTTTATGAGCTTGTTGATCTTTTTTAAGTCACTTGCTCTGGTGTTGCTCCCCCAGCAGAGGATGGCAGAAGAGATGGTGCTCTCTACAACAGACTTATAGAAGATATGCAGCATCTTGCTGCAAACACTGAAGGACTTCATCTTCCTCAAGAAGTACAGTCTGCTCTGTCCCTTCTTGTAGACGCTTCACTGTTGCATTTCCAGTCCAGTCTGTTGTCCAGGTGAACCCCAAGGTATTTATTCTTCTCCATCACCTCCACTTCTTCTCTCATGATGGAAATATGGTTGGACCTGTTCCTGTTTCTCCTGAAATCTACAATCATCTCCTTTGTTTTGTTCAAATTCAAGATGAGATGATTGTTTCCACACCATGCCACGAAGCGGTCCACCAGTTCCCTGTACTCAGCTTCTTGTCCATCTCTGATACACCCGACCACTGCAGAGTCATCTGAATATTTCTGCAGATGACAGGAGTCTGTTTTGTACTGGAAATCTGAGGTGTACAGAGTGAAAAGGAATGGTGCGAGTACAGTCCCCTGTGGTGCTCCTGAGCTACTGACCACCTGGTCAGACACAACCCTTCAGTCTCACAAACTGTGGTCCGTTTGTCAGGTAGTCTTTGATCCAGGTGATTGTTGAGGTCTCCACCTGAGTCTTCTGAAGTTTCTGACAAAGCAGATCAGGCTGGATTGTGTTAAATGCACTGGAGAAATCAAAGAACATGACTCTCACAGTGCTGTCTGCCTTTTCTAGATGACAGTGAGTTTGCTGAAGCAGGTGTATGATGGCATCTTCAACTCCAAGTCCACGCTGATAAGCAAACTGCAGTGGGTCCTGATATGTGCTTGTTTGTTTAGTCAGGTGGGTCAGCAGAAGTCTCTCTAGGACCTTCATGATGTGGGATGTCAGGGCAACAGGTCTATAGTCATTGAGGACTGATGCGTGAGTTTTCTTTGGTACTGGAACAAGACAGGATGTTTTCCACAACACTGGAACCTTCTCCTGGGTCAGGCTAAGGTTGAAGAGGTGCTGCAGAACCCCACAGAGCTGCTCTGCACAGACCTTCAGGACTCTGGGACTGACACCATCTGGACCTGCAGCCTTATTCTGGTTCAGTCTCTCCAGCTGCTTCCTCACCTGACTTCTGGAGATGCAGAGGGGGGAGGCAAAGGAGGTATCAGCATCTTCTGATTTAGTTGAAGACCAATATGTAGAAGAAGGGTCCATGACTGAGGTGGTAGATAAAATATTTGAGGTGTGACAGGACAGCCTTGGGTCAATGGAGGGTGGTATGTATGTTTGGCTGTGGGCAAGAGAGGAGGATGCTGAGCTTGTTCCTGAACTGAACCTATTGAAGAACGTGTCCAGGCTTCCATCCTTCTGATCCTCCTGCTTGAAGCCTGTGATCCGTTTCATCCCTGACCACACCTCTCTGATATTGTTCTGCGAGAGCTTGCTCTCCAGATTCTTCTTGTACACCTCCTTGCCACTTCTGATCTTGACTTTTAGTTGCTTCTGTGTGCTCCTCAATAATTCCCTGTCTCCCTCCCAGAAGGTTTTTTTGACTTTATCAGAGCAACTACCATTTTTTTTTAGTTATAAATACAATTCAAAGCTTAAAGTGTGATCATAATTTTTCTTTTTCTTTTTTTAGTTGTATTGGCCCTTTTATTAGTTACTTTATTTGTATTTATTTTATCTGCTGGACACTTTTAGTAAAACCAGTGAACACACACAAACTGACTCGAGTTAATCCAGGAGTTTATTTGCTAATCTGTTGGACACGGTGTTTCCCTGAGTTTTATCGTTTAATTCATGTTTGATAAATATCGACGTGGTTTCCTCACAAATGTTCTCCGACACCAGAGCTGTGAATAATGAGCGTTTACAAATCAGGTGATTAGTCGTGAGACGACGAACTCTTAGCCGTACTGGTGTTTTTTCACATCTCGACTCCGTCTCAGCGTGTTCCTTTTGTACCGGAGAGCCTGGATTTAAAACTAGTTTTATCAGAGTCGGTCTCAATTCAGGCGAAATGTTTGGTTTGATTTTTTGGAAAGTCCTAATTTAAAAGTATTTCCAACAAAGAATTAATTCAGCAGCTTTATAGTTGTCCATTGGCAGCGTTTTAAAATAAGTTTCTAATACTGTATTTAAAGCTGTAGCTTTGAGTTGTCCTCAAACCTGTAAAAGGACGATTTAAAGTGTGAACTGCGAGTACCGTATTTATCGGACTATACGGCACTTAAAATCCTTTAATTTTCTCAGAATTCAACAGTGAGCTTTTTAATCCAGTGCGCCTTATGTATGAATTCTGGTTGTGCTTTTTGACCTCCAACTGATTTTATGTGGTTGTTGTGTACGAGTTGAATAAAGTTTGACTTATCCGACTGTTTTGTTTCGCTTAAAGCGCCTTATAGTCCGGAATATACGGTACTTTACTTTCTCTGTATCCTGACAAAAACACGCTTTTCTAAGAACTGTTGCAGGCACGAGGAGCTTTCTTCACATAAACAGTAAAAAATTATAAGAATTTAAACAAAAAAAATCTAGTTTCTGACTAATCTGTCAAATTATCGATCACAGTGAAGCTGAAAACTGTCCGGCTACCTGAAGAGCAAATCTGGTTTTTAGCATAAATTTTAAACAATTAAGATATTATTGTTCAAAATTTTATTACATAAGTAATTTAAGGAGTTAAAACGTCTATACGATACACGAAGAAGTTTATTTAGCGTCCGTCAACTTTCTTGTGAGACGTTAAAATCCAGTTTTCAGACCCGGAGAGGAGCCAGGACCTGACGGTCTTTACGTGCAAATGTCGGAGAAAGAAATGAAGTAGAAGGCTGCTCTGCACAGAGCCGTGAGGATAACAGCGTTAAAGCCAGAGCCCCATCAAATTTACCACACGCACTAAAGAAAACAGATCTGCCCCGAGCTCCTGATGGGCTAAAATCCAGTCCAGCATTAATCAGAGGGAACATTTTCCCAGTAAGATGGAGCAACGTGTGTTTTAACATGACTTCATTTGTGTCGCGCGCAGCAAACGAAGGTGCGTTCAGCAGTCTGCAACAAAATAATGTTTTTCACGACGTCGTCACTTCAAGCTGCATCTACTCCTTCTGGATTCTGAGCAGCCGTTCCACGTCCGAGCTGTTCGAACGAAAAACACCGACACGGAGCAACTGCAACATTTTATTTCAATAAAACAACGTAACCGTGTTCGTTTGAACGGATTTGAATGAAACTTGGAAATAAATTACTGTTGAATGTTTGTCTACAAATAATATTTAGGATCAACCTGATTCAACATGGCTGCCACAGCCAAACAAAAATGACCACAACTCAGTTAATTTAACAGTGAGCCAGAGTTTGGTGTGGTAGTAGCTGAGAGTCATCTTTAACACATGCTCTGAGCATTAACAGACAAAAGGGCCCGGCGTACTCCATCCGAAGCCGAACAGTCGGCTCGCGGTCACGTGGTTGCGGGATGTTCGTTTTTGACATAGTCCACGAGACACACGGTGCAGAGCTCCTGTAAAACTCCTCCCGCTGCAGTATACGGTAGTCCCTCGGTACTTCGCGGTTCGACATTTGCGGAATCACAGCTTCGTGGGTTTTCAACGCAAGATTGTACACGACACATGCTACGGTTACTGAGCCAATCAGCGCCTTCTGTATCCTGGGCGCTGATTGGCTCAGTAACTGGAGCATCAGTCCGTCTGCTCTCTTTCACTGTGCTCTTTTAGAGCGTTTAGTTTAGAACATTGCTTAGAACATTGCTTAGAACATTGCTTAGAACATTGCAAGAGTGTGGGAAGGGCTTATAAAGCCTTAAAATATATACAATAAATAACATCCTAGAGCTGACCGTCCTAGAGCCGAATATCCGAGAGCTGAATGTCCTACAACTGAACGTCCTAGAGCCGAATGTCCTAGAGCAGACCGTCCTAGAGCCGAACATCCTAGAGCCGAATGTCCTAGAGTCGAACGTCCTAGAGCTGATCGTCCTAGAGTCGACCGTCCTAGAGCCGAATATCC
>NC_056503.1:43873836-43883353 GCF_014905685.2 Nematolebias whitei
CCTAGAGCTGATCGTCCTAGAGTCGACCGTCCTAGAGCCGAATATCCTAGAGCTGAATGTCCTACAACTGAACTTTAGAGTTTACTTTAGAACTTTAGAGTTTCTAGAGCTAACCGTCCTAGAGTTGAACGTACTAGAGCAGACCATCCTAGAGCTGAACGTCATAGAGCCCAACATCTTAGAGCCGAATGTCCTAGAGCCAAATGTCCTAGAGCTGACTGTCCTAGAGCTGAATGTCCTATAACTGAATGTTCTAGAGTCGAACGTCCTAGAGCCGGCCATCCTAGAGCTGAATGTCCTACAACTGAACGTCCTAGAGTCGACCGTCCTAGAGCTAACCGTCCTAGAGCCTAACAACCTACAGCTGAAAGTCTGAGTGTATATCTGCATCAATAAACAAGCCCACAAACTTCTGACCAATCACAATACTTGGTGTATATGAATGCGATAAAAAGTTTGTCTGGGTCTCGTGTTGAGAAGGAGCGGACGAAGCTGCTCTGAGAACAAATGACAATTTCCACCACAGAACTACGTCAACCAGAGATGAGTTCGCTGCTTCGTTTGGAGTATGCAGGTCCTTAACAGCAACAAACTTTGATGTGTTTGGTAGAACGTGCCCTGTTGAGTAATGCTACATTAAAAACTCCTATAGTTCTACAAATTAAATGATACTTCACGCATTATGCAGTGAGGTTTTGTTGAAAGCTTTGCAAACAAATAAATTGTGAAAGGCTTCAGTTTGGAGAAAAATGGTTTAAAAACAAACAAAACTCACGAGCGAATAGCTGGTCCACATGCAGACAAAACCAAAGTGTCTTAAAACCAGTCCAGCCTCAAACATTTGACACCTGTCAACAGGTAAGATGTTCACTACCTTTCCTAAGAACCCCTACTTCAAAATGG
Source organism: Nematolebias whitei (assembly GCF_014905685.2). NCBI lineage: Eukaryota > Metazoa > Chordata > Actinopteri > Cyprinodontiformes > Rivulidae > Nematolebias > Nematolebias whitei. Next base: position 43,874,740 of record NC_056503.1, read on the forward strand.
CTGAACTACACTTCAAACTATTACAGCAGGACGATGAACTCCACATGCAGAAACACGCGTCATGGAGAAAACTGTCAGAATCAAAACATCTCATTTAGGGAGGTGTCTGCAGAAGCAATGATTAGCCTTAAACAAAGCAGGGCGTGTTCCGGTAAAAACAATTATTCTCTTCTCCGTCCTTCAGGAGGGACAAAAATGTCCCTGCTGAGGACAAACGTCCCTGAACCCTCGGCTCGTCGCAGAGGAGAAGTCTCGCAAGTGGAATCAAAAGTTCTTTGTTCCACCAGAGACGTTTAAAACAAATTAATCCAACGGGACCTTTTCCAGACGGGAAAAGTCGCTGTTCAAACCAAACAACTCACTGAGACTCAGGCTAAATTAATTTTATGGAGTTATAACCGTTATTGTCAAACCTTAAACAAACATCTCAAGCTACGTTGTAAGAACTTGTGTGATCTATTCTTACTTGGAGTACGTATTTTAAATGATCCACAGCTGCCATCACACCCAATTTTAGCTAAACATCTGTAAGAATTGCTGCAGTACTGCCATTTTTAATTTGGCTAAAGGTGATTAGTTATGGCGGCCATCTTGAATTGAAGTGACTCCAAAAGATAATTAGCTGTAGACGTGTATCCAGTCATTACTATCTGGGAATTTCATTACAACCCATTCACTGATTCATGAGATATTTTGCTAACAGACAACCTAGGAAAAAAAAAAAACAAGTATATGCAAGACATTTCTGAACCTACTAGGCAATATTTAAAAATTTAGGGAAAAGTCTAAGGTTTTTTTTTTTTGAGTAAAAAAATTCAAAGCTGTCCTCAGTTTAGTCTTTTTAGTTAAGAATTTTTTATATTAATAAAAGTTTTTACATTTAAATTTAAAAGTAAATATCTGCACGAGTTAGAATGCAATTAAAATGAAAGGATATTATGGAGTGCTGTAATCCAGAAAAGCGTTTTTGTTTTTTTAAATCCCCTTCCTTGTCGCAGGTATTTCCTCCTGCCCTCCTCGTTAGTCTGTTTACTCAGCCCTGTGGCATGTTTTGTTGCCATGGCAACAAAGCATTTGTTTGCAAAATATATGAAAAGTTGAGTGACTTGCAAAAAGAAAAATGCGGCTCGCACAGCGAAGTGTCCCCCGTCGATGAATGATCTGAAGAGTGAATGTTTGCAGTTCTGAAGATGAGTGTTTTTCTGGACTGCAACTGAACAGGAAATACAAATAAACTTTAATGTTTTTTTGTACAAAATATAGAAGTTGTTAGGAGATACACTGTGGAGAAGAACAGTGGCAGGGTGTTTTTTGTTTTTTCTTGTCCGAGGCAGAACAGAGTTGGCGAGTGGAAGGAGCAATTTATCCACCACCAGGCACAATGGCGGAGCCAGGGGGTGGCCAACGGTGGCCTTGGCCACCGTACATTAATCTTTGGCCACCCAAATTATTTGAGGAACTTATACTTTTTAACAATAAAAACTATAAAGCTTAGATTTCTTAAATGATTGGAGTGGCCAGTTCACATATATTTATAGTGGTGGGCGGCCATCTTGGATTTTGATGTGGCAACCCAATTTTGGACAGGTTCCTTTCTTACGTCTAGATGCAGCCACATACCAAAATGGAAGTCGATATCTCGCTTAATTTTCAAGTTATCACGCTCACAGCATGCAGACAGCCGAACACAGGATATTTCCAATTCCACCTTTTTGCTCCGTGACAGGGACCATTAAGAGTTCTTGTGCCCGTCGTGTTGGCAGAATAGAAATAAAATGTACAGAAAGGGAATACTTCAAATACTTCTGTATGTCTACAACTTATCGAATTTTGAAGTCAGCCTGATTCAATATGGCCGCCACAGCCAATTGACTTTAAAACAACAAGACAAAAATGGCTATAACTCACTCAACTGTACAGATATCGAGCTAAAGTTGCTGTGGTAGTAGCTGAGAGTCATTGACAACACATACTCCAAGTCCTAGTCGTTTTGTTAGTCTAACCCGGTTTGTCAGCAAAATAACTCACAAAACACTGGACATTTGATTGAAACGTTTAGGAATTAATCGTAGGATGCAAGTCTCCAAATGACTGCCAACTGCTTGAAGATGGCCGACACAGCAGAATTAAGAAGGGGCTGTGGAAAACACTGTTGGCTACAGTTTTTGTAAGAACCGGGCAAAGTTACGCCGCACCACCGAAACAGTTAGGACTCCTAACTGAACTGACAATCGTGGTCAATTAAAAGAACAAAAGTACGGCACACAATATTTCATACGCCCGTCAACAAACTATTACACAGCAGTCTATAGCAATGTCCCGGACAAGACCTTGTATAACATTTGACCTTGACCTTGGAGCTGGGGTGATCAAAAGTCCGTCTAGTGATGATGCATAAGTGTATAACATTTGGCTTAATTATCTTGAGCAGATCAGAAGTTATGGATGGGACAAGAGAACGTTTACGGGCATACCGTGACTATACCATAAGACGTCCCCAATTCGGCGGGCGAATAAAACAAACACTCTTAAAGGCAGCTATACAAACATCGACCGTTGGACTGACGCTGGCCTGTGCTCTAACCTATCGTCTATAACCCTAGTGGCTGTATTCGTGGTTAAAAACCCAGATTTCTGCCAAGATTTTCCGTACGAAACCTCAAACACAATCATTATATGTTGAAGACACTCTGCTCTACAACCGGACCAAAAACCGTAGAGTCACTGAAGAATGTGGGTAAGACAGCTTTAACGTGCGCTGTGTGGACATCCATCCCCAGAGTCTGACTGCACTCAATATTTTAGACAAAAACAGATCAATCTTTTGCTTTCTTTTAGATCCCAGAGATTCTCTGCACAGGGTTTAATTAGAAGTTTGGTTATGAAAGAGTCGAGATGCACTGACGATCTTTTAATAAACGCATTCCTAGCATTCGCATGAAGAAAAATCTGAATATAAGCCAGAAATTATATTTGCTTTGTTGCAACAGACACGAGCGGAGCAGCGGTGAGAAACCGGACGTGAACATCTGCAGTTTGTTGTTCTGCAGCTGGCAAAACGACAGTCTCGCTTCCAGCAAGTGGCATTTAAATAAAACTAATTAAAAAGGGTATCCTGGTTGTGAGCCCAGTGTGGAGCTCAAACGGCACTGCTCTCACCTGAGCGCTTCCAAATAACATTAAAGTTCTGCCTCTGAGCTCCGAGTCCGCAACGTTGTGGAGAAAAGTACCGAGCGTTTCAACAACTGGCTGACGGGAGTACCATCCGCTCGCAGCCCTGTATGCAAAATATGCAAAACAAACGCTCAACGGCACCGGGATGACAATACCAAACAGAACGAAGGTGTCACAGATAGGCTTAATCTCCAGGAATTAGACTGATCCCTTGTCGTTTCATTCCCTTTAGTGTCTGGGTATGTTCTGGTGTTCTCAGTATCACATTATTCTTTCATGGCTCGCCTCAGCGGCACTCCCTGTAACTCACCCCAAACTTCTCAGATCACCTGATCAGATAAACACTTCGTCACCAAATCTGTGTCGGTGTGGATCTGCAGCGGCGGCCATGTTTATTCACTCAGATCAGCAGAAACAAACATGATTTAGGAGTCAAATAATCGTATAAATGCTGATTCAGCATCCACACCTGTTTTGTTCCATATGTTCATTACTATTAGCTTCTATAGAAATCTTGATGCTAATAACAGCTTCTCTAGCTAACCTTTTGCTATTTTTGGTTAGCCTGTTGGCTAGTTTTAACTTCTGGCTAGCTATTTGCTACCTTTATCTTCTAGATAGCCTTTTGCTACTTCAAGCTTCTAGCTAGTATTTTGGTATGTTTAGCTAATTTTTGCTACTAGCTAGCCTTAAGCTACTTTTGGCAAGCCTTTTGCTACTATTAGCTTTTAGCTAGACTTTTACATTTGGCTAGCTTTTTCATGCTATGAGCTTCTAGCTAGTTTGACTTCTTATGTCTGTGTAGGCTTTGACTACTTTCAGCTTCTAGCCAGCCTTTAGCCACTTTGGTTTCTAGCTAGCATTTTGCTACTTGTAGCTTTAAGCTAGTATAATCAGAAGCTGTTATACGATATTTTGCTAACAGAACGAGTACGTATGGTCAAAGTTTGAAAAACAGTTTCAGCTACTGCCACAGCAGATTTCGTCTCAATATCTGTAAAATTGACTGAGTTGTATCCATTGTTGCGTTTGCTAATATCCCTCAGCTGTGGCGGCCATCTTGAATAGGGATCACAGATGACTTTAAGAGTTTCATTTAAAGTCATCCATATTTTGTCAACTCTACAAACACAAACAGACAAAACATTAGCGCCTCTTGTCTTTGGCAGCGATAATTTTAAGTCCCAAAAGAAAACGTGCAAATCTTAGAAAGTAACATTTCACATCTATAGGAAATAAAACGCACTGTAGCAAGAAACACAATTTGGATCAAGTTGCAAACTCTGTTAGGTGCTATATATAGTTCGCGCGCGCGCACACACACGCACATTTATATATGTATACACATGGAAAGGTTGTTCACCAACCAGGAGGCTAAAGCCTGAAGCTTTTAGCTGCAAACATGTTTAAGTAAACATTATCCACCACGCTCAACAGATCATGGGTTACCAAAGGTTCACAGGAAAACACGGAAGTATTTAAAAATATACTGCGCGAGACAGGAAGTAAAAAAAAAAAAAAAAAAAAGTGAATCAACTGCACCTTCAATAATCAAATTAAAAACGCACCCAATCTCATCAAAACGTCTGAAAGCAAACTCAAACATACATTTAATGAAGTTAAAAACAAAACAGGCGCCGAGCAGCTGTCAAATTGTCCCCGCATGTCTAAAGTGACAGCTATCAACACGGCGTTAGCCGTTTAGCTAGCTGAGCTAACATGAGGCGTCCGCACATCTGGATTCAACACAGCTGGTCGGGACAGGTGACGAGTCCAGCAAGCGTTTTACTTCGTTTGTTTTATCTATTATTTTGTCGGGAGAATTTGAGGACACATGGCCCCTGACGTGAAGCCCCCCTCTCCTCTCCCCCTGTTAGCGGCTAACTTAGCATGCTAACCTCCTGCCTCCGCTTTAAGCTGACGTCGCCGTAAACTCGCACACGTCTGCGGGCGAGCCACAAGCTAGCTGGCGGGGCTCGAACTTTCTTAGTACTGGCTCGCTGACTCCCAGAAAGAAAAAACAAACGGAAGAAAGAGGAGGTTAAAGGGTCGGCGTGTTAGAAACGACTACATGTGCGGAGAGGTTTCGGGCTCCCGGTGGTGTCGCGTGTTTACTGGAAATGCGGTGTACGCTACCCCGTTCGACGGCTGTCTGGGAGCAGAAGAGGCCGGTCGGCATTCCCCCGGAGTGGCCGCCGCTGTCGCTCCGTTCCCCGGTGTCGCTGCGCAGGATGGTCCCGGGGCTGCTGCCGCCGCTCGGCGGGGTTTAAAGGAGGCTCGGGCGGTGATTAATCACATCGGCATGTCTGAGCTGAAGTTTGGCGTCACCTTGCAGCGGTTCATGACTCCCACTGTTTGAGATGTAAAAAAATAAAAAAAGGGCAGGACGCTCTTTCCTCCCAGCGGGTCCAGATCACCGCCGGTGTGGACTAGTGTCCACACGGGCATCCGTATGTCCCCCGCGCTGACATGTCCACTTCTGTCCCTTTATTTATTTATAATTACGCTGGCTTCCTGCGCACTCTGAAAGAAGTAAAAAATATATATATATATATTTGTATTTTGTGTTTTATAAAAATATGAGATCTGAAGCTCTCGACCTTGACCTCTCTCAAACATCTGTTAACTTCCTGCTTTTAGTTTTCTACATCGCCTTACAACTTAGCTTTTTGTTGTTGTTGTTCCATCTTCTTTAAAAATAAATACCACCATTTTATGTTCACTTGTTATTCTCAATTTGTATGCATCCTTTATGGATGTCTTTGTTGTCCACTCTTTGTTTAAACAAAAATCAGGTCTCTCTTGTAAATGAGAGGCTCAAAGGGATTAACCTGTACAAAGAAAGGTTGAATGAATGGCAACAGTTTTACACTGAGATCATCTCATGACAACAAAGACAGGGTTAATCTAACTTTGTAAAGAAGAAACAACTTATCGTATCCGTGTAGTGACATTATGTTTGGTCTCTAAGTCAGCGCTCGACGACCCTCAATTACTACCACGCCAAATTTCAGCTCAACATCTGTAAAACTGACTGAGTTGTAGTCCTTGTTGTTCTTTCTGTCTGTAGCTGCAGCGTCCATATTAAAGGTACCCCTGACTGAACAATAGACCGTCTTTGCTTCAGCTGTAAAGGCAACAATAAAAACATCGTAGGCAGCTAAAGTTGTATCCATCCATCCATTGTCTTTACCCGCTTCTTCCTTTTCAAGTTGCTAAAAGGAAAGTTCCCAGACTGGGATTTGAACTGGAGCAACCTTCTTGCTGAGGGGTACACCTCTACTGACTGTACCACCGTGCCACCCTTAACGTTTCTTTCAGCTGTTCGCTTCATCAGGTGTTGCCACATCGAGCAAACTTGCACAAAAGATTTGGCGATTGTTTTATGCCAGATGCACTAATGTTTTATCAATTTAAATACGAACATTGCTGTATTGTTCATGCTGCAGTGCATTATGGGTAAATGCTAGAATATCTTGCAAAAAGATCTGAAGCTCTCGACCTTCAAACTGTTAAGTTCCTGGGAAAAACCAATGCAGACATGTTCCTGTTTTTAGTTTTCTACATCGCCTTACAACCTAGCTGTTTTTTTTTTGGTTACGTTTTTTTAATACCATTTTATTTTCACTTGTTATTCTCAGTTTGTATACATCCTTTATGATTGTCTTTGTTGTCCACTGTTGTCATCGCTCTTTGTTGAAAAAAAAATCAGGTCTCTCTCGTAAATGGGTCCCCGAGGCTCAGTGGGATTAACCTGTACAAATAAAAGTTGGAATAGTTGCATCCAGCTTGAACGCCAGTTTTGGACGATGTCTCGTTTGAACCGGAGTGCGTTGGCAGAAAGGAAAATATAGAAGTGGCTCAGAAATAACATAAAACGATGAAGCGCTTGTGCAGCTTATATGAGAGAGCTTCTGCTGCAGAGAGCTCCGCTTTCCGTTGCTCATGACAAACATCAGGATCAAAACATAATCTTACATAATCTTACGCTTGTCTTCCTTTGGGTGGCGGGGCACTGGAGCTGATGTAAAGCTGAACTCGGTTTCACTCGGACGACAGAGCATGAACCACATCAGTGGGAGTGCACGCACGTGACAGAAGTCCGGTGCGGACCCGTGGACGCAGGACGGCAGACGTTTGTTGGGACGAGCGCCTCAACTTTAGCCCGTTAGCTTTAGTGTTAGCTCCACAGCTATTATGCTTAACATCCCGAGTTGATCACGTTTGATGGTTTCGACCGCGCTAATACAAAATATAACTTCGTTGTCATGTTGTTACTTTCAGCCGCGAGTCCTTGTGTCGCCACGTCAACCGATGTACGTCATTGCCACAGAATGCATTGTGCCGGTAAAATAGCAGCAATGTGACGGTGACATCCTTAGGTGAAAAATGTAATTAACGTAATTTATTTTGAGGTAGTTCTGCATTTTCACGTGTCACAAAGAACATCTTTTAGTAGACAAGTGAAAAAACATGTTAAGGCCAATATGTGCAAGTATTCAGAGATACATTTAAATTAGACTGACTCCAGAAGTTGATCAGTTGTGCAACCAGTGATCCCTTTTGGTAGTTTTGCATTATACAACTTTGTGATATTTTGCTAACAAAGAAGTTTGACTCCAACAGCTAGGCTGAACTTCTACTCAACGATTCCACGCAGTGTGTTGCAGTCAAAGTATGTGTTGGGGACGGTGCTCAGCTACTACCACATCAAACTATAGTTAAATATCTGCAAAAATTACTTAACTGTAGCCGCTGTGTAGGCGAATGTCATTCAGCTGTGGCGGCCATCTTGGTAACTACGGTAACTAAGCATAAGAAGACACCGAGGCAGGTTTGAAATAAAATGTTTCTGAAGGAACTGAGGAAGTGCATTTTTATGCTTCGTATGATAAATGTTTCAAAAAGTATAAAAGTTAGAAAAATCAAAATTACCAGCAGCCGTCTGATAAACGAGCTGAATGTTTTGATCCGTGAATGACTAAAATGGTACAAAGTTCGTAGAAGTAGAATAAACAGTGTGAACTAAAGCGGCTGATGCTCCGTAAAAACCCGTTCTGGTGGTTTGATTCATGAGTTCTGGGCATTTTAGGGACTTTTCTTATTCAGATTTACTGAATGCACAAAGTTTGGTTACTGTTTTTATAATATATGTTTGACTTCGTCCTCGTCTGCTCACACAGACTCATGTTCCTTGAGTTATTCCAATCTGGCTTCAAATCTCTCCATAGCACTGAAACTGCTCTACTGAAGGTTTTTAATGACATTTTCATATCCACAGACGCAGGTGATTCTGTGCTGCTTGTCCTATTGGACCTTACATCTGCTTTTGACACCATCGACCACAATATCCTCATTTCTAGACTGGAGCAGTGGGTGGGCATCACAGGGTCAGCCCTTAAATGGTTTGGGTCCTACCTCTCTGACAGAACCTTCTGTG
>NC_056503.1:43893353-43906785 GCF_014905685.2 Nematolebias whitei
GATAGATAGATAGATAGATAGATAGATAGATAGATAGATAGATAGATAGATAGATAGATAGATAGATGATGGATGGATGGGTGATGGATGGATGGATGGACGGATGGTATTGTAGTAAATGTCTATTTTTAACCTAAGTTTCCTGAAGCGGTATTTCAACGTTATTTTCTTTCCCTCTTTGTTTCGGTTTAAGATCTTGAACTTCATACAAACATGAATTAACGCTCGTCTATTTGAAAATAAAGTTCTGACGTTTTTAAAGATGAAAGATGTTAAAACACGTGCGCTGCTGAGGAGGAGTCCTGCTGAAACAGTCTGAGGACCAGTGAGAACGTGACAGCAGAGGGCACTAAAGCTTTTCTGATGAGTGTGAACGAGTTCATCCTGCAGAGATGACGCCTCACAGGTGAGCAACAAATACAGGGACTCTTTAATATTGAAGCCATGTTTGATCAAAACTTTTAGGGCTGGGAAAATTATTTCTTCTTAAGTTTTGTAAATTATATGAATCCCATTTCGTTTAATTCCTTCCAACATGAAGGAAATCCCGGCTGTTTAACAAAGTTTAACTTTAAACTAGGGCTGGGCGATATGAACCAAAATTAATATCGCAATATTTTTAAGATAAATCACAAAATACAATATATATCTCAATATTCAAACATCTGCTAAGTTCATGGCAAACACCAACGCAGACATGTTCCTGTTTTTAGTCTTTTACACCAGTTTACATTTTCATGTTGTTTTTTAAACCTGTGTAAATAAAGGTCGAATGAATTAATATTTTTCCTTTCCATAAAGTAAGAACAAAAATATATTTCTGAGTCAAAGCTTTGTCCCAATTATCACGCAGGGATATTTATTAACAAACAGCTGTAACTACATAATAAATGTCTAAAAAATAAACTATTTTACTATATTAAATAATATTCCTCTTCAGCTGCGCTGCCTTCACGACGTTATTAATCGTGTGTGAAGCTGGGACGAGCAGATAAAGAAGAACTACTCTACACGTATTTTTAAGTCTTACAGTGAGAGGTAGCACCACATTAATAAAACAGCGGCTTATCGTTTGGCTAAAGACACAGTCCTTAGCAGCTAACAAGACTGCTAACTTTAGCTGTCTGTTAGCCGCTAAGCACTGTGTCATAAGCTGCTGCTTTATTAATGTGGTGCTACCTCTCATTGTTGCTCTCAGAAGGCACGGCACGGCTAAATGAGTTTTGACTTGTGGGTTGTTTCAGGGAGGGAGGCTGAAAACACAGTCGGAGCTGCAGCTTATAACTTATAGCGCTGTTTTAAAGGGTGAAAAAGATTCGTAGTGCCGACCTTTTGTCGAGGCTTATTTTCGGCATTGTCTACAGAAAACATTTTTTTCTGCTGCTCATCTGACAATTTAAATCCAAACCATCTCCAAATAACAGCCACGGTTTTCCTTTTTGCTCCGTAGCTAAGCTGCTCTTCATATCTCCCGTGTTTACTGGAGAAACAGGAAGAGCGCACGGGTGAGGGCTTGTGATGTTCCATGAGGGAGAAGGAGGGTTGCGTGCAGTCGGCGGCGCACACGGGAGAAAAAAAAAAAAAACTACACGGATTTTCAAGTCTAATAAAATTCATGATGGTTGCGATAGAGCCATTTTAACCATTGTGAATTGAAAATCTCTACATCGAGTGTGTTCGATACATTCCCCAGCCCTACTTTAAACAAGGACGGAAGCGTCAGAAGGGTCAGCCTGGTTCAAGATGGCCGCCACAGCAAACTGACTGTAGCAAACGCACAAAAAATTGTCTCAAGCTCAGTTCGTTTTCCTGAAACTGAGCTAAAATTTGGCGTGGCCATAGCTAGGTCATTCCTACAGCAGCGTTTTTGCCTAAAACAATGACTCTGTTAGCAAAATAGTTCATCCGTCACTGGAAGGATTTTGATGAAATGCCAACTGATTCATTTGTAGAGTCGACCCAAATTAAAATGGTTTCTGCAGCAACCTGACCTTAGAAAATGCTCATTTCCCCAGTGAATTTACCAAACATTGAGCTAACATTGGGTGTGGAAGTAGCCGAGGCTCATCCTCAACACGTATTCTGAGCTCTAACACATCTGGTGAGATCTCTCAGCAGTTCATGAGATTAAACTGTGGCATGAAAAGTAGCAGGTGATGTTCCCTCTAGTAGCGCTCGGCCTTTAACCCTCCTGCTGCCCTCGGGTCAAGGGGCCGGCAGTGTCACTGAAGTCTTGGAGTTCCTGCACTGTTCGTTTGTCAAAACCCGACCCTAAAAACAGCCACGAGGCGCGGAGGCGTTGCGGCGACCTCCTGTGAAGCTGTGAGCGCTCGGTCCTGCGGTCCCATACGACAGGAAACAAGCTCGTAGAGACGCGCAGCGAGGCCTCGGAGCGGTCTGGATCCGATTAATCTCCTTGGTCTTGGTTCCGTTCTCCCCTCCTGACTGGCTTGTCTGTTTTTACTTTTTCACATTTATTCCATCCTGCTCCCATCGTACTTAAACATCCCATGATGCACTGCATGTTGCAACTGCAAGGCAGATGTGTTGCGCTAACACGATCCGAAACAGTTACATAAAGCTGGGAAAAAATATGGAGTTACATTTAAAGGAACAGAGACAGGAGGTTCTTTGAAAGATGTTTGAAAATGGACTAGCTGCTCGTTAGCTTAGCACGAATGAAAACTTTGGCCTCTTCTCCATTCAGATCATTCCTTCAAAAATGGCTGACAGAACAGGTGGAAGAGTTACAGAAGTGCAGCTATGGGTGTCGAAGAGGCGCTGTATGAAACATCTTCAGAAATAAAAGTGGAACCACTAACGGGAAAAGTCTCGACTGGTTCTACCTTCATTTAAAACCACTTCAAAAATGACCAGATTGTCCCTTAAGCATCCCATAATGCATTTTGTTTCTGCAGAGCAGATGTGTCGTGTTGCACCAAAACAATCCTGCAGAGACGGTGCACACAGAATGTAAATGTAGATGAGGTTCAGGTCCAGAACGTTAAACCGGTTTAATCTAGAAATCTCTTCCTCGGCCCCACATGATAGAACGACCCGGCCCGCTCATCTGGATCTGCCATCAGTCGCTTGTTCAACTCAGAGAGTGCGGTGGGAATGTGGCAGCATGCGGTCCACAACCAGACACGGAACCACAAGCTGCGGGTCACGCAGCAGTTGTGTGTGTGTACTGTATGTGGGCTGCGTGCCCGTGTTGGACCCAGCCATGATATGGAATCTGGACTTCCTCTCTTTGAGTCCTGTCTGTGTAATTGATCCCAGACTGGACATTTGAGTTGCCAGAAGCGATTCATATCAATTTTATCTTTTAGACAAACCCTCGACTGCTTCCAGATGGGGAAAGAACTCGAGAGTTCAGGTTTGTTTTTGAAAAAAAAAAAAAAAAGTTTTCAAAATGCTTTAATGTCTTTAGCTTACAGAAAGCACGCAGCTAATGGAGCATCAGGCACGCGGTGCAGCCCGCGGCGGCGGAGCTGTTCTGCGAGTTGTTTGTTTGTTGTTGTTTGTTTTCGTGGCCTCTGTATGTGTGAACGCTTGATGTGATCACAGCCGATGGAGGCCGTGGTTCTACAGTTGTGGTCTGATGATGTGGAAACACAGTTTGTGGGACAAAATGTGAAACATTTGTTTTTATTTCTTTTTTTTTTTTAGATGCATTATACACAAAAAATGTAACTCAGGATGCATATCCGTATGAAAAACTAAAATTTTTATATAAATATCAGGTGTCACCCAAAGGCCAATGTGGAGGATAATGTTGCCCATGTCTGTGTGTCTGTTAGTAAAATATCCCATGAACCATGAGAAGAACTTTAATTAAACTTGCAGGAAGTGATTTTTGGGTGTGCGTCTACAACTGATGAACTTTTAGAATGAATCCCGTTCAAGATGGCTACCAGAGACAACTCGCATTAAAAAACAGTTTACAACTCAGTGGTTTTACAAACACCGAGCTAAAACTTGGTATGGTAGTAGCTGAGCATCTCCTTCAGTCGGTCCCTCGGTGCTCATCGACACCTCTTATCTTCCACATCTCGTCCAAAACACATTTCTGATGACACACGCTCCGTTACTTTTAGCTTCTAGTTTTTTGCTTCTTTCAGCTAGCATTTTACAACTTTGAGCTTTAACCTAATCTTTTGTTATTTCTAGTTTCTAACTTCTTTATTTTTGCAAGGCTTTTGCTACATTTAGCTTTTATATAGCATTTTTTTATTCAAACCAGCCTTTTGCTAATTTAGCTTTTAGCCAGATCGTTACCATCTTTAGCTTCAAGTTAGTCTTTTGCTACTCTTGGGCTCTAGTTAGCTTTTGACTAGCCTTTTGCTACTCTAAGCTTTGATTTAACATTTTGCTACTTTTGACTTTTAGCTACTCTGTTGTTACATTTAGCTTTTAGCAAATGATTTGCTAGTTATTGGCAACTTCTGTATAGCTTTTTGTTTATTTTAGATTTTAACTAACATTTCACCATCTTTCATTTTAACTAGCTTTTTGCCTTTTGCATTTGCTCCATTTAGATTTTAGCTAGTTTTCTACCGTTAGCTAGCATTTTGACACTTTTACTCATATTTTTGTTTTACTTTGAGCTAGCCTATAGCTACTTTTAGCTGCTACTTTTGCCTTTCAGCAATTGTTTTACAACATTTAGCTTTTGGATCCCTGCTTGTTATTTTGAGCTTTCAGTCAGTGTTTTGGTACTTTTGGCCTATAGCTACATTTTTATATTAGCTAGTTTTATACATTTAGTTGTTCATTTTACTACATTTGGATTTTAGTTAGCATTGGCTCCTTTTAGAATGTGCCTATTGTTTTACGTTTAGCTAGCCTATCGCTACAATAAGCTTTTAGGTCCCATGTTGCTACTTTTAACTTTCAGCAAATGATTTACTACATTTAGCTTTTGGACCACCTTTCAGCTTTTAGTCAGATTTGTGGTAATTGAAGCCTCTAGCTAACATTTTGACAACAATTGAATTTCCGTATAAGCTAGCTTTTAGCTAACCTCAGTTACTTTTAGCAATTAGCTAGAGTTTTACATTTAGCTAGCATTTTTGCTGCTTTTACCCAAGTTATTACTTTAAATTTTTAGCTAGCCTTTTGCTACATTTAGCTTTTAGCTCGCCATTTGTTACTTTAAACATTTAGTCAGTGTTTTACTACCTTTAGCTTTTAGAATACATTTTGCTACTTGCTAGCATTTTGCTACACTTAACTTTAAGCTAGCGTTAGCTAGTTTAGCCTTTTAACTAGCATTGCCCTACTTGAGTCTTTGTCAAACCTGTTTCTTCTTTTTACGCCTGTTTCAGCAGTCATTCAGCATCTTCACAGAAAAATCTATTTTTTTATTGCATGTATTGTTTTGTGACATGAAATTCTTGAACTGAAACAGGGCGGATTATTTTTCTATTTTCCAGAGACAGCCGACTTTTCCTGCTGTGACTACTATTGAAGTAATCTGGTCCCCAAAAGATCCACAAACTCGTAGAACAAGATTTGTTGAAGGTTCAAGTTTCTTTATTTTCATTCGCAGCACATGTGGTACATGAGGTGGAACAAAATTATGCACACGGGGTCCCAGTTACATCCAACAATAGTAAAAATAAAAAGTGTAAAAAGAAACAGTAAATAAGGATCTAAGATATAAAACTAAGCTTTATGCTAAACGAAATGGTACACTAAAAGATCTAAGCTCATTAATAGTGCAAAACAATACACGGAACAGCAGCACAAACATGAGTCTTTGTGGGTACATGAGTACGAATGAATGAATATAGCAGCATGAAATAATCAGCAGCATGAGATCAGCAGCATGGATAATCAGCAGGACATATCACCAGTCACAGCTGTATGCGTACATAAGATCCACAAGCGTACAAATCTTGTTCTACGGGTTTGTGAATCTTTTCGACTCTAATTTCGCTCCATGTCTTCGGTCCACAGTTCACAACTCAACCAGCCTCCGCCACATTTTCACTTGGATTACTCAGATGGCCGCGAGCGCAACTTACACACCACACGTGTTTGTGTCTTCTTAAGAAAACGAAGGCGTTAAACTGAGTTTGACGGTAACCTCAGCGCCACACTGGAAGCTGACTTGAAACAAATCTTGTGGTTTAATAGAAACGTCGCAGTGTTGAGCTCGTTGATGCAGCAACAATAATCTGGTGATAAATTGGATAATAACAGAACGTGAGCGTCAAACGCAGCAGCCTTCACAGTTTGAAGGAAACGGGTCACAGTGGCAGCAAAATGCGTCATGCGGCTGTAGATTCCTGTCCAAAGCAATTCAAGCAGCTGCTTTCACCTCAGACTGAGCTGGAAAATAACGTGAATCGTTGTTCGACTCGTTCAACAATTTCAGGCTTTAAAAACTATTTTCTCGTTATACTGGATTCGAAGGGAAGACGGTAAAAATAATCCAAACGCTTTCAGCGAACGACAACTTGACAATAATTTAGCTGAGAATTTGGCCGCCATGAAATGTAGGCGACCATGCAATTGCTTGTGTCTGTTAGCAAAATATCTCAAGAACTACTGGACTTGTTTTAGTGAAACTTTCAGACAGTAATCACTGGACGTGCAGCTACAACTGGTGGATGTTTGGAGACAACCGAAATCACGATGGCTGCCACAGTTTATCAATCCCAGCAAACACTAAAGTAGCTAAAACTCAGTCAGTTTTACAAAAACGGAGTTAAAGTCTGACGTGGTAGTAGCTGAAAGTCATCCCAACTCATGTTTTGAGTGCCAACTTCTCTGTTTAAAGTGTTGACATGGAAGGCAATGGGTGATTCCTTCAGGAAAAAGCTGCTACTTTTATTCGCTCACTTTCAATCTAATAGTTCTTGTTACCGACCATGAGAGCAAACTGAATCATTTGATCTATCTATCTATCTATCTATCTATCTATCTATCTATCTATCTATCTATCTATCTATCTATCTATCTATCTATCTATCTATCTATCTATCTATCTATCTATCTATCTATCTATCTATCTATCTATCTATCTATCTATCTATCTATCTATCTATCCATCCATCCATCCATCCATCCATCCATCCATCTATATCTATATATACACAGACAGACGGACGGACACAAAGTAGTTTTATTCACAGTTAAAATTAAACAATAATAATGTTTTCTTTCATACTTTGTAATAAATTTCAGTGAAAATAAATTATTCTCAGAATTATTCATAAAAGACTAGAAAAACATTTATATTTGTACAGTTTGAAATGTGAACATTTGGAAAACCTGCTGATGCAGTTGTGAATCTCGGGTGCGATTCTTGTTCTTTGTGAAAACTTGTAGATGAATTTATCTCCGTAGACTGGAGCACCAATCAATGTTGGAACACCAAACTGGGAGTTCAACTGGTGGTGTATTTAAATGTACCAGTGTGTACCATGAGGCTCAGTGGCACAATGGACAGCGTGTTGTACTTCAAGCAGATACTGAGAAAGTGACTCAAAGGTTGTAGGTTCAAGTCCCACCTGAGGCAAAGTTATAGTTGTATGCAACCATTGAGCCACAGAGCCACATATTTGGTGACTGAAATTACAACTCACTCAAAACCAGTCATTGATACTGATTGATTGATTATTAGTCTGTTCAAGTGTCTGACTCGAACTCTAAATCAAACCATGAGAGACTTTTTGTTTTGACGTCTTTAACAGGACCTTTATTTTGATTTGTCTGTTCGGTACTTTAACATGTGACATGTGAGCCTCTGTGGCGCAATGGACTTCTAGTCAAACAACAAAGAAGTGATTCAAAGGTTGTGGGTTCGAGTCCCACCAGAGTCGTTTTAATTTTGTAAACTAACCGAAAGCAGCCTCTCTCATTCTCTGGCAGTAAAAATTAACAGTGTGATATTCCTGGTACAGTTAAATGTGTACATTTGGAGAAACTGTTGATGCTTTTGTGAATCTTGGAAAACTGAAACAGAGCTCACGTTTTAGTGAAAACTATTGAGACGAATTCATCTTCATATACTGGAGCACAAGATCGTGGTCAAACACGAAGAGTGGTAGTTTAACTGCTGGTGGACTTGGAAGATCTGTGTGGTTGTGTTGGAGAAGTGACACAAATAGTTGCAGGTTCAAGTCCCATCACAGCCCATGCTTTAAGGTTGCAAAATAACAACTCTGCCCATGTTGGAACAAAGGAGCTTATCAGCCCAGTTCTGACAGTAAGCATGTTTTATTTGCAACATTTTTCAGTCAGGTCATCTGGACAGTTTCTTTTTTTTTTGCACAGAAATGTTTCACCCTCCATCCAGAAGACTTCATCAGTCAAGGAAACACACAACACAAAACAAATTTTTCCCCCAACAGCTGACTCCAAAGTGGAACAAACCAGTTATGTTTTCTTTGTTTTTTGTACTAAATTTCTGTGACAATAAATCAGTCTCAGAATTATTCATAAAAATATTTACATTTGTACAGTTTGAAATGTAAAAATTTGGAGAAACTGTTGATTCGGTTGTGAATCTCAGGGTAAACGTGCAATTCTTGTTCTTTGTGAAATCTTTGTAGACAAATTTATCAAATTTGACTCGAGCACATAAATGTCAAACTAGAAAACTGGGAACAACAAAGTCCGTGCTCAATAATCCAGGTATA
This sequence comes from Nematolebias whitei, assembly GCF_014905685.2. Lineage (NCBI taxonomy): Eukaryota > Metazoa > Chordata > Actinopteri > Cyprinodontiformes > Rivulidae > Nematolebias > Nematolebias whitei. The sequence goes on from NC_056503.1 coordinate 43,902,008, forward strand.
CAATCCAACATTTTTCAGTCAGGTCATCTGGACAGTTTCTTTTTTTGTGCTGAAACGTTTCGCCTTCCATCCAGAAGGCTTCATCAGTCAAGGAAACACACAACACAACACTGATTCTTCGTTTGTGCACGTTTCAGCACAAAAAAAGAAACTGTCCAGATGACAGGACTGAAAAATGTTGGATAGAAAAGTGGGAGTTCACCTGCTGTTGTGTTTAAATGTACTGCTATGAACCATAGGGCTCTGTGGCGCAATGGACTTCTAGACAGACACTGAAGAAGTGATTTAAAGGTTGTGGGTTCAAATCCCACCAGGGTCACTGTTTAATACTGCAGCTTTATCTAAATCAGCCTCTCTCTCCTTCTCTGGCAGTAAACAGTAGCAACAGTCTGAACATTTGTGTACATTTGGAAAAACTGTTGATGTATTTCTAATACTTCAGTGAAAACTTTTGAGGCAAACATCTTCATATACTCAAGGTCAAGGTCAAACAGGAAGACCGGGAGTTAGAAACAGAGATAGATGGGTAGATCAGATTCACAACAAAAAATAGGAACACGGTTTGAAAAAACGACATTGTTGAAATGTAAACTACCGTAACTTTCCCCATTGAGAAATAAACTAAAATCAGCTGTAAAATATATTTTAAACTGTCTGATCTTCACTTTATTTGTCGAATGTGACGTTCTGAAGAACGCCGCCTGAGAAAGATCAAAGAGAAGTGGATGACGTCATGTCTCTCGTGGCCTCAGCTGCCGGGAGGGAAACAAAGAGGTCTATGACAGACCACCTGCTCCAAGAGGATTGTGGTTTTCAGCTACTGTACGCTGAACAGCTGAACCAGAAGCCGTCTGAGGGTCTGGGGGGGTCTGTGTGAAACTGTTCAGAGCTGAACCTGCTCCTTGACGGGCAGTGGTCAGGCCTCTGCTCGGTGTATAAATGCTCACGCTACATTAGCCACCGAAGCCTTTCGACGTGTTGTTTGCAGAAGGCCTCCGCGGTGCTCACAGCCCCGTCGTCCTCCGGCTCCTTCCAGGTCCGCTCACGTTCCCTCACCTGCTTTCACCAGAGGGGGGAACAGCCAGACCACGTGTGGACCTGTGGTTTTAAAACACCGAGCTCCCCGAGAACCAGAGCGCCGTGGGAAAAAAAATAAAAAGACCACATAAGCGCTGCGATCAATTCTCCCCTCGGCTGAGGGTGTTGGATCCTGCCGGGGCTCAACGAGCGTAAACGTTTCTAAACCGAGCAGAATCAACAGATTCTTCCACGCGTCTCAAGAGAACGATTTGTTGTTGGAGTAGATCTGTATTTAATTTGAAACAAGTTGAATAAGTTGCACAAGTGACAGACTTTTTCTGCTTTTTTCTTTTTTAGGAAAAACAAAACAAACAAACTGAAAACAAAAAAAAAAAACCCGCTCAGACTGAGGTTTGATGCTGTGGAAATAAACTGGACTAGTTTGGAGAAAAGACAATACGTTTTTAGTTTTGTTTAGAATAAGGCAGATAATCATGTAATTGCCTGTGTGTGTGGGGGGGGGGGGTTGTTTTCAGTCTGTCTGTTAGTAAAATTTCTCATGAGCCACTGAAGCAATTTCAGTGAAACTTAGAGAACGGTATTGTTGGATGTACATCTGAGTCAACCTAATTCAAGATGGCCGCCACAGCTAATCAACCTTAGCAAACACAAACTATGGCTGAACAGGTATGAAGCTAAAATTTGGTGTAGCGGTATCTGAGAGTCATCCTAAGACGAGTCCAAGCGTGGCGCAAACATCTTTGGCGTTAATTGGGGTCTGTTAGCAAAATATTTCATGACTCACTGGATGTATTTTAATGAAACTCTGGGAATGTAGTCATTTGATCTACAACTGCAGTCAACCCAATTTAAAATGGCCGCCAACACAACTCTGTCAGTTTTGCAGACATAGAGCTAAACCTGGTGTGGTAGTAGCTGAGAGTCATTCGCAACACAATCTCTGAGATCATTCCTTTTAAGAAATAAAAGGCATTTGGACCATTTGACTGTTTTAAAATGGCTCCTCAGAGGACGACCCAGAGAGGTTTCGATCAGCTTAGTAAAGAATCCCATTTTAAACTGAAATATTAGTTACTTTACAGGGGTGCCACCAAGTGGTGCCCACTGGGGGCAACAGCCACTCCTAAAACATTGGTGGCCCTGTTGGTGTTACACCCCTGTAAACAGGGGAGAAAGAATCACGAGAGTGATTTTAAGCTGCTTCCTCTCTCAGCAGTTTGACGGAATGAATATAACTAACAGTATCAGTGTTTTCTCTGTCTGACCAGGTCCTGGACTGCGGTCTGTGAGGGCAGCTGCTGCGGTCGTTATTACCATCAAGCTGCTAACAGGACCTGCTAAGCGCTAACAAGATCACGCCGCTAACAGAACACAACCACGATGCTGAAAGAACTTCACTGCTACCCGAATCGCACGGTACATGTATTTCTTTTTCAACTTGTTTTTATTTTTTGTATTTTAGTAGTATTTTTAGTATGTTTTAGTAGTATTTTTAGTATGTTTTAGTAGTATTTTTAGTGTGTTGTTAGTATTTTTGCTGCATGCTTTGGCATTGCTTGTTTTTTTTGGCGAGTCAAGACGGTTCTTCTCGTCCTGAGCATTTCACTGCATTGTTGACCGTGTTGATTTTGCATATGACAAATAAACCTAACCTAATCTAACCAACCTAATCTTTTCACATATTTCTGTACACTCAAATAATAACAGACTAGTTATTAGCTTCTGCCGTTAGCTTAATAGCCTTTAATGCACAACTGGCAAACTGACGCACAGAAACGTTGTCTACAAACTCATGAAACAAGAAAAACACGTTTGAAGTTAAAAAAAAAAAAGATTACCTATTAAAGCTAATTAATAAACCAAAATAAGAAGCTATAGCTAAGTATCTGCGTTATAACATGATACTTCACAAAAAACGACTAGAGTCTGCCGTTAGCTTAATGCTTCTAAAATTTACAAGATAATAAATAATTGTCCCTAAAATGTCTTAACAATATATAAATAATATTTCAATCAGCATTACCTGTTGATGGGGGCGGAAGAATCACAGTGATTTTAAGCTGCTCTCTCAGCAGTTTAATGTGGAGAGCGCCCCTAGTGGTTGATGTGGTACTACAGGTCAATCTCAGACAGAGGATCTGGTGCATTGATTGCAATTTCCTTAAATACAAATAATACAAACATTAATGCAACATGAAAAATAAGTTTTTAACAATGTTTAATTGTTTATAGTCCTATATGGATTATGAATTATTATTTATTCTAAACCTTTTTAATGTAATATGAAATCATATGTATAATAGTTCTTCAGACTATGACACTGGCCCCCCTTGGCCACACAGATTCATTAAAAACATTGCTTTTGAGCTACTCAAGTTAAAATATAAATTAAAATCCACTCCCATGGATAAGAACAGTCGGGCCTCAGCATTAAGAGGCAGGTCACAGAAGTGTACAGAATATTTTTATAAGAATAAATTTAGGAGAAGACAAGCTTCAATATTTTGAGCAGGCAGTTTGGTTCTGTTGACAGGGCGGGACGCCCGGCTTGTATCATGGTAGGAGAAACACTGATGTAAATATACTTAATGTATTTCACCTAGACTGGTGAGGACCCTGACAAAAGTTCTCCTCTCAACAGGAGCTGAGTAACAGTAGCCTTCAGCTGAGTAACGGTAGCCTTCAGCTGAGTAACAGTAGCCTTCAGTTGAGTAACAGTAGCCTTCAGCTGAGTAACAGTAGCCTTCAGCTGAGTAACAGTAGCCTTCAGCTGAGTAACAGTAGCCTTCAGTTGAGTAACAGTAGCCTTCAGCTGAGTAACAGTAGCCTTCAGCTGAGTAACAGTAGCCTTCAGCTGAGTAACAGTAGCCTTCAGCTGTGTAACAGTAGCCTTCAGCTAACAGTATAAAAATATATTTACCTAGAAAGCTAAAAGTATTAGTTATTGCTAAAAGTAGCTAAATAGCAGTTAAAAGTAGCAGAACAGTAGCTAATAGTAAAAAACTAGAAGCTAAAAACTAAAAGTAGCAAAAAAAGGCTAGCTAAAAATAGCTAAACAATAAATAATAATAGCAAAACATTAAATAATAAGCTTGGCAAAATGCTAGCTAAAAGTTAAAAGTTGCTGCACAGTGGCTAATAATAGCTGAACAGTAGCTAAAGGCTAAAAGTAGCAACAAAAAAAAAAGACAAAAATTGCTGAAACTTTTTTTAACGAGAACATTTGAATTTAAAGAGAGCTCTGTGTTTTTCTGTGGAAAATATTTGCATTTCCAGCTGTGGCGGTCCTCGGAAATAAGAGGTCCGCTCTGCTGTCATCGAGGCCAGAGGTTCTGACTGATCCGATCCGAGGCCCGCTCAGAGGAACAACCTGTTCCACACATAAAGTTCAGTCCTGCCAGGAGCTGACAGCCTGGGCGGGTGGTGGATCTCTGCAGAGACCCGGTTATCTGGGTCTCATTCTGCTCTTTCATCTGCTGCCAACAGTACCAGGACCGGGTCCAGACGGATCTGCTGCACCTGAAAGCTTTTATGGGCCTAAAAGAGTCCGGATAAGATGAAACCTCTTCGGCTCTAAATCACTCAGCGCCGACGAAAACGTTCTGCTCAGATGTTCCAGCCGTCTGCTCTTCTTCATCACCGTGAGGCAGGACAGACGTGCTTCACCAGAAAAGAATTTGGGTCTTCAGGACCAGTACACGTCTTACTGGACCCATTAATGATGAGTCCCTCAGAAC
>NC_056503.1:43906795-43908649 GCF_014905685.2 Nematolebias whitei
AGAACCAGTACACGTCTTACTGGACCCATTAATGATGAGTCCTTCAGCACTAATGAGATTAAAATGTTTGGTTAAAGTTTGTAGCGATTCTCCGTAGTCTGGACAGAATGTTCAACCAGGTTCTCCAGTTTCCTTTGAACATTTAGCACTGCAGTGTTCAATAACGTCCAGGTCTGTCTGTCAGCAAAATATCTCTTCAGTTATTAGGGCTAAAAGTATCCAAAGGTTAACTCAAAGATGAATGGAGCCAACGGTTAGCTAAAAGATAAAAATAGCTCTAGCTAAAAGCAGCAAAAGTTTCAATAAAGGAACAGAGGGCTAGTTAAATGTAACATGTAGCTAAAATCACAAGTAACTAAATGGTAGCTAAAATTAGCAAAATGGTGGCTAAAAGAAACAAACAGTGAACTTAAAGCTTAAGTAGCAAAATAGTAGCTAAAGCTAAAAGTTTCCAAAGAAAAGCTAGAATCTCATAGTAAGCTTGTTAAAAGTTTTAAATGGATTCTATAAGCAAAAAGTAGCTAAATAGTAGCTAAAAGCTAAAATAACAAAAAGTCTAAATTAGAAAAAGGTAAAAGCTCAAAGTAGCAAAAATCTGAGTAAAAACTAAGCCTTATAAAAGGCTAGCTAAAATTATAAAAAAAAACTAGCTAAAGCTAATAGCAGGAAAAAGGTAGAAAACATTATCAGAAGTGTAGCTAAAAGTAGGAAAAGGCTAATGGAAACTAAAAGTAGTTACATTTTTCCTAATAACTAAGTACCAAATAGCTATAGTAGTAAAACAGCTAACTAGAAGCTAGATGTAGCAAAAGTCTAAGTAAAAGCTACAGAGGTTCAAAAGGCTGGCTAAAAGTATCAATCGACTAGCTAGAAGCTAAAACTTGCAAAAAGGTAGCCAAACATATCAGAAGTGTAGTTAAAAATACCAAAAGACTAAAGTATCAAAAGGCTTGCTAAAGTATCAAAAGGCTTGCTAAAGTTTCAAAAGGCTTGCTAAAGTTTCAAAAGGCTTGCTAAAGTTTCAAAAGGCTTGCTAGAAGCTAAAGGTAGCCTAAAAAAGGTAGCTAAACATTTCACAAGGTTAGCTCAAAGTAACCAAAAGCTAACTGAAAGCTAATTGTAGCAAAATTATGCTTTAAAGCAAAAGGTTGCAAAAGGCTAAAGCACTAAAAGCCTAGCTTAAAGTATCAAAAAATAGATAGAAGCTTAATGTAGCAAAATGCTAGCTAAAAGTAGTAAAAGACTAGCTAGAACCTAAATTACTTAAGAAACTGTGCAAAAGGTAAACTTGCCCAAAAGCAAGCTAGAAGCTACAAGTAGCATCTCATTCTTTCAGGTTAGTTGATTCAAATCAATCAAAACAAAAATTGGAGCTCCATGGGTTCTAATTTGAGATTTTCTTCGGCTCTTTCATGAGAAACACGGCTGTGAAATCAACATCATTAATACATGAAATCTGCAATCATTTTATTTTATTCTGAAGTTTTATTACGTTCGTTTTTCATCATGATCCTAAATATAGTCCTTCGCTCTCCCCTTTAGCTACAAAAAAAAAAAAAAAAAAAGGCTAAAAAGAAAAGAAGCTGGTACTAATTAGAGGCCTCTCGTAAGTCGGGGGATGCCTCCACTCGGAGCCGGTTTATGGACTGTTTGCAGAACCAGCCTGGTGTGGAGCTGCCTGCAGGCAGGAACACCAGACCCGTTTTATTCACACAAATTAGAACGCTGCGTGAAAAAATGCACAAACAAGGTAAAACTCCACCCGTGTCAGGTGTCGAGCTCGGTTCTTCTGTAAAACTCCACCCGCGTCAGGTGTCGAGCTCGGTTCTTCTGTAAAACTCCACCCGCGTCAGG
>NC_056503.1:43908659-43914230 GCF_014905685.2 Nematolebias whitei
AGCTCGGTTCTTCTGTAAAACTCCACCCGCGTCAGGTGTCGAGCTCGATTCTTCTGCAGCTGCGAGGCTCAAACGGTGCAAATGTTTCTTAAAGTTCACGCAATTCACATCCGTTTGTCTTCCGTGTAACTTCGCAGTTCTTGAGCTATTTCAACAATTCACACGTCAAAACGTTCGGCTCGTTCACGACTTTCCTGCTGTGACTTTTTGAATTTGTGCAATTTTTACTTTTTGAAATATTTAGCTTTTTTTCTGCCACGTTTTCCTAATAGAAAATGAACGGAGCTCTTCATTCTTCAAACGTTTTGTGCTGTTTGAAACCTTTTACTGCTCATTTCAGCTGTTTTTCTGCTTCAGCTTATTTCTTAGAAAGGCTGCGGTTGCTCAGTGGTCAGTGCTGCGGTCTCACAATCCTGAGGTTGTAGGTTTGAATCCAGGTTGCATCGGGAACAGTCACACAATCACCAAATCCTTCATGCTCACCGATGAAGAAGGAAGCAGCCAAAAGAAGGTTTCTTTTTGCTGAATTCAGCTTTTTGTGCTTCTTTCTGCTAAATTCAGCTGCTTTTCTAAGTTTTTTGTGCTCATTTTAGTTTTTTTCTGCTAATTTCTGTTTCTATTTTGCTCTTTCCAGTTTATTTTATTCTATGTAGCCTCTCTCTGCTTATTTCAGCTTGTTCTGCTCATTTCTGCTACTTTCAGTTTATTTCTTTAATTTCGGCTGTTTTTCTTCTGCTTTCTGCGCTTTATTTTCCTGTTTTTAGCAAATATCAGCTGTTCAAATTCAACAGTTAAGCAATGAAACCATTTCCAGTCTGGTTTCAGTTTCTTCAGCAGTTTTCAGCAAAAATTATTCATCATTCACGCTGCGTTTCTGCAGGAAACTGCATTTCTCTGGTCGAGGTTGTTTTCGTTGGAGGTGCCAGCTTCACCTGGTTCTGGGTTTCAGTTCGGCTGGAAGTGATGGAATTTCTGAAAAGGCCCCAATGTCTTCAATAAAATATGATGCGGCGGCATCATCCTGACATCTTATAGCTCTGAGCCGGAGAGACACCGGAGACGTGGAAACACAGATGAATAATTTAAAGTGCAGTTGGACAGAATTTCTCCCTGACGGTCCCTTCAGCCTCACTCAGCGGGACCGGAGGACTGGACCGGAGGACTGGACCGGAGGACTGGACCGGAGGACTGGACCGGAGGACTGTGGCGGGCTCCAAACACTCGTCTGGTTTAGACAAAGCCTGAGGATGACTCCTGCTCTCTTCTTGCTCCTCTGCTGGCTGGTTCTTCCTCTGCGAGGTAAAAAAAAAAAAAAAAGGCTTGTTGTGCTTCAGCTTCAGGTGGAAACAAGCCGAAGTGAGCAGCTTTTCTCCAGCTGGTGTCATTACTTTGTCAAACCACTGAGCGAAGCAGGAGGGGGCTCATCAAAATTAATTGTTACAGAAGAGGCATAAAAACCTGTATTTAATGACGACCCTGAAGAGTTTCAAAAAGTTTAAAACTGAACCAAAGAAATCGTGTTTTCAAAAGAAAGATGTGCAGATGATGCTGAAAATAAGTAGTTGGAGCTAAAAACACAGCAGAACATAAACTTAAAGCTAAAAAAAAGCAGAAGACTCAGTAATTAACTAAAGGAGATCAAGCTAGCTAAAACTAAAAGAAGCAAAAAGCTAACTAAATGCCAAACATAGCAATCACTATCTAAAAGAAACAAAACACTAGATAGAAAAGATAAATAGAACTGATGTAGTTATAGTTAAAATAGCAAAACCTTAGCAAAAAGCTAAATGAAGCACAGCATCAGCTAAGGTTAGATACGAGCCAAAGTAACAAAAAGCTAGCTTAAATCTAAACATACTAAAAGGCTATCTAGAAGCTAAAAGTTTCAAAAAGCCAGCTAAAAGTAGCAGAACAGTAGCTAAACACTAAAAGAAGTACAAGAAGAAAAACATGCAGCTAGTATAGAAGCAGATGTGAAAGAAATGGTGTTTTTGGAAAAAATATTGCAGCGATCTCTTTGTTTCTTTGGGGAAATTTGTTAGATTTCACCAAATACTTTAAAAAGTACTAAAGTGACAAAATCCAAAGGTCGTATCTTACATCTCCTGAATGAGCTGAACGTTTTGAGACATGGATTAATTAATTCACGTGTGCAAATTATTATTTCAACATCAGATGGAAATTAAAACAGTGATGCAAATGCTGAGCCGGCAATCACACAATAAACCTGTCAATCATCAAACTGTTGTTGTTGTTGGGAACAAAAGGCCGTTTCTTTGTTAATTATTGATGCTGCTCGTCTTGTTTTACAGGTCTGGAGATACGTAACCCCGAGGAGGTGGAGTACGTTCGCTACAATGCTACTGCAACTCTCGGCGGCTCCATCACCTTGGACTGCGGCTCCGTCGTGCCCGACATCTACATCTGGGGCTTCACCAAACCGGGAACCGATAACAATATAGCGGTGGCGCACCACTACGGTCAGGGCCCGAAGGTCCAGTCACAGTCGAGCAGCATGGGCCGCATCCAGCTGCAAGCTAACAGCTCTGCTTTAGTGATAGAGGACGTCCAGGAGGACGCAGCCGGGATGTACACCTGCCAGGCTTTGTACGACACAGACGAAGGAGCCAGGATAACGTTTTACTTCACCCGACTGACGGTGGAGGACAACTAGTTATCCTCCCAGCTTTTTATTTTAAAACAAAACGTGGTCATCTTGAGAAAATGTTATTTGTGCTCATAAAACCTGCCAGTTCCTCCCCTCCCTCTCTGCTGTGCTGCATCTGTTTTTAGGCCCCTCCCACTTAGAGGAAGTAACGATGGCAACCGTAGAAGTGGCACCGCTTTACAGAATCTCTTTACCTGCGTCGTCTGAAACTACTTCTTGAAGACATCTTTGTCTTCAGCGTATCACCATGTGAGGATCCTGCTGAAAGTGTGAAAGTTACCACTGAAATCTATAAAATGGCCGACAGTTAGCTGAACAGTTTATCATCAGGAACAAACTAATCTGGGCTGTCAATCATCTCCCAAAGTACATCCCACAACCAGTGGCTCAATAGATGGAAGCAGCTGGAACGTTCAAGTATCTGGTAGCACCATAAGGATTTCTACCTGAGGACTTGCTCGCACTATGATCCACGATGGCGACGTAAACAGTCTGCCAGCGGTGCAAAAACAAGTCGTAGATGAGCCACCACTGTCCTCTTACAGTTTTTCAGCCAGTCTTTCAAACTTGTACCAGTGTTTAAGCACATGTCGTTTATCAGCTGTCCTTGATAAACTGCATACACGCCAACTTGGCTCTGTGACTACCTTGAAGCAAATTCAGTTGTTTCTGTTTCACTTAGTCCTCCTCAACTGTGCTGTGCAACAGTAATGAGTCCTCCAGCCCTGACTGGTTGTAGACTTTTTAAAAACACTTAAATAACACCAAGACAAGATAAAATATTCATATTTTCCTAAATATTTTAAATTTCATGGATATAGCCTTCTGGAGAGGAGGGTCCGTCAGATAGTCGAACCTTGGATTCAGGAGGAGCAGTGTGGTTTTCGTCCTGGTCCTGGAACACTGGACCAGCTGTACACTCTTAGCAGGGTCCTGGAGGGTGTGTGGGAGTTTGCCCAACATGTGCTTTGTGGACTTGGAGAAGGCGTTCGACCGCGTCCCTCGGGGAACCCTGTGGGGGGTACTCTGGGAGTATGGGGTACCGGGCCCTTTGATACGGGCTGTTAGGTCCCTGTATGCCCGGTGTCAGAGCCTGGTCCGCATTGCCGGCAGTAAGTCGGGCTTGTTCCCGGTGAGAGTTGGACTCCGCCAAGGTTGCCCTTTATCACGATTCTGTTCATAACTTTTATGGACAGAATTTCTAGGCGCAGCCAAGGTGTTGAGGGGATCCATTTTGGTGGCCTTAGGATCACGTCTCTGCATTTTGCAGATGATGTGGTCCTACTGGCTTCATCAGATCGTGATCTACAGCTTTCGCTGGAGCGGTTCACAGCCGAGTGCGACACAGCCGGGATGAGGATCAATTCCTCCAAATCCGAGGCCATGGTCTTGAGCCGGAAAAGGGTAGAGTGCCCTCTCCGGGTCAGGGAGGAGGTCCTGCCTCAAGTGGAGGAGTTCAAGTATCTTGAGGTCTTGTTCACGAATGAGGGGAAAATGGAACGTGAGATCGATTTGTCGGATAGGTGCAGCGTCTGCAGTGAAGCAGGCGCTGTACAGGTCTGTCGTGGTGAAGAGAGAGCTGAGTCAAAAGGCGAAGCTCTCAATTTACCGATCGATCTACGTTCCTACCCTCATCTATGGTCACGAGCTTTGGGTTGTGACCAAAGAACGAGATCTCGGATACAAGCAGCCAAAACAAGTTTTCTCCGCAGGGTGTCTGGGCTCTCCCTTAGAGAAAGGGTAAGAAGCTCGATCATTCGGGAGGGACTCAGAGTAGAGCCGCTGCTTCTCCACGTCAAGAGGAGCCAGTTGAGGTGGCTCGGGCATCTGTTTAGGATGCCTCCTGGACGCCTCCCTGGTGAGGTGTTCCGGACACGTCCCACCGGGAGGAGACCAAGAGGAAGACCCAGGACACGCTGGAGGGACTATGTTTCTCAGCTGGCCTGGGAACGCCTCGGGATTCCCCCGGAGGAGCTGGACCAAGTGGCTGGGGAGAGGGAAGTCTGGGCCTCCCTACTTAGGCTGCTACCCCCGCAACCCGACCCCGGATAAGTGGAAGAAAATGGATGGATGGATGGATGGATGTATATAGCCATAAAATTTAGGTGAATAAAATAACAGAAAGTTGTTTCATTCAAGCTACCATGTTTTGTTTTAAAATGTTGCTTTCACTGTTGGTGTTTATTTATTTATTTATTTATTTAAGAGGATTTGATTGTTTTTGTTGTTGCTCAGACTGTCACTCCTTTCACCAAACTAACAATAAAATCATTAGAAACTTGATTAAATAATAATTAATTACGTTGAGCTTACACAGCTTGTACAAGCAGCTGTGTTGTTTAATGTTCTGTAAAATAAAATAAAACTGGCGTGAACAGCGGCGGAAACGAAGCAAATCACTTTGATCAGTGAATACTGCATCATTGTCTCCTGCAGCTTCGTAGACGTGCACGTTCTGGTTTCCATTTCAAAGACTTTTCCTGCCGTGTGTTTTCTTGGCTATTGAAACCATCTGGATGGCTGGTTCATTATATCATGTCTGTTTTTCTATGCTTTCATTTATGTGTGTACTGTTCGTCAGTTCATTTCTCTCTGAATAGCCCCATACTGTTGTTGTTTTTTGTCTGTAGGTGCATTATAATGATTATTATTTAACTGTTGGGTGTTGTTTATCCCTTATTAAATTTATTTACTGTGAGCTGACCAATGAAACATCTAAAGTGAGAGTTTGGCAGTAATTAATATATTTGCCATTGAACAAAGCTAAACAAACTCATTTTTAAAAATCAAAATTTTCGACAAGCTGAGATAAGCAAACAAGCTAACAAGCTAATAGCTAATCCAAATGAGGCTAAAGTGAGCTAATGGCTAATTTCAGCTATGAGCTTACTTTAGTCAAGACC
>NC_056503.1:43914240-43914350 GCF_014905685.2 Nematolebias whitei
GTGAGCTAATGGCTAATTTCAGCTATGAGCTTACTTTAGTCAAGACCAAAGTAAGTTAATAGCTAATTTGAGGACTAAAAAAAGCTAATAGAAAGCTAACAAGCTGAGAT
>NC_056503.1:43919350-43921340 GCF_014905685.2 Nematolebias whitei
CCATGGCAAACCTATACCAAGAGCATTACTTTAGGTTACAAACTCTCTCCTGAATTATATTATTATAAATTTTCTGACGTTATTTATAGCTCGTTAATATTGACAGGCCATTTTTTGCTTTTAGTCTGTATTTAATAAACGTTTTGTTTTGGACGGTTGTGCATAAAACCTTACAAAACTCCACCTTGTGTGAGTCCACCTGATCCTGACTCCAAACAGCTGAATCTCGCAACGGGAACACGGCTGGCCTTGGTCCAACTCCAACGCTCTTCTATTGTGGTTTGTGCCGTCTGAAGGATAAAACGGCCCGAGGCCGAATCGAGCGAGTTAACGACACACTGCTCGATTCATGAGAACTCGTTCATTCAGGGTGAGCTGGAGGGGAAGAATGGTGGGCGGGGGGAAGAGGGCCTGGTGCTAACAGGTCGGATATGCAGCTAAAGGGGCAAAATTCCAGCGTGGACAATGGGATTTCTTGTTCCCATGTGCTCCTTAATGAAGGGGTGTAGCTGCGTGGGTGGGGGGTGCGGGGCAGGGCTGAGGGTGAGTGACGACGGAGAAGAAGACAACCTGACCCTTATCTCGGTGTCCTCAGGCCGGCCTGTGTCCATCAGCATCCCCTCTCCCGTCCTCAGAACATTTTTCTTTTCATTTTTTCAGATTCATTCCCAAACCCCTTTTGTTTTGTTCCCTTTTGTTCCAAAGACTTTATGGAAATAAAATAAAATTTGAAACCTTGGACTGGCTTCTCTGTTGACCATTAACTACTTCTTGTTTTGGTTTCAACTCCAAAAAACAAGAACATCAGACACAAGAGAGTTCCAGCCCTGTTGAATCCAAACAGCCCGTTTCTGGGAACGAACTGAGCTTAAATTGAACAAACTTTTATTTTTATTTTTTATGCCTGTTTTTATGGCGCCACTGCTGCCATCAGAGCTAAAAATAGCCGCCGGAAGAGGCGAGTTGTTCCGTGGGGAAGGAAGATGCCAGGCGAGCCAGGACTCTGGCAGGAAATGCGAGCAGACAGGCATCGGGCACGGAGAGCCTTCACCGCAGTCATCCTCAGTGAACGTCAGACGGTGGTTAGAAAATCAACAGAGGATCCAACTGAATGTTCGTGGCAGCCATGAAAACCTCAAAATCACCGCCATCAACGAAGTTCTACAATTGATTAGCATCTGAAATCAACCCTGGTCAAGATGGCCGCCACAGCCAAGAAATGTTAGCAAAACAATTAGCAGTCACTTAGCCATGTTTACAGATACTGGGCTGAAATTTGGTGTGGTAGAAGCTTTGAATCATCTCCCAAATCTACTTTAAGCACTATGTACTGCACAATATGTTGTCTAAAACTTTGGGAATAATTGTGGCCCTGTTTGTGTTAGCAAAATATTTCATGAAACACTGGACTTATTTTAATGAAACGTTTAGGACGTAATCATCATACGTATGTCTAGAAATGATTAACATTTGACGTAGAGTCAATTCAAGATAGTCACCACAATTAGCAAACCCAAAAATGGCTGTGATGCAATTGGTTTTACAGATATTGAGCTAAAATTTGGAGGGGTAGTAGCTGAGAGTGATCCTTAACATATACTCTGTAATTTCTCAACATACTGTAACATAATTTTAATTTAGTTTAGTTTTTTTTGTGTTATTGACACATGGACATCACTGTTTTAAGTTACAATGCATTCTGGGTAAATGATGTAGACAGGTTGCTCTGTTCAACGTGAATGTTAGTTTTGGACAATATCTGATGTTTAACCCTTTAATTAAAACCAGAGCACATTGACAGAGAGAATGGAGAAATGACTGCGGTTTCACATTAGCATCCAAGCTAATATATTAACTCCAGAGCAAACATATATAACTTTAGAGCCACAGCTAATATATATCACGTTAGCCCGAGCTAATATATATCACGTTAGCCCGAGCTAATATATATCACTTTAGCCCCTGAGCTAATATATATCACTTTAGCCCC
>NC_056503.1:43921350-43921699 GCF_014905685.2 Nematolebias whitei
TTAGCCCCTGAGCTAATATACATCACGTTAGCCCCTGAGCTAATATATATCATGTTAGCTCCTGAGCTAATATACATCACGTTAGCCCCTGAGGTAATATATAACATTAGCCCCTGAGCTAATATATATCATGTTAGCCCCTGAGCTAATATACATCAAGTTAGCCCCTGAGCTAATATATATCATGTTAGCCACTGAGCTAATATACATCACTTTAAACCCTGAGATAATGTACATCACATTAACCCCTGAGATAATATACATCACTTTAGCCCCTGAGTTAATATATATCATGTTAGCCACTGAGATAATATACATCACTTTAGCCCCTGAGCTAATATATATCATG
>NC_056503.1:43921709-43928097 GCF_014905685.2 Nematolebias whitei
CACTTTAGCCCCTGAGCTAATATATATCATGTTAGCCACTGAGATAACATATATAACATTAGCCCCTGAGCTAATATACATCACTTTAAACCCTGAGCTAAAACACATCTCATTAGCCACTGAGTTACTATATTCAGGTTTCTCTTGTAAATGAGACCTCGAGACTCAATGGGATTAACCTGTCAAAATAAAGGCTGAATGAATATCACATTAGCCCGAGCTAAAATATATTTTTATCGTTATCTCCAGAGCTAATAGGGTTAGCTCCAGAACTATTGAACTAAACATCTCAGGTTGAACAGGTTTGATTTTTTTCGACAAATACATTGTGCATGAAGACTAAAACAAAATATAGTTTTATTGTCAAGTTATACCTTTTTAGCCTCGTCTATTAGTCTCCGCTACAACCGTTGTACGTCATCACCCCAGAAAGCATTGCGCCGGTAAAAGGCGTCGTCCTTAGGACAAAAATGCAATAAACATATAATTATTTTAAGTAAGTAGGAGTTTAAACGCGTCACAAACAACAACTTTAAGTAGAAAAGAGAAACAACATATTAAGGCTAACGTGCAAGCTATCCCTTAAAGATAGCAGACTGTCAGCTGTGGTGTTAATAAAATAAATGCGTTTCTAAAGTCGGTGTGTGATGTGTAAGTACTAACTCATCAACTACTCGCTACCGATATTCAGTATTGACATGTACCCAAACTGAAGTGGTTGTACTCGGTTTGAAAAGTACTAGTTTCTGAATGTCCCTATTTGCAAATTTCAACCCGTGTTGCACCAGATGACAGATAAATCCAGATGTTGGCTCCATGAAGTCCACTAAACAACACCAAATATCATCTTGGTGAGTAAATCGTGTGTGTTTTGGTGTTTAGCTGTGAGCTCTGTCTTCTTGGCTGCAGATTTCCTTTCAGACCTTGTCTAACCCGCACAGATTTGTCCTAAAAGGCTCCCGAAACAACGATTCTGTGTTTAAAATAACCGCTTCACTTCTCCAACAGATTGGGGCCAAAAAGGTCAAAAGCAGCGTTTTAGCGACGAGCTATCGAGTGTTCAATGAAGCAAAGAGCAGCCGCCTCAAATCAGAGCGGCGAGGGGAGAGCTGGGCCCCGCTCAGGCCCGTCAGAGCCACATCAAAGGAAATATGGATGGGTTTGGACCGGGACTGGGAAATTCATCGGGAACCGAGAAGGGAGGGGAGGAGAGAAAAGACATCCAGAGCGACTCGTTGGTTTTGTGCTTGTTTGTTTTCCATATCTTCTTTTTTATATTATTACAAAACTTTACACAGACAGATGCTAAAGGCTCCACCCTCGAGTGGAAACACGAAAACAACCAAAAAAATAAAAAGTATTTCTCATCCAAAAAGGCATAAATAATATAAAAGACAAACTTTTTTTTCCTTTTCAACAGATACATTCATATGAAATATTATTTTACTACTACAAAAAAATAAATAAGTCATCTAAAGAGTTCTTGATGTTTTATGAGCGTTCCCTCCAGTGGGACAAAGTTTTTTCTGTTTCTCTCCATCTGGCTGTTTTTTTTAAAAACTCCTCAACATCGTTCGTTTTGTCTCCGTCCAACGGTCCTTTGTCTTTGTCACCGTAACTCGCAGTGTCTCTGACTCGTCCTTCCACCCAGACTTCATACAGACTGCCACCCCACAGTGGATGGACGGGGGGGGGCGGGGGGCTCAGGCTTCCTGCGGGCCGGCCCGGATCAGTTCTCCCGACAGGCTGCAGCTGGAGATCCACCCGGGCTTCTCGTCGCAGTCCAAGTCTGGCAGTCCGAGGCTGTCCCAGGACACCACGCACTCCTCCATCACCACGCACTCCTCCAGCTCCTCGCACTCCGGCTCCTCCTCAGCTGAGAGGAAGGAAGAGAAAACAAGACGTTAAAAAAACCCCCAAAAAAAACAGACAAGCACGGATTCTGGACAGGCTGACGGTTGTAATTTGTGGTGCCTAGTTTGTCTGCAGGCGACGTGAGGGTCTGGAGAGTTTAACGGGGACACGTATCAGAAACCACAACGCTCCACGAGTCGTTCCACGGAACGATGAAGAAAAGAAAGCAGAACGGGACACACATGCTGTCTCTGGGTCCTTGAAGACTCGTCAGCTTTTAATGGAAGCGTCTCCAAATTGTCTCAAAACCTTTCACAATTTCTTGGCTCGAGTCCCAAAGGCTCGTTACTTGAGCAGGTGTGTGAAAAGTGAAAGAAGGTGCGCGGCCACGACTACAGGTCTGCAGGCTGTCCCAGTGGAAATGGGTTGAAAAACGTTCTTGTGTGGACAGATTACAAAAAGTATACTGATGCTGGAAAACTGACCGGAGAGGTTATTTCAAGTTAATCTGCAACATCTAAAACACAACTCTGTTGGGACTCAAACCTACAACCTTCGAATGGCTTCTCTGGTGTTCGGCTACAAGTCCGATGCTGTGTCACGGCGCCACACAGATGAAGGTATCTAATGCTTAGACCTGAGGTCAAAACTTGCACAAGTGAATGAAGCAACGCCGCAATTACTGAAGACGAGGCCCCGACCCATCGATCCGTCTCTTGCTTCATCCTGCCACCGCTCAGGAGCAAGACGACCAGATACTTGAACTCCTCCTCAGCTCGGAAGGGGTGTTCCATCCGTTTCCGGTCGAGAGCCTCAGACCCAGAGGAGCTGACTCCCACCCCAGCTGCTGAACGCTCGGCTCGACACGTTTCACGACTTGTTTTCAGATACGCCGGCGGACAACTCCAAGTATCTAAAAGTCCTGGTGAAGCCTGTTGCAAAAACAACTGAAAGAACATAAAGTCGCGTGCGGCTTGATTTACAGGAAGTCAGAAAGTGTTAGCGTCACATCCGTCCATTCCATTCCGCCAGCAGTTCTTCTGCTCGGTTGTTCCTAAAGTTGGGGTCTGGACCAACGTCTGGTTTGGGGAGGCTTTCTGAAGATCTAACGCTGTCAAGGTTATTCTGCAACGCTCAAGCTTCAACGCTAACCCTGCAAACATCAAAAGGAGTGAGCGCGTCGGACCTTTAGACAGAGGAGATTTAAAGTTGTGGGTTTAAGTCCCGCCAGGGTTAATGTTTAAGTGTTGCGGACTAACTGTAAATGACTCCACAGTCCAGCTCTGACTGTTCAAAGCAACATTAGTCTGGTTCTACGGGGGTGATGGGTTTGATGCACAGCTTGAAGAACTGTATTCTTGGCCGTGCACATTGTTTTGTTTTGTCACAGGTTCTCTCAGTGAGTGAGCTTAGAGGTAGGGCAGCTGACCTGGGACCAGAAAGCCGCAGGCTCAACCCCCTGCCATGCCTGCATTCCATGGTGTCCTTGAGCAAGACACCCAATCCCTAACTGCTCCCCATTGCCCCACCCGGGTGTATCCTACATGTGATGGGTTAAATACAGAGAACTAATTTCTTCATTGTATAGAAACATACATTGATGACAACACATAGCACTTTCTTCTTCTTATATTACCTTTGATGTTTTGCCTAAAGACAAAGTTTTAGTGAAGGTATGACGCTGGGCTCCAACTTTTACCGACTCGTTGCAGTCCCATTGAATCATGAACAAGCAAGCCCTGCAGATGACTTGTTGAAATTTGACACTTTTTAAAAAAAAAGGATTGAAAATTGCATTCTGTGCGTTGAAGATTAGACCAGGGGCCTCATGCATGAAAAGATGTGGGGCTTTAATACGGAAAGTTAGCGTAGGAAAAAAATTTGCAAACGCACAAAATATTCAGATTTATGAAATTCTGCACACCTTTATGTTTCCCAACAACTCAACTCAGGGTGAGGGGAGGAAACTTCCAGAAAAAGTCTACAAGTCCTACAACAACATCTTGACCTTATCATACAAGAACTGGGAGAGCATGTTTAAAGTCTGTTAGTATTTTCCAAAGCATTGACTCTAGTGGGACTCAAACCCACAACCTTTGAGCCACTTCTCCAGAGGTTGGTTAGAAGACCAACACGCTGTCCACTGCACCACAGAGTCACATATCTCTTGGTCTTTTTTATTAAGCACACTATTAGTTCAACCCTCAATCTTCCAGTTTGAGATTAAACTTGTGCCTATTCACAAATTCATCAACAGGTTTTCTAACGGACACATTTCAAAGTGGAAATGTGTACAAACGCTTTTCGACATTTCTATGAATACGTCTGAAACTAATTAATTTTCATACAAGTCCTCTACATAGCCCATTTAGAATACCAGAGTACTGGTACTTTAAAGCTACAAGATCTGGACAGTTAGTCTACACTTTATAGCAGCTTTTCTGGTGGGACTCCAACCCGCAACCTTAGAATCACTTCTCTGGTGCTTTACTAGAAGCCCAACATGTTGTCCACTGCACCACAGAGCCACGCAGCTGGTTGTCGCAAGAACACCAAGAGACAGCTCAAAATATAAGAAAGCTGCTAACACTAAGCCTCGTCGTAATCATTACATCCGGTCTGTTTGTGGTTATCAAACGGTAAGAACAAAACTTATATCAACAAAAAATAATACAGGAATAAATAAGTTGGGTTCTGGACCAACTGTGATTTGTGAAACATCATTTGGTAAAGTGGTACCTGATTGGGCTGAGACTAACGGAGACACAAAACTTCAAGAGAATTACAAATTATTCGGTCATGGTGTCACTGAGGGTTGTCCCCAAACGACCAGCGCAGCTACGTTTTGAGTAGCTAATTTAAAAAAATCATCAGAAACTGTACAGTTTGAAATGTGAACATTTGGAAAAACTGTTGATGCATTTGTGAATCTTGGGGTACACGTGCAATTCTTGTTCTTATGTGAAAACTTTATAAATGAATTTATCTCCATAGACTGGAGCACAAATCAATGAAATACAAAATTGGGAGTTCAACTGTTGGTGTATTTAAAAGAAACATCATGAACCATGAGGCTCTGTGGCGCAATGGACAGCGCATTGGACTTCTAGTTGGACACTAAAGAAGTGATTCAAAGGTTGTGGGTTCGAGTCCCACCAGAGTCACTATTTTAATATAGAACACTACCCTTAAGCAGCCTCATGCTCAGACAGTAAAAAATAACAGTCTGGTATTCTTGGTACTATTCAAACTGTGAACGTTTGGAAAAACTCTTGATGCATTTGTGAATCTTGGGGTAAACACACAATTCTTGTGCTTTTGTGAAAACTTTCTAGATGAATTTATCTCCATAGACTGGAGCACAAATCTGTCAAACTAGAAAATTGGGAGTTCAACTGCTGGTGTATTTAAAATTACCACCATAAACCATGAGGCTTATTGGTGCAAAGGATCGCGCATTGGACTTCCAGTCTATCTCAGGAAAATTAGTTTAAAGGTTGTTGGTTCAAATCCCATCAAAGTCAATGTTGTAACAGCATACAATAACCTCCATCATGCCACAGAGCTTTGTATTTAGTGACTGATATTACATCAACTCAGCCAAAATCACTGTCAGTGATATTAGTCTGTTCAAGTCAGAGCTGCTGTCTGACATGAACTCTAAATCAAATCATGACTTTTTCTGTTTTGACTACAGGTCAAAATTTGATTTGTCTGCTGGGTACTCAAAAATACTAGATATGTGGCTCTGTGGCGCAATGGACAGCGCATTGGACTTCTAGACAAAAACTGAAGGGATTCAAAGGTTGTGGGTTCAAGTCCCACCAGAGTCACTGCTTTAATATTGAACACTACCCTAAAGCAGCATCTCTCTCATGCAGTAAAAATGGCAACAGTCTGGTATTCCTGGTACAGTGAGAAATATGCAAATTTGGAAAAACTGGCTCTTAGTAAGACTGAAACAAATCTGATGCTTTACATAAAACATTTGAAACAAAAACATCTTCATATAATTGAGCACAAGATCTAAGTCAACCAGGACGACTGGGAGTTTAACTACTGGTGGACTTGAAAATAACAGCAAAGAAACATGCAGCTTTGTGGTGCAACAGTCAGCGCATTGGACCTGAAGTAAAACACCAGAGGACTCATTCAAAGGTTGTGGGTTAAAGTCCCGCCAGAGGCAACACATCAAGTTTGAAAATCACTATGGTCTAGGTTTGGCAGTTAAAAGTAAACAATAGTGCGATATTCTTTTGTACTTTATAATAAACTTCAGTGAAAATAAATTATTCTCAGAATTATTCATAAAAGTCTTTAAAAAGAGTTAAATTTGTACATATTTCCACTTGTACAGTTTGAAATGTGAACATTTGGAAAAACTGTTGATGCATTTGTGAATCTTTGGTAAACACACAATTCTTGTTCTTTTGTGAAAACTTTGTAGACGAATTTATCTCCATAGACTGGAGCACAAATCAATGTTGAAATACAAAACTGGGAGTTCAACTGTTGGTGTGTTTAAAAGAAACAT
>NC_056503.1:43928107-43948092 GCF_014905685.2 Nematolebias whitei
CTCCATCATGCCACAGAGCTTTGTATTTGGTGACTGAAATTACATCATCTCAGTCAAAATCACTGTCAGTGATATTAGTCTGTTCAAGTCAGAGCTGCTGTCTGACATGAACTCTAAATCAAATCATGACTTTTTCCGTTTTGACTACAGGTCAAAATTTCATTTGTCTGCTGGGTACTCAAACATACCAGATATGTGGCTCTGTGGCGCAATGGACAGCGCATTGGACTTCTAGTAGGACACTAAAGAAGTGATTCAAAGGTTGTGGGTTCAAGTCCCACCATTGTCACTATTTCAATATTGAAAACTACCTGTAATCAGCCTCTTTCTCTTGCAGTAAAAAATGACAACAGTATGGTAATCTTGGTACAGTATAAAATGTAAATATTTGGAAAAATTGTTGATGCATTTGTGAATCTTGGGGTACACGTGCGATTCTTGTGCTTTTGTGAAAGCTTTGTAATTGAATTTATCTCCATAGACTGGAATACAAATCCATGGAGGAATTCAAAACAGGGAGTTCAACTCTCTCTCCTTCTCTGGCAGTAAAAATGAACATTCTGGTATTCCTGGTACAGTTTTAAACATGTCCATTTGGGAAAACTTTGATGCCTTTCTGAATCTTGGAAAAAGCAAACAGATCTCATGCTTAAGTGAAAACATTTTGAGACAAATCTATCTTCATATGATGGAAGGTCAAACAGGAAGATTGGGAGTTAAACGGCTGGTAGATTTGAAAATACCAGTGAACAACCACTTGGCTCTGTGGTGCAATGGACAGCGCGTTGGACTTCTAGTTGAACAACAGAGGAGTGATTCAAAGGTTGTGGGTTCACGTCCCACCAGAGTCATTGCTGTCATGTTGCAAACTTACACTTCCATCAGTTTAGTATCAGAAAAAAAATAACTGGAGTGATGTTACTGAAATTTGACCCATTTTTATTGAAACAAGTTTAAAATAATGGTGTCTCACCGGTGCTATCTTCTGTAGAGTTTTCATTGTTCTGGATCAGGCAGCACGAGTTCTGTGATGGCGAGGATTCCTTGTGCTCGTCCGGCTGGTACCTCAAGTTGACCTCTGGCTCGGACCCTCGGCACCGCGGTGATACCTGGCCCAGCGGCACCATCTCCAGCCCGTCCTGCTGGCAGGGCGCCGCGCGATGCATCAGGGGCAGCGAGCCGTTGGGGAGCGAGCCGTTGGTCTTGTTGTAACATCTGCTCAGAGAGAAGAGAGAAGGTGGTCAGTCCTCCACAAGCAGTTCTGGTTCCTTGACCCTAAAGGTCCAGTACGAAACGCAAAACCGAGCGCCATCCAAGAACCGTTTTCTAAAAATCCAACCACAGACTGAGAGTCCAGCTTCTGGAGCTTTAAAAGTAACTTCAAACTGTTTAACAGTGTTTCACCAGAACCGAACGTCTCTCCACAGGCCCAAGACTGGGCTGCGACCCCCCCCCTCCCCCCCCCCCCCCCCACACACACACACACACAGCAGCCGGAGGTAAATAAACACAGAACTCATTACGTCTGCTGGCTGAATGCACTTTGAGTAAACTGTGATGCTGGAAACCCTTAAATACATAAACAAGACAAGCAGGAGGTGTGTGTGTGTTTGTGTGTGACTCAAGCATTTCCTTTTCAGTTCATAAAATATGAGGAATATTTAGGATTTTCGGCACAGTTTTACTTTTTAAAACCAACAAGGCTCATATGGTTGCCATCTCTGCCATTTTTTTCCTCTCCTTAAAGCAACAGTTCAGTTTCTCCTCATTACGGAGGAAAACAATATACAAAGATAATGTTCATCTATAGCGTTAGCAAAATATCTCTTAGATATTTCTGATCTTAGATTGGAGGCAATGTGTTCAACATAATGGTATTTCTTCCAGTTATCTGTTAACAATGTACCACAAGGCTCAGTCTTAGGACCCAACCTCTTTACAATCTACATAGGTAATGTAGGTCAGAGCATCCCTGATGCATCCATACATCCATCCATTTTCTTCCACTTATCCGGGGTCAGGTCGTGGGGGTAGCAGCCTAAGTAGGGAGGCCCAGACTTCCCTCTCCCCAGCCACTTGGGCCAGCTCCTCCGGGGGAATCCCGAGGCGTTCCCAGGCCAGCCGAGAAACATAGTCCCTCCAGCGTGTCCTGGGTCTTCCTCTGGGCCTCCTCCCCGTGGGACGTGCCCGGAACACCTCACCAGGGATGTGTCCAGAAGGCATCCTAAACAGATGCCCAAGCCACATCAACTGGCTCCTCTTGACGTGGAGAAGCAGCGGCTCTACTCTGAGTCCCTCCCGGATGATCGAGCTTCTCACCCTATCTCTAAGGGAGAGCCCAGACACCCTGCGGAGAAAACTCATTTCGGCCGCTTGTATCCGAGATCTCATTCTTTCGGTCACAACCCAAAGCTCGTGACCATAGATGAGGGTGGGAACGTAGATTGACCGGTAAATTGAGAGCTTCGCCTTTTGACTCAGCTCTCTCTTCACCACGACAGACCTGTACAGCGCCCGCTTCACTGCAGATGCTGCACCTATCCGCCTATCGATTTCACGTTCCATTTTTCCCTCATTCGTGAACAAGACCCCAAGATACTTGAACTCCTCCACTTGGGGTAGGACCTCCTCCCTGACCCAGAGAGGGCACTCTACCCTTTTCCGGCTCATCCATACATTTCTATGCTGATGACACAGTTGTTTATTGTCGAGCTAAAACAGTTGCTAAGGTTTTCCAGCTTTTGCAATCCGCTTTTGACATCATCCAGTCAGACTTGCTCCGTCTCAAACTTGTCCTAAATGTCTGGTGCCTTCATACATCTCCTCCTACATGTCTCTGCGTGAGTGCAGCTACAGCGTGCGCTCTCAGGACATTATTACCTGCAGTGTTCCCTCAGTGAGGACTGAACTTGGCAAAAGGGCCTTCTCCTACTCCGCTCCTGTTTCCTGGAATATCTTACAAAAAGATCTGAAGCTCTCGACCTTGACCTCTAAGTGGCTTCAAACATGTTAAGTTCCTGGGAAAAACCAATGCAGACATGTTCCTGATTTTAGTTTTCTACATCTTCTTCTTATAATCTAGCTGTTTTTTATTTTACATTTCCTTTTAATTATCCTTTTACCATAATTACCATTTTAACTTCACTTGTTAAAAATAAATAAATAAAATAATTTGAACGGATCCTTTATGATTGTCTATTGTTGTTTACTGTTGTCATCACTCTGTTAAAATCTGGTCTCTCTTGTAAATGAGTCCCCGAGGTTCAACGGGATTAACTGTATAAATAAAGGTTGAATGAATCTCAGGAACTTTAGTGAAACTTTGATTGAAGATGGCCGCCGCAGCAAGAGTCTGAGCATGTAACTCAGTTGATTTTACAAACCGTTATTTAAAATTTAATGTGGTAGTAGCTGAGACTGATCCCCAACTCATTAGTCTGTTAGCACAATATCTCATGAATCAGTGGAAATATTTTGATGACACATTCAGGAAATAATCATTAGGTGTTCATCAACTGATTACCTTTTGGAGTCTACCTGATTCAAGATGGCCGCCGCAGCCAACTGACTTGAACAAACATTTAAATGGCAGCAACTCAACCAGTTTTACAGATATTGAGCTAAAGTTTGGTGAAGTAGTGGCTGAGAGTCATCTCAAACCCACACTCTGAGCAGTACGCATTATGCAGGATTTTACCTAAAAACTTTGCCATCAACTATTAGAATCAACTCTGTTTGTCTGTTAGCAAAATATCTCACGAACCACAAAATGGATTTTAATGAACCGTTCAGGGAATAATCACTTAGTGTTCATCTTCAACTATTTGACACTTGGAGCCAAGCTAATCCAAGATGGCTGCCAAGGTCAATTGACCCTAGAAAACACAAAAACGGCTGTAGTTCGGTCAGTCGTGCAGCTATCAAGTTAAATTTGGTGAGCAAGAGAGAAAAAACAAATTGTGAATCCTGAAAGCAACAATCTTCAAAACAGGTAGCATAAGGACACTAAAAATGTAATAGTACGGTTTTCTTGTCTCACCTGTTGTTGTTGCAAATGTTCTGACAGCTCATACAGTCAGAGTTGTCTGTTTGAGGAAGAGCCGTGTACATTCCTCCACCCTGAAAACAAAAAGTCAGTTTTTATAACAACATCACTGAGTCGGGTTTAAGGCCAAAGGTTCAGACTAAGATTTTGTTTTGTTGAGAAATGACGGCGCTGTAGATGTTTTCATCAAACCTCACGCTGAGATCTCACGAGATGCGTTTACAAACTTTCATGTCTCTCAGTTTGGAAAGCGTTCCGACTCACGTTGAGGTGGTGGTGGGGGTGTGAGTGCTCGCAGTCATGGGCGCTCCGAGGCAAAGCGCCGTCGTGGCCGTGTGGGTGGCCGGGCGAGAACACGCCGCCCGAGCCGTTGAGCAGCGCCAAGCCATTGGGGAGCTTGTGGTGGAGGTGATGGCAACCCTGCGGTAGCACCTGGCCGCCGTGCCCGTAGCCACCGTGGACGCCTCCGTTGACGCGGCTGCCGCCCGGCGCCGCCGTGGTGTACTCCAGGATGTGACCGTTCAGCTCTGCTGACTGGTACAGGTAACCAGGAGGGTCGTACTCTGCAGAGTAAAGGACATAAACTGATTCCAGGTCTGATCTCAGAGCTTTAAACAAACTCTTTCCAATAAACCGTTCATACCTGACACCAACATCTGTGTGTGATCTGACAGCTCTAAATACAGGTGTGAATGCCCTCGGTGCACAAAACGTCTTCGCTCAGAGGCGATCTGAACCCCTTTTATTCATGTTTGACGGTCTGAACACAATCCATCGTGAGCCAGGTCAGACGTTCTACTGAACTAACGGGACCCAACGCAATCAGCAGAGTTACTAACCGGATTAAAAACCGTGTCCCCTCTGCAATCTGCTGATTGAAAACAAGTGGTACTCTGATGTCCCCCGTCGCTGAGGGATTTGAACAGTGAATGTTTATAGTTTTCAAGATAAGTGTTTTTCTGGAGTGGAATTGAACAAGGAATGCAAGTAAACCTAAATGTTTTTGGTGCAAGATTAGGCCTGTCACGATAATAAATTTTGCTGGGCAATGAATTGTCTCAGAAATTATTGCGATAAACGATAATATTGTTTGAAACTTGACAATAATTAGTAATTGTTGTCAAATTTAAGAAGAAATGTTGGTTAATTTTTGCGTGTAGCACCTTTTGTGACCACTGGATGGCAGTATAAGACGGTTTGAACCGAAGGATGGATAGTGAGGGAGCGAGCAGCGTGAATCTTTAAGAAAAATGGGAGGGAGGCCCCTTGACATGACACGAGCTGTCTCGCCTTTTTCTTCTGTTCTCAAAATGGCTGACGCTCAGTGTGGTTTGAGCTCTTTAGCATAGCATTTGTCACGCAAAGCTTTTAATAAACAAATCAGTAAACAAGTTCCCAGCTTCTTTTTGCAGAACAACTTTTTACATGAAGGCACGGGTTTCAACCGTGAATTCTGGAGCTTCAACAAGACAGAGATTTTTTCACAAGGTCAGCCTTTTAGCTTAGCTCATAGCTTAGCTCGTAGCTTAGCTGTTTTAATTAGCCAAAAACGCAATTTTGGACGGTTAAAATAGATTTTAAAGAGAAAAGAGAAAGGGAGGGGTCAGTGAAAAACACCAGAGTTGTGCCTTTTGTCATTCAGTGTCTTCAGTAGAAAGAGAGAGACACGAAGAAACGATAAAGCCGATAAATGAAAATGAGGTTGATAATTTTCATTTATCATGCGATTAATTGATTTATTGTTTATCGCGACAGGCCTATGCAAGATATTGAAGTGGGTAGGAGTTACAATGAATATAAGAACAGATGGTGACAGATCCTGGTGAGCTACCATAAGAAACAATGATGGAGTCAGGGGATGGCCAACGGTGGCGTTAGCCCCCAATGATTAAACTTCGGCCACCCTGACGGCCACCCCAATCATTTGAGGAAACTATACTTTTAGCAATATAAAAACTAGAAAGCATAGTTCCGTCAAATATTAGGGGTGACTGGTTTACATATTTACAGTATATAGTGGTGGCCATCTTGGATTTTGACATGGCAACCCATTTTTTTATAGTGATCTTTTTTTACTCCTAGATACCAAATGGAAAAATTATCAGAATTATCACAGAATTATTTCAACATCTGAAAAAAGAGTGTTTTGAACAACGACCAAGACTTTTGCGAGCACCTTGGGGCCTGTATACGCACTGGAAACCAATACTTGGTATATGATGGTAACAGAGCTGCCAAGAGGCCAAATATTAATGAATGTCTGCATTTTCTTGAGCGCTTGTTGTTTATGCTGACCCTTACTGTGCATGTTGTTCTGCTGGCGGTTTCTCCACAGACACATGGCGATAAAAGACAGCAGGATGAGCACCATCACCACCAGGACACAGCCCACGATCAGGTACAGCAGTCCTCCAGGGGAGCTGGGGGACTCTGGAGGGTGGGGACCAGGCGGGGTGAAGGGGTACTGACTGGGCGAGCCCGATGACTGACGAGCTAAAAGCAGGAACCAAACCGTAAACTGTAACTCTGTGGATCCGACCCGTCACGCTGAAACTTTTCTGCTGAGTCGTTCCTCGCGCGGCCGAGTTTTCTTACCTCTGGTCTCGCAGATCATGACGTTGCTGTATTCGCTCTCCCCTCCGCCATTGTAGCACTGCATCTTGATGTCGTAGGAGGTCTCCGGCTGCAGGTGCGCGATCATGTGCCAGTTTTTTACACCTGGAAAACCACAGACGTCAGCGTTCACTCGTTTTCAACCAGTACTTTCCTGTTGAGTCAGTCTTTGCTCGAGGCTCCTCCGAGGGCCCAGACACTTGTTTTACTTCAGTCAAGCTCCATATTTGGCAGCTTCATGTTTGCTCTGGCTCGCCTCCAGTATCTCCCCCCCAACACACACACACACACACACTGTCACACTTCAAAGTCCTCTGGAATCACAGATGAGACGACGCCTTCGACGTGGAAACGCTACATTTCCAACAAACGAGGACGAATCAAGCGGAATGTGTGTCACCAAAAACAAAGACGTTGTGCTAACAGTTAGCGCTCAAAGTATGAGCAAGGCATGACTCTCAGCTACTACCACATCTAATTTTGGTTCTGTATCTGAAGAACTGACCGAGTCAGAGACATTTTGACACCAAGATTTAATCCCAACCTTGTAAACACAGATCACACTTAATCTGCTTGTGCTCAGATTATGTAGAGCAGGTGACCCTCAGCTTAGTAAAAAGTAGTTTATTTAAGTGTACTACAAGTATACTTGTTTTACACTAAAAATGAGGAACTGTACTTGAAGTTTACTTTTTATAAACTTTATTTGCTAATACTGAAAAGTATAAAGAGAAATCTAAGACTAAGTACATTAATATTAAGCCTTACCGTAAACTTATACTTTAATACTAAAGCTTATACTTGTACTTTAGTATATGCTACTCTTTATTTCTTTATTATTATGATTATATTTTATATTTTCTTTATTATATTTTATTACTCTTTATTTCTCTTTATTCATAAAACTGTACTTAAAGTATACTTAAATAAACTGAAATGTGGACTAGAAGTATATAACTAGTGCAATGGCAGTATAGAGAAAAGTATACTTATGGTATACTTTAAATGTACTTCAACTAACTAAAATGTGACCCACAAGTGTATACATAGTACACTAATAGTATATAGATGAGTGTACTTGAATGTATAATTTGGTAAACTTAAAAACGACCTTACAACAGTATACTTGAAGTATACATTTATAAACTAAAAATGTCCCAATTTAGTCTGAATAAGTATTAAATCGGTATACGTTCTAGTACACTACAAGTACATGGTGTGTAATATACTTGATATATTTATACTTAACTTAAAGTATACTTGTAAAAATGAACTTCAAACGTACTACTTTTTGTTAAGGGCTACTACCACACTAAGTGTTAGCTCTATAACTATAAGACTAACTAAGTAAAAGCCTATTTTGTGTTAGCTGAAGGTGACTAGCTGTGGCGGCCATGTTGATTCTGGTTGGCTCCAAATGTTGCTCAGTTCTAGACAAACATCCACTGATTACTGTTGAAGAGTCTCTTTAAAATCCACCTAGCAGTTCATGAAATATTTTGCTAACAGACAGACATTAGTGACACCAAGAGGAAACGCCAAGGAAAACAGAGCTTGTGATCTGCTAGCACTCGGAAGATAAATCTCAGCTACTACCACACCAAATTTTAGCTCAACATCCATAAAACTAACTGAGTTATAGAGTTTTTGTGTTTGCTAATGAAGACTAGCTTGGGCAGCCATCTTGAATCAGGTTGACTCCAAAAGTTAATCATTTGTAAAGAAAAACCGGAGGTACTTTTTGACATTTTAACTGCACATTTGTCCCCCAGCGACTCAGACGTTTCTCCTTCCTGCAGCAGGAGCGGCCGTTAGCAGCAACCCGACCCGCTCGGCTCCAGCCGGGCTCGGGTTTCAGCTCGGGACCCGTTATCCTGCGACAACGGCTTATTAACAACAGGTTTGGTGCTCAGAGAAAGAGCCGTCTATAAATCACCGTGCAGGAATGCCTCCTCCTGGTATCCGTTCCACTCCCAGTCGATCTGAGTGGTGTGAGTTTACAGCTACGACCGGCTGAGGCTGTCAACAAACGCTTTGCTAACTCAATCTGAAGGAGACGACAGGAAGAGCTTCTTCCTACACAAATACAGGCCGAACGCTGAGGCCGAGTTGTTTCAGCTAAAAGAAGCAGATCACAAGCTGAACACTGGGAGGAGCAAAGCACTAGCTGAAAGCCAAACTTAATAAAATGCTAGCTAGAAGTCAAAAGTAGCTAAATGTTAGCTCCATGTAGCAAAGACTAGCTAACAGTATGGAAAGGATCTAACTAAAAAAATTAAAAAAAAACAGTAACTAAAAGCAGCAGAGGGGTAGAAGCAGAACATTAGCTAAAAGAAGCAAAAAAATTAGCCAAAACCTAAAGTAGCAAAAGAGTACCCAGGAGCTAAAAGCAGAAAAAAGCTGAGTAGAAGTTAAGACTAGTAAAGTTGGCTAAAGCTAGCAGAACAGTAACTGAAATAAGCAGAACATGAGCTAAATGTAGCAGAACTGTAACAAAAAGAAGAGCGGTAGCTAAAAGAAGCTGAACATTCGCTTAAACCTGAAAAGAGCAAAGCACTAGCTAAAAGTAGCAAAAGAGTAACTAAAACCATTGCTACAAGAGTAGCTTTGAGCTAAAAGTAGCAAAGCTTAGCTAGAAGTATAAGAATTGTAACCGAATATAGCAAACGAGTAGCTAAAAGAAGCAAAGCACTAGATAAAAGACAAAAAGTTGGAAAATGCTAGCTAAAAGCTAAAGCAGCAGACAAACAGCTAAAAGCAACAAAAGGCTAGCTAATGGTATCAAAAGTGTGGCTAAAGTCAAAAAGTATCTCAACACTAAAAGTAGCAAAAGAGTAGCTAGAAGTAGCAGGACTATGTGTGGCCGAGCAGCAGCTGAATAAAGCAGAACTTGGCTAAAAGTAACAAAAGGCTAGCTAGAAATAGCAGAAAGGTAACTATCAGTCTACCTGTCTAAATAAAGGTTGAATGAATGAATGAACTAAAAGTTGCAGAGCAGTAGCTGAACAATGCAGAACGATAGCAAAAAGCTAAAAAACACTAGCTAAAAGCAAAACGTAACACAACACCGGCTAAAAACTACATGCAGAGAAAGGTTAACTAAAACCCAAAGCATCAAAAGAGTAGCTAGAAGCTAAATGTATCAATAGAACAGCTAGAAGCAGAACAGTGTCTACAAGTAGCAAAAGGATAGCTAAAATAGAATGGTATACAAATCTAAAAATAGCAAAAGAAGACAAAAACAGAGCATGTTTACTGAGGCAGATTTTAAAAAGAACAATATTTTTGAAGGAGTTGAAGAAATCTTAATGTAATTCTATGGAAAAATATTTGTAAATCATGTTAAATATTTTAAAAAGTCAAAGAATTACAAACCCATAATGGATTGTTCCTACATAGAGCCTTTTTAGCAAAGAAGGCTGTTCAAAGAGCTCCACAACACAATCTGTGCCTTCATTTCCTCATCTGTACAACTCTACGAAGACAGTCTGAGCCTTTCGTCACATTCGTACCCTGATGGGACACATCGGGGGTGATGGGGGGTTCAGTGTCCCACCCACTTCAGCGTGTGACTACATACTAGAGAAATTGAACGTCCAACTACCTCATTGGAGGAAGACTGCTCTAACCACTGATCCACTGCAGCCCCAAAGGTACTCGTTGAGCAGATTGCAACAACAGTACGGAAAATTAAAAATGGAGCGAGCGTCGACACACCGAGCAGTTTTCTTACCTTCCACCACGTCTCTTTTGTAGTCGCTGTCGTTGTCGCTGTCCGTGGGCCGGTAGTAAATGTAGAAGCCCTGGATTGGAGTGTTGTTGTTACTCGACGGATTGTACTGGAAGAAAAAGGAAACATTGTTAGATAAGGGCAACCTGCTGGAGAGTGGACAGTCACAGAACAGAGACGACGCCTGTTTCAGGAGTTGACGAGGCTGTCCGAGGCTACATGTGGGGTGTGGTGGTGGTGGTGGTGGGGGGGGGGGTCGTCTGAACTAATCTGCAGCTCAAACTGTCGCAGAAACGACTGAATCAAAACAAGGAGAAACCAGAACACGGTGGCTAATCAACACAGCGGCTCATTTAAGTCATTTAAGACTGTATTTATCGGAACCGAGACAGAAATTCAACATACAAACATTCAACAGTTTTTTCCGCCAGTCCTGCTCCAACGCAACTGGTTTTAAATTGATGGGTCCTTTAAGCCCCTTATCCACAGGGCCTTTTGGGGCTCCTATGTAACTAGTTCGGGCCGATTGCGTGGTTTATCCACAATGCCTTCAGCAGTGGAACCCATCCCATTTTTGGGACCTACTTCTCTGAGGTCCCAGGTCTGGTTCTTGTTGGGTCTAGATGTGACATCAGCGCACTGTAGGTCACTGATTGGTCAGGGGGCGTATTCATTGGTGGAGGGCAGAGATCAAGGAGGTCATCCATTTTGGTTTTGTGTTGTTTTCCAGCTCTTCTTCTTCTAATACATGTTAGTGGTGCTTAGAAAAGAGCTTAATGTAGCACTGGCGCCACCAGCTGCTAAGGTGTGTTGATATTAACAATCCGCCCACTAAACGGGAACTATGGGCACTGTGGAGACAGAAAAAAAGAGGTCCCACCAGAATCGGACACAACAGGGTCCAACAAGAACCAGCCCTGTGGATAAGGGGCTTTAGAAGATTCTCCAGAATTTGACAATAAGTTGTTCGATTCTTTGCTATCAGGAGTGTCGGAACAAGTTAGCGTGTCTCAAGGAACGGGTTTGGTTAAAAACCGTTCTGTTTAACGCAAAACTCCCAAAAATGTTCAGACTCCGCTGTTGTTTTAAACAAGATAAACATGTTTCATTCTAATAAACACACAGAACGGTTACTGCAAGCTAATCTATAATTCTGACTTTGGTGG
Source organism: Nematolebias whitei (assembly GCF_014905685.2). NCBI lineage: Eukaryota > Metazoa > Chordata > Actinopteri > Cyprinodontiformes > Rivulidae > Nematolebias > Nematolebias whitei. Next base: position 43,939,662 of record NC_056503.1, read on the forward strand.
GACTCCAACCTTCAACCTTTGAGTAACTTCTCCAGGGTTTGGCTAGAAGTCCAATGTGCCATAGAGCAACGTAAATAAAGGTACTATTAGAGAAACGCCAGCAGTCAAACTCCCAAGCTTTCAATTAGAAATCTTCATGGAGATAAAATAGTCTCAAAAGTGTTCGTGAACGCAACAGTTCTTCAAACGAGCGCTTTGTAATGGCGAGCAGCACAAACAGCGCTCTGCTAGCTACCACCGCTACTGGTCATCTACTCACACAAGCACAGAAAAACTACTGACTGCTGCCATCCGTAGTGCCAGGCATTTTCAAAAACCGCCACTCTGAGACCTGGATTCATAAAGTTTCCGTCGAGTAAAATGACCTTTGTTAATGCAGCAGAAAAAAAGTGAGATTCTGCTGCACCGTTCCTTCACACACACCAGTGAGTCATCAACGCACGGTGAGAGAATGAGACGTACAACCAGTTTACTTTAAATTTCACTGTAACATATGACTTTATTACTGCTTTAAATGCATGAGTTTAATGGGAGATATTTCAAGTTGTTCTGCATTAATGAAGCAATGACTCTGGTGGGACTTGAACCCAAAACCTTTGAATAACCCCACCCGTGCCTGGAAGTCCAACACGCTGTACTTTGCGCCACAGAGACCCTCAGTCTGAGTGATTAGTTTCAGATACATCGGCAGTAGGGGTGTAAATCACCAGCTTTACCACGATACGATATACTGATTTGTTTGTATGACGATACAATTTTTCTCGATATCACAAAGTCTCTCACGATACGATTTCGGTTCTATTCGATTCACAAGTCTGCGATCAATATATTGCGATGTCAAATGTCCATCTCATTTACATATAAATAAAATTACAAAAACTATTCAAATATGATTTAACCGTTTTATTTCTGTTATTTCAGGCACCAGGCATTTAAATAAAAAAAAAAATGTTTTTCTTAATTAATGAAAAAAAAAAAAGAATGACCTGTTCAATTTAGTCTCACATTTCTCATGTTTAAGTACATTTTTTTTAAACCAGTTAACTTAAAAGTGTCCTGAGGACCTTTCAGTTATAAAGAAACAAAAATAGATATTGAGCTTACATAACATGGCTGTTAATGTTGTTTCTTCTTCAGGTGAACGGCCAAATTTGTTGTGTTTCCCCGAGTATTTGAACTCACACTGGCACCTGTTGCACACGACATGAGTTCTGACTGTTGAGCCGTTCTTCTGCTGGAATCCTAAATATTTTCACAGTGTTGGTTTAAATCCAGCAGGAGAGTGAATTTCATCTGTTTTCTGCCTCGTCTGCCATGTTGCTGAGGCGGCCTCAGAGCGCAGCCGCGCACAGAAATGGTGACACAGATTGCCTTGGGAATTTCAAATTAAAAGCGTATTTTAAAGATGACGACATGAATCAAAGTTTTAGTTTTGCCACAATATAATTGAATCAATCATTGAATAGACATATCGATTTAAATCGATGTATTGTTACAGCCACAATTTGCAGTCACTCTTGCAATTAGAATTCTAAAGAAGGTCTAAAATGTTTGAGGACATGGACTGGACACTCTTGGACAATGTTACTGCTTTATGTCAAAATTGGTCAGAGAGGTCGTATTTCGTTAGTTTACAACGCCAAAAATGCAACTTTATAGTGACTTGAACCCACATACTTTGAAATGCTTCTTAGGTCTACAGCTAGAAGTCCAATGCTCTGTCCATTGTACCTCTGAGCCACACAGTCACATGATTACTTTCAGATACATCATCAGTCAACCTTGTAATTACAATGCCAAAGGGACTAAATGTTTCAAGGACCTGGACTGGATACTCATGGACAATGTTACTACTTTATGTCAAAATTTGCCAGAGAGGTCATATCTAATTAGTATTCAACCATAAAGCAACAACTCTGAGGGGACTCGAACACACAGCCTTTGAATCACCACACTCATGTCTAGAACTGAACCGCATTGTCCACTGCACCACAGAGCGACATAATTATTTTCAGATACATCGGCAGTGAATCTTGCAATTAGAATTCTAAAGCATCTAAAATGTTTGAGGACATGGACACTCCTGGACAATGTTACTGCTTTATGTCAAAAGTGGTCAGAGAGGTCATATTTCGTTAGTCTACAACAATAAAATCCAACTCTTGTGGGATTCAAACTCACAATCTTTGAATTCCTTTTAAGGTCTACAGCTTGAAGTCCAATGCGCTGTCCATATCTCGACAGAGCCACTATGTTTGAGTGATTATTTTCAGGTATATCTGCAGTCAATCTTCCAATTAGAATTCCAAAGAGACTAAAATGTTTGAGGACCTGGACAACTTTACGTCAGAAATAGCCGGAGTTGTGAGACAGTCTACAACCCTAACGCAACACCTCTGGTGGGACTCAAAGCCACAACCTTTGAATTAATTCTCAAGTGTACAGTTTGAGGTCCAATGTGCTGTCCATTGCGCCACATAGACAAACTGTCTGAAAGATTATTTTCAGATACACCTGCTGTCAGACTTACAAATATAATTCCAAACAACATCTAAAATGTTTGAAGACCTGGACACTGTTACTGCTTTATGTCAAAAATTGTCAGAGGTCATATCTAATTAGTCTACAACCCAAAAGTAAGAACTTTGGTGGGACTCGAACCCACTAAAGCAAAGAATCTGCTGGGAGTCAAAGCTACAACCTTTGAATTAATTCTCAAGTGTACAACTAGAGGTCCAACGCACTGTCCATTGCGCCACAGAGCCACACTGTCTGAAAGATTATTTTCAGACACATCTGCAGTCAATCTTACAATTAGAATTCTAAAAAACATCTAAAATATTTGAGGACTTGGACAACGTTACTGCTTTATGTCAAAGATGGTGATAGAGGTCATATCTAGTACGTCTACAAACCTAAAAAGACTTGCCTCTGGTGCGACTATAACAGTCAACTTTTGAATCCCTAACCCATGCCTAGAAGTCCAACGCAATGTCCATTGAGCCACAGAGCCACACTGACTGAAAGGTTATTTTCAGATACATCTGCTATCACGTCTTGCAATTAGAACAAGTACAATTAAAAAGTTTGAGGAATTGGACAAGGTACTGCTTTAAGTCATAAATGACCAAAGAGATCATATCTAGTTAGTCTACAAATCTAAAGCAACGACTCTGGTGGGACTCGAACCCACAGCCTTTGAATCACTCCGCTCATGCCTAGAAGTCCAACGCGCTGTCCATTACGCCACAGAGTCATGTGATTAGCTTCAGATACATCTGCAGTCAATCTTGCAATTAGAAATCCAAAGCAGCTCAAAAATGATTTGAGGACATGGATTGGACACTCCTGGACAATGTTACTGCTTTAAATCAAAAATTGCCAGAAAGGTCATATCTAATTAGTCTAAAACCCTAAAGCAACAACTCTGGTGGGACTCGATCCCACAGCCTTTGAATCACTCCACTCATGTCTAGAAGTCCAACGCGCTGTCCATTGCGCCACAGAGTCATGTATTCAGCTTCAGATACATCTGCAGTCAGTCTTGCAATTAGAACTCCAAAGAAGCTCAAATGTTTTGAGGACATGGACTGGACAACATTACTGCTTTATAATGTCAAAAATGGCCATATCTAGACAGTATACAAAACTAAAGAAGCAACTATGGTGGGACTCAAACCCACAACCTTTGACTAACTTCACTTATGACTAAAAGCCTAATGTGCAGTCCATTGAGCAACAGAGTCATGTGATTAGCTTCAGATATAGCTGAAGTCAATCTTGCAATTAGAAATCCAAAGAAGCTCAAAAATGATTTGAGGACATGGATTGGACACTACTGGACAATGTTACTGCTTTAAATCAAAATTTGCTAGAAAGTCATATCTAATTAATCTACAACCCTAAAGCAACAACTCTGGTGGGACTCGAACCCACAGCCTTTGAATCACTCCACTTGTGTCTAGAAGTCCAACGCGCTGTCCATTGCGACACAGAGTCATAAAGTCATGTGATTATTTTCAGATACATCTGCAGTCAATCTTGCAATTAGAATTATGAAGAACATCTAAAATATTTCAGGACATGGACTGGACACTCCTGGACAACGTTACTGCTTTATGTCAAAAATGACCTAAGAGATCGTATCTAGTTAGTCTACAAATCTAAAGCAACAACTCTGGTGGGACTCAATCCCACAGCCTTTGAATCACCACACTTTTGACTGTAGTCAATCTTGCAATTAGAACTCCAAAGAAGCTCTAAAATGTTTTGAGGAAATGGACACTCCTGGACAATGTTGCTGCTTTATAATGTCAAAAATGGTCAGTGAGGTCATGTCTAGTATACAACCTTGAAGCAACAACTCTGGTTGGACTTGAACCCACAACATTTGAATCACTTCACTCATGTATAGAAGTCCAATGTGCCGTCCATTGCACCTCAATGATGTGATTATTTTCAGATATATGTGCAATCAATCTTGCAATTAGAATTCTAAAGAACATCTAAAATATTTGAGGACATGGACACTCCTGGACAAAGTTACAGCTTTATGTCATAAATGACCAAAGAGATCAAATCTTGTTAGTCTACAAATCTAAAGCAATGACTCTGGTAGGACTTGAACCCACAGCCTTTGAATAACTTCACTCATGTCTAGCAGTACAACAAGCTGTCCATTGCACCACAGAGTCATGTGATTAGCTTCAGATACATCTGCAGTCAATCTTGCAATTTGAAATCCAAAGCAGCTCAAATTATTTGAGGACATGGATCGAATACTCAAGACAACTGTTACTGCTTTATGTCAAAAATGGCCAATGAGGTCATATCTAGTTAGTCGACAAATCTAAAGCAACAACTCTGGTGGGACTCGAACCCACAGCCTTTGAATCACTGCACACATGTCTAGAAGTCCAACGCGCTGTCCATTGCGCCACAGAGTCATGTGCTCAGCTTCAGATACATCTGCAGTCAGTCTTGCAATTAGAACTCCAAAGAAGCTAAAATGTTTTGAGGACACGGATTGGACAACATTACTGCTTTATAATGTCAGAAATGGCCATATCTAGTCAGTATACAACACTAAAGATGTAACTATGGTGGTACTCAAACCCTCAACCATTGAATAACTTCACTCATGACTAAAAGCCAAGTGTGCAGTCCATTGCGCCACAGAGGAATACAGTAATGTGATGATTATTTTCAGATACATTTGCAGTCAATCTTGCAATTAGAATTCTAAAGAACATATAAAATATTTGAGGACTTGGACAACATTACTGCTTTCCTTCTCTGTAGCAGGACCAAGACTTTGGAACGAGTTACCTCTGCTTGTCAGACAGGCCCCCTCCCTCTCGGTTTTCAAATTGTTTAAAAACCCACTACTGTTCAGTAGCTTTCAACACCAGATGATCTGTGTTTTGAACCTGTACGCTCCACACTGGTTAGTCGTCATATTTATTATCTGCATCGTTTTTATGTCTATGTTCTGATTTACCTCATTTTGTATATTTCTTTGTGTGTTGCCTGCTGTTTTGTCTGTACAGCACTTTGGTTGGCCTTGTCACAGTTTTAAGTGCTCTATAAATAAAATGGTGTATCTAGTTTGTCTATAAGTCTAAAGCTTTGACTCTGGTAGGACTCAAACACACACAAGCTTTGAATTACTCCACCCATGTCTAGAAGTCCAACACACTGTCCATTGCGCAACAGCACCACACTGTCTGAAAGATTATTTTCAGATACATCTGCTGTCAATCTTGCAATAAGAATTCCAAAGAACAATTAAAAGGTTTTAGGACTTGGACAACATTACAGCTTTATGTCAAAGATGGTCATAGAGGTCATATCTAGTTAGTGTACAACCCTAAAGCAATGACTCTGGTGGGCCTGGAACCCACAACATTTGAAACACTCAAGGCTTAGTCTAGAAGTCCAATGCACTGTCCACTGCGCCACAGAGCCATAAGATTATTTTCAGATACATATGAAGTCAATTTTGCAGTTAGAATTCTATAGAACATCTAAAATGTTTGAGGACACGTACACTCCTGGACACTGTTAATGCTTTATGTCATAAATGGCCAAAGAGATCAAATCTAGTTAGTCTACAAATCAAAAGGAACAACTCTGGTGGGACTCGAACCCACAACCTTTGAATCACTCCACTCATGTCTAGAAGTCCAACGCGCTGTCCATTGCGCCACAGAGTCATGTGATTAGTTTCAGATACATCTGCAGTCAATCTTGCAATTAGAAATCCAAAGAAGGTCTAGAATGTTTTGAGGGCATGGACACTCCTGGACAACGTTGCTGCTTTATGTCAAAAATGGCTGGAGAGGTCATATGTTGTTAGTCTAGTCAAGACACGACCCTGGTAGGACTCAAACCCTCAACCTTTGAGCTGCTCCTCTGGTGTACAGCTACCAGTCCACTGTGCTGACCATTGTGCCACAGAGACTCTTGAGAGTTAACTGTGATTACACCAACAGACTCAAAATATCAGATGCTTTTTGACTCAAACTCTAAATTAAACAAGACTTTTTCACGCTTTGACACTATTTGACTACAGTCACTAACAGGACCGATGGACATTTTGCTCAGTCAGTTGTTACAAAAAAACCAAAAGTCATAGCTCCAATATCCTAAATGAGCCGAAGGTTTTGATACATGAGGAGCTGAAATAGAACAAGACATTAGGTTGATAAATTCAAAACACCAAAGTCCATGCTCAATAATCCAGGTATAAAATCCATCAATTTTCAGTCAGGTCATCTGGACGGTTTCTTTTTTTGTGCTAAGAAATTTTGCCTTCCATCCAGAAGGTTTTGTCAATCTCTTGGATTTTATACCTAGATTACTGAGCATGGACTTTGGTGTTTTGAACCAGTTTGACAGAACTGTCGACGAGGGAGAGGGTGGGCACCGGAGGAGAGGGCATGCCACAGAGACCATCTTAGCACCAACATATTTTTTTTTTTCCACTTTGGAGTAAGCTGTTGGGGGGAAAAGCATTTTTGTTTGGTGTTTCCTCAGACTGATGAAGCCTTCTGGATGGAAGGCGAAATGTCTCAGCAGCAAAAAAGAAACCGTCCAGATGGCCTGACTGAAAATTGTTGGATTTTGTACCTGGATTATTGAGCATGAACTTTGGTATTAAGTACTTAGACTGGAAAAAAACACAGATATAAAAACAGGAGAACAATGGTGTGAACGCCTACATTATAGCTAATGGTTACACTGGTTTCATAACTAACTTGTTAAAAAGATAATTGTACACTTCAGCTCGTGTCAGTGAGGCTCACAGTTCCAGACCAGACTTATTTTAGGATACAGAAGTTGAAAACAATCAGTGAGACTCACAGTCCAGCGCAGCATGATCTGCGTGTCGCTGATGGCGTCCGTCGAGGAGATGTGAGGTCCGACCACCGGGCGGTCGGCCATGCGACTGGCCTGTGGCACCTGGTACGGCTTGGAGGGGGTACTGGGGAGGCTGTCGCCGTACGAGTTCACAGCTATGACTCGAAACTTGTACACCGACCCTGCACGAGGAAGAGCACGAAAACAAACATTTGGAAAATGTTCTTACTACGCTCCTCAGAAACCGTTCGGGCGAGGTAAAAAAAAAAAAAAAAAAACTCACCGGGCTCCAGATTTCGAATTTCCACCAACAGTTTGAGAGGCGAGATGTTGTCAGCGGCCACGACCCACTCTGCACTGCGGCCGCGCCGGTACTCCACTCGGAAGGCTGCGATCGGAGACCCGCCGTTGGCGCGCGGGATCCACCCGACGTACACCGAACTCTCCGTCGCCATGGAAATGGTGGGGCGGTCCGGAGCTTCGGGTACTGGGGGAGAACCTTTATATTAAGAGCACATAAAATACACAAACAGGCAACGTGTGGGAATTCATTCAAACAATCAAGGAGACAAGAAGTCATCTGCGAGAGGCTTCAGGGGGTGAATACTTACTGACGGGGCTCTAAGTCACAGTTAAAGAAGGCCGGGGGGGGGGGGGGGGGGAGAGAGAGAAGAGGGTTAGTGCAGAGATTAATGTGAGTCACAGCAAGATGCCATGAAAGCAAAGTGAGTAGAAGTACAAAGACTCAAAGTCATAATTGTTTTTGAAATATAGAGGGAAAGAGGAGGTTTGGTCTTCCTACTTGAGACTTTACTTCCTCAAAAACAGATAAAAAAGCAGGTGGGGGGTTGAAAGGTTGATATATACACAACATGTACTGTCAGGGTCTGGTTTCTGGTTACATTCTGGCAGGTCTTTTGGTGTTTATTTGAAGTTTTTGTTTTCAAGTTTATTTTCTGTGTTTTATGATTCTTGTTTAGTTCAGTTAATTATTAGTTCTGTCACATCCTCCAGTCACGCTCATCTACACCTGTCCCCTGTTCCATCAATCACAGCTGCAGCCGCTCCA
>NC_056503.1:43948102-43952816 GCF_014905685.2 Nematolebias whitei
TATTGTCTCTCAGCTTCACTTCACTCATCCTTACACCATCGTTGTACATCATGCCATGTCCAGAACTCCTCCAAGTCTCCTTGAGCTATTTGTAAGGTTTTTTTATGTCACATATATCTACACCTGTCCCCTGTTCCATCAGTCGCAGCTGCAGGCGCTCCACTCATCAGCTCTTGTTTTGAACACCCTTCAGCTTCACCTCACTCATCAGTCTGCAGTTGTTGTCTTCATGCCATGTCTGATAGTTTGTCGTTTCTTCTCTGGCAACCCTGGTCTGCAGAGTCCAGCAGCAGCGGAGACCCACCTCTGTCGTGCTGGACGACTCCGAAGTTCGTTCTTGAGGGTCTCTCCTCAACTTTGGGAGGAATTGGAATGATGGAGGGTTTGGAGGGACTCTTGTTGCTGGAGGTGTTCTTCTCTGAAACCAAATAGGAGAAATGGAGATGAGACAAGAGAAGCTTCAAAAAGCTCCAGACGTTTCATAAAATTTTGTCTTGTTTCATCAGAATGTCAGCTTTCAAAAGTCAGTGACTCTGCGCTGAAATTTTTCCGGAACATAAAGAGCAGGCAGGCAACATCTCGTTGTTTCAAAAGCCAGAAGACAAAACCAAGAAACGTGATTTGTTTTTTTTAGAACATGGCGGCTTTTTATTTTTCTGACCACGAAGCATTTTGTATATCTCACTGCGGTGCTGAATTACGATTAATCTTATCTTTGTATCTCAACAAAAATAAGAATCTGCTTAAAATAATTTCCAAATCAATATAAATGCTTTTCAGGTGGTGTTTGAATATTTTCCATCAGATAGATTCTTGTAAATAATAGTTGATTCTCTTCTAGTCAACAAATGAAAATAAACCGTTATTCTGTGCCTGAGCCAAAACATACATCTTCTTCCTAAAGAAATCCGAAACAGAAAGTAATTCTGTGGAAATAAAGACTCAATTAAACTGCAGCATTTTTTCTGTCAAACCTGACAGAAAAATACAAAAACGTTGCTCATTTGTCTTTCATCAGACTGTTAACTCACTTTACTGGAACCAGTGAAAATGTGTTCTAACAATCAAAACTTAGGTCAAAAACATGTTTTAAATCACATTAGGTCATGTTTAGAGACTCAATGTTTAATTTCTAGCGATGAATATTGGACGTTAAGGTCACTGTGTTCTGTCATCTGGGCCTGAATAATATTTATGCTCTGAAGTAATAAAACAATACGTGTATGGGCTAATTGTTTAAAATATTAAAAGGTAATTTCAAGGTTGACTTTAATTATTTTTTTTCCAGAAGTCTCTAGAATTAAGTGAACAAAACAACCGTAAAGTAAAACGTGTGTAAACACGTTCTTGTATTTATTTAGTCTAAAATGACTTCAGCTGTGTGTTGTTTTATTTTAAACGTTTTTTGTTATTATAGGTACTATTTATGAAGTACGAAACAAAATATAACATTTTTCTTAAAAAAGATTCATGTTGACAAACAAACTTGATGCGTGTAGTTTACGTACGTGTTTGTTTTCCTTCGGAAACGGTCGAGAGGGAAAATAGCTCAAACGTTAAAATTGCTGTCCAAATGTTTTTACCTACAGAATACAACCAGACTAATGGAGGTCAGTCATGTGACTCAAGTTTCCATGAGGTTTCAAGCTGATTCAGACGAGTGCTTCGTTTACACTGAGCGTGGACCCGCATGTCAGAAATCCATATAAATTTATTGGGGAAACTACCGGAGTAAACGCTTTCAAACTGCACCATCTGCTACAGCTCTGAATTAACCTTTTTATATTTCTTTTTTGTCTTTTCTCTCCAAGAAGGACACGCTGATACAGCTGAAACATTTCCTGCTGAAGCCATCTTCCCCTCTTTTAGCAGGTCCTTTTCTGTAATCCGATGATTTTCAGAAGTGGGTCCCAAACCTGGTTTCGCTGTGAGTCTCTGAAAACCAAGTTTGGATCCTAAGAAGATCCCCAAGCAATTTCTAGCTTTATATTTTTACTTTGATAGTCATAAAGTATATATAAAAAAAAAAAAACAATAGTCATAAATAGAAAAAAATAGTATAGAATTAGTTTAAGCTGTTTATTTAGTCAATATACATTTTATTTTTACTTTTTAGTTATGTTTGTGCAGATCAACCACGGATATTTGGACTGGCAAGTCTTTGCCATATTTCTTTTGGGGTTCAGAAGGTAAAAGGTTTGAGGGAACCACGGATCTAGAGTCTAGGACTGCCACCAGGGATACAAAAGTTCCCACTAAAAGATACAAACTACTGTACATGGGCGCCAACATGTACCAACTGTTGAGGATGTTAAGAGTCCCAGTGACGAGCCTTTGTACCTAGGCCTGTCACGATAACAAATGTTGCTGAGCGATTAATCGTCTCAGAAATCATTGCGATAAACGATAATATTGTTTGAAATTTGACAATAATTAGTAATTATTGTCAAATTTAAGAAAAAATGTTGGTTAATTTGTTTTGTTGCAGCACCTTTTTTGACCACATGATGGCAGTATAAGACTGTTAGAACCGAAGGGTGGATAGTGAGGGAGCGAGCAGCGTGTCTCTTTAAGAAAAATGAGAGGGAGGTCCCTTGACGTGACATGGGCTGTCCCTCTTCGTTTCTCAAAATGGCGGCCGCTCGGTGTGGTTTGTGCTTTTTAGCGTAGCATTTTTCACACAGAGCTTTTAATTTAAAAAAATCGGTAAACAAGTTCTCAACTTCTTTTTGCAGAGAAAAACAACTTTTTACACGAAGGCACGGGTTTCAACCGTGAATCTTAGATCTTCGACAAGACGGAGGTTTTATTCCCCGAGGTCGGCCTGTTAGCTTAGCTCGTAGCTTAGCTTCTCAGCTTAGCTGCTTTTAACGATCCAAAAACGCGATTTTGGACGATTAAAACAGATCTTAAAGAGAAATGAGAAAGGGAGGGGTCCGTGAAGAGCACCGGAGTTGAGCCTTTTGTCATCCAGTGTCTTCAGTAGAAAGAGAGAGACAAGAAGAAACGATAAAGCCGATAAATGAAAATGAGGTCAATAATTTTCATTAATCATGAGATTAATTGATTAATTGTTTATTGCGACAGGCCTATTTGTACCTCTAAATGTATGACTAGCAGTAGATCGGTGTGAGATTGTGATAGTAGGGCAACAATGAGCAAAAACACCAGTTGTGTGTGGAAATTGGTAATTGGCCCATGCCTAAGTACAACTTGGTGTCTTTATTTTCAAACAATCAAAGTTAAGGTGTTGTTGGACCAACCCTTTCCGGTGCGGAACGTGAGCATTGCCGGCTGACCCTCGCCGGCTGAGCTTCGAGCCACCATCAGCACCTCATACAGACTGGAGGGCTCCAGCTCTGACAGGTGCAGGCTTTTCTCGCTGCCGGGCACTCGGACCGTCTGCCACTTTCCCACCACTGCTCCCATCTCGTCGACCTGTTGGAAACACACAGAAGCAAATGGTCAAGTTCCTAATCCTCCACAGCACAGGGTGTTCCCGTGGCCTCTGATCTGATTTATGTCATAGGTTTAAAGATGGAGCGTCCTTTCAGGTCCTTATAATTAAAATTAACTGGGAGCACAAATTTTCTCCTCACCTTCCGGTATTTGACGAAATAGGCGCTGATGGGGCTGCCGCCGTCCCGGCCCGCCCTCCACTCCAGGTCGTACGTGTCGGGTTTGTGGGTCTGTGGCGGACTGATGATGATCGGCGCCTCTGGGACGGGATGATCGCTGCTCCTGTCGGCTGACGGGTTGAACGCATCGCCGTCGTCATCGGTCATGAAGCTCTCGTCGCTTTGAATGGGGTGGAGCGACGGTAGAGCCTCCGGCAGGGCGCCGACAGTTGAGCTCAAAAAGGAATCTGTTTGGGAAAACAATCAGCCATACATAGCTATGAGGCAGCTACTTTATGGTGGAATCCTGGGGAAGGACTTTAATGAAGCGTTCAGAAGGTAATCATTGGCATCAACAACCGATTGTCTTCAAGAGTCAACCTGACTCAAGATGGCTGCCACAGATAATCAACCTCAGCGAGCACAAAAATTACTTTTACTCCATTACCCTTTGAGATACTGAGCTAACATTTGATCTGTTAGTAGCTGAGCGTTATCCCCAAAACAAACTGTGATGAAAACATTGCCATAAATTATTAGTGTACTGTCTGTTAGCAAAATATCTCATGAGCCAGTGGACAGATTTTAATGAAACTTTTTTTTAAACAATCGGGTTGACGTCTACAACAGATTAACTCTGCGAGTTAACCTGATTCACAGCTAAGCACCCTTAGCAAACATAACAGGAGGTATGGCTATGTCCGCCACTGATGAAGGATCTGAATAGTGAATGTTTGTAGTTTTTGAGATGAGTGTTTGTTGGACTGCAGTTGAACAGGAAATGCAATTAAACCTTGGTGTTTTTGGTGCAAGGTATTCAAGTGGGTAGAAGTAACACTGTGTTGTCCGAGGTGGCACAGGTACCACCAGGCGCAATGGCAGACCCAGGGGGTGGCCAATGGTGGCCTTGGCCACCACAAATTAATCTACGGCCACCCCAATCATTTGAGGAAACTATACGTTGAAGCAATATAAAAACTATAAAACATAGTTTCTTCAAATGAAAGGGATGACCAGTTTATTTATATATATATATATATATATATATATATAGCAGCTGCCTCTTTAGTTGTTGCTATGGTAACCTAATTCTTGTA
>NC_056503.1:43953216-43986574 GCF_014905685.2 Nematolebias whitei
ATGTTAGATTTTGACATGGTAACCCAATTCTTGTACAGAACCTTTCACCACGCACCAAAATGGAAGTCGGTACCTTCGCTTATTTTTCACGTTATCACACTCACAACGTGCACGGACAGTTGGCTGAACTGTATTTCTAATTTCCCTTTTGAGATGGGGACAAAAATGGTGCCAATTGAGTCGTTTTTATTGATATTAAGCAAATATTTGGTGTGGTAGTAGCTGAGAGTCATCACATCTCACAACACAGCTCACATAGCGTCAGTTCTATTTAAATAACATGACTTTAATGTTCAGATTTGTCTTTTTTAATAGTTATTCTTCATATATAAGCTCTGCACACAAATTCCTATGAACCCAGACAAGTGTATGAGTCCAAACAGCAAATAAAGACTTTTATCTTTGCCTAAACAGGTGGACTTTCCAAAAATGTTGCACAGTTTCAACCTTTTATGCTTTTTTTGTTGCACAGACAAATATGTAGCAAAAGCAATGAGACTCCATCACTAACAGTTGATTACTAACAGTCTCACAGGAGACCATTTATTTGCAGACAGATGAATGTTAGTAAGAAAAATCTGTTGTTTTTTCATGAATATGTCTGTTTATAGCCCGTCTTCAGATGAGGAGCACCTGAAGAAAAGGTCATGATGTTTCTCAGTGAGCTCCCTGCAGGAGCACAGAGGACTGAAGCACTCATGGAAAGACTTTAGATCTACATAAAATAACAAGAGTTCTGCAGAACATATTCAAAGCTTGTTTTTTTAATGTTTTTTAAATTAAATCGTTGCTGGAACCAGAACCAAGTCCACCTGAGCAAACTGTGCAGACTGGGGGGCAGCTGAGGCTGCTTTGGCAGAGCTGAGAGACTTCACTGAATATTTAAACGTAAAAAAGGAAATACGGAGGTAACGTAGTCTGATTAGCTTCGGGGGGAAGACGTCGTGTAACAGGATGTGGACGATTCACTTTGTAAAACAAACAAGACCTGAAGCTGGTAACACTAGACCTGATCTCGGGACCAAAGCCAGCTGCTGCACATTCCTCACGCCAACCATTAAAATACCGGAGAGAATCAGCTGCTTTAGTGGTTCTGTTGGAGCTGCTGGGTCCAACAGAACCACACCTGGACAGGGTCGCCCCATCAGGTTCTTCCCAGTCCGTTACGGAGAAGAAACCGGGAGCGAGCGATAAATCACAGAGGGTTACAAGAAGTCTCAGTCTGAACCGAGCTCCGGATGTTGGACGACTCGTGGGAACATTGGACCATCGGTTCTGATAGTCGCCCCCATCCAAACTGGAATCCATTTCATTTCGTGAGGCTTCTTGATGTTCTTTGTATTTTGTGAATATAATGAAAAACCAAATCAACGTTTATGTTCAACTGATGGAGCAAATTCCTTGGTTCTTGTTTTTATTTTTGTACTTACCGGATTCTCTGGTTCTATCTGGTTCTTTAAATCCGGTTAAATTTCAGCAGTGACCTCTAACACATCATGTTTATTTCTTTAAAACTTTGAGTCGTGTTTGTCTTGGAAGTTTTTGTAAATTGCATTTTATGAGTCGTTTCATTGATTGGCAGACATGATTGTTTTTCTCCTGTTTATGTGAAATGTAGAAAATTTAATGATGAGCTTGTGTCTGTCAGCAAAATATTTAATGAACAAGTGGGTGAATTTGAATGGAGCTCCTAAAGTAATCACTGGATGAACACATACAACAGATTAAATTTTGGAGTCGGTGCAGTTCAAATGACTTAACAAACACAAATATTATTGAAACTCAGTCAAAGTTACGGATATTGAAATAAAATCTGGTGTAGTAGTAGCTGAGAGTCATTCCCATCACACGATTTAAGAGCTAACTGATCGTGCACAATATTTCTTTAAAATGTTTTGGCATGTTGGTATACGAGTCAATGGGTGATGCATTCCTTTAGTGAATGCTCGGTTTTATTTCCTGTACTTTGGTATTTTAAGACGTTTTATTAATTGCATCGTTGCTTTTGAGCTGAAATCAGCTAAGTTTTGGTTTCAACCCATAAAATGCCCGTTGGTTCTCCTCATATTACCCAACTAAAAATATGTTCATTTTATAGCTGCGGTTAACATGAGGCACCTTTATTTTGACGTTTCGAAGCACGAGAAGAATGTATCTGTTGATTTAAAAAAAAGACCAACACTGATGGATAAAAGACGTCTGTTGCCACGGCGATGTTAAAATTCTTCAGATTGCTCCACGAGAGTTATAATAACAGTTTAGTTTGACTGTGAAGGCGCTGGACAAGCCCGCGTACCTGGTACCTAAACGAAAAGCCAAACTGAGCTCGGAGTGCTTACCTCTGATTATCAGACTCGGTTTTTCTGCAGAGAAGGGTTCTAACCGCCTGATCCGGTCAGACTTTTCCTGCCCGTGTATCGGCATTAATCGCTCTGCAGATACGAGGTAGGGGAACGAGTGGGGCCTTATGGAGCAGCCAGGGATAGTGGGGTGGGAGAGGATGGGAGGCTCAGGAGGAGGAGGGTCGCAATGTGTTAATAAATAAGAGGTAGTTGTGTACGATGTTGACAGCCGGGTGGTCTGGTCCTCATCAGAACCTTCCACATTTACTCCTTACATTCCAGCGTCCGGGGGCTTATCCCCGACGGTGCGCACAAAGCTCACTCTCACGCTCAGGCTCAGTTCAAGGCTCAGGAGGAGGCCGGCCTTGGCCCAACACCACCACCCCCCAATCCCACCACCAGCACAGAAACACACAGTCACAAAAACAAGGACATCCTGCAGATGCTGTAAGTTCTGACCTGCAGAGATCCCATCTGCCGAGAATCCTTAAACCCAGAGGGTTTGTGACAAATGACAACAAGGCTGCGCGTCTGGAGTTTATCTGTTGATACAAGAACGTTTTCAGGCCATCTCAAAACCCAAACCCAGAAAAACTCTCCTACCATTCTAACCCACTTTTAACATTTATCAAGGTCGTTTTCATTTCTGGGATGTCATAAGTCCAGGGGTTAATTTGAGCTAGATCCTGCCGGAACAGGATCCGGGAACTCTCTTATTTTGATAGGACGCATTCTGGTAACTGTCTGCTCGGATCCTGTAACTCTCAGGCTTACTAGTAATAAAGATATAAACAAATTTGACTGCCTTGAACGAATACAACATACACTGGATATGTAACATGAAAATAATTATATAAACACTCATTTTAAACATAACAGCCACTTACGACTTCTTAATATCACATAAGAGCTGCCCCTTCAAGTAAGCATTTCCGCTTCTACCCTTGAAAAAAAATCTCTGCCCCTAAAAGTACAATCATGGGGCAATTTAATTAAAAACACAAAAATGTAATTAAACTGCACATCTAAATTGCACATCAGTTTTACAGTTTAAGTGGGCCAGTAATAAAATTTTGATTATTTGTTAAAAATACAAGAGAAATGTTTGATGGGTAAATGGATTATACTTATATAGCGCCTTTCTATCTTATCAAGACACTCAACGCGCTTTACAACACAATCTGTCCTCATTTACCCATTCATACAGCACTCTACTAGATCTATACAAAGCTAATTGAACACATCATTCTAAGGAGACTACTCAGTGCTTTATCACATTCATACACCAATGGGACACACATCAGAGGCAATGAGGGGTTCAGTGTCTTGCCCAGGGACACTTCGGCATGTGACTGCTGGTGGATTCGAACCTCCAACTCTTGCATTGGCAGACGACTGCTCTAACCACTGAGCCACAAACACTGTGAGAAGCTCTATTCACACAAGGAGAACTGTTGGTCAGGCTACTTCTTGCTGCTCTCTAAAATAGTTATTGAATCAAGTGCTAGGTAAACGTAGATGTTTAACAACCCATTAAAAGACACTAGAATGCAGGAAATGGCATCTACTTTATTCAAAAATTTTTGAGGGAGGACCCCTAGAGACACTCCCCCTCCCACCCCGCCCCTTGTTATTTACGTTCCAGCATCGTTTGGTTTACAAATTAAACACTGCAAAAGTCTAAACTTTAAGTTTAAAAACTTAACTTTAAGTCTAAACTCACCTGAGCAGGACAAACATTATTCACGGTTTTACAAGTTTGACAAAAAGTAACAAAATCACTTCATTTATTGCTGTTCAAAGAAAACTTTTTTGGGTTTGATGATTATGAGGCAATAAAATCACTATTTCAACTTTTTTCTTTCTTTTTTTATAACTTCAAGAATGTTTCTGGAGTAAAAAATGTTACCAAAGAAAAATGTCAAAGTTTAAAAAGTTTTAAAAAATGCTGGATGGTCAGATTGTTTGATTTATTTGTTGGCTGGTGGGTTTATTATTGCTGGTTGAGTAATTAGTTGGTTAGTCTGTTAATTGATTACTTGTTAGTTTGGTTGGTTGGTCAGGTAAAGGATTGTTGGGGTGAATGGTTGATTAGTTTAGTTGCTTGTTTGGTTAGTAGGTTTGTTAAATCATTGATTGACTGGTTGTTATTGGTATCAATGGTTACTTAATTTTTTTACTGATTCATTAGTTGATTTAATGGTTAATTGATATATTAGTTGATTGTTTTTTTAATTGGTTGGATAGTTGGTTGTTCAATGATTTGTCTGTAAATTGATTACTTGTTATTTGGGTTCGCTGGTTGGTTGGTCAGGTAAAAAATTGTTGGGGTGATTGGTTAATTAGTTTAGTTGCTTGTTTCGTTAGTATGTTTGTTAAATAATTGGTTGTCTGGTTTGTTCATTGGTTGGTTGGTGTATTGGTTATTTGATATATTAGTTGGTCTGTTTAATTGATTAAATAGATTAGTTGGTTGGTTTGTGAATTGGTTGGTTAGTTGGTTGTTCGTTGATTTGTCTGTTAATTGATTACTTGTTATTTTGGTTGGTTGGTCAGGTAAAGGATTGTTGGGGTGAATGGTTGATTAGTTTAGTGGCTTGTTTGGTTAGTAGGTTTGTTAAATCATTGATTGACTGGTTGTTATTGGTATCAATGGTTACTTAATTTTTTTACTGATTCATTAGTTGATTTAATGGGTAATTGATATATTAGTTGATTGATTTTTTAATTGGTTGGATAGTTGGTTGTTCAATGATTTGTCTGTTAATTGATTACTTGTTATTTGGGTTTGCTGGTTGGTTGGTCAGGTAAAGAATTGTTGGGGTGATTGGTTAATTAGTTTAGTTGCTTGTTTCGTTAGTACGTTTGTTAAATAATTGGTTGTCTGGTTTGTTCATTGGTTGGTTGGTGTATTGGTTATTTGATAAATTAGTTGTCGGTTTATTTGATTAAATAGATTAGTTGGTTGGTTTGTGAATTGGTTGGTTAGTTGGTTGTTCGTTGATTTGTCTGTTAATTGATTACTTGTTAGTTTGGTTGGTTGGTTGGTTGGTCAGGTAAAAGATTGCTTAAGTGATTGGTTAATTAGTTTAGTTATTTGTTTGTTTGGATAGTAGGTTTGTTAAATCATTGGTTGGCAGGTTGATTGATTGGTTGCTGGGCTCATAGGTTACTTTATTTATTAGTTGGTTGATTGGTTTATTCATTGGTTGGTCAGCTGATTGGTTGGTTTACTGGTTAGTTGATAAATTAGTTGGTCAGTCTGTTAATTGGTTGGTTGATAGATTTGTTAGTTGGGGGGTTGGATGAACTGGCAAATAAAATAAAAATCCTACACCTGATCAACAACAAAAACACTAATCACTGACATTGACAAATTTGTTCGGTTGAAAAATACAGGGCTGTTGTACAAAAAACATGCTCAGCTTTTAAACGTTTTAAGAAACCTTTATGTTGTAGTGAACCTGGTCTGACCCTTATCTGACCCTGATGACCTCAAATCTACCAGATGGACAGAGACTGTTATTTTCATTGATCTGAATAAGTCTGAGCCATCTGATGACTTTCTTTCTTGAATTAATCAAGCAGAAAAGACAATTCTTTATAATCATTACTGTCTTACAAATGTTTGATAATCAAATTGTGTTAGTTTCACTCAATGCTTACAGGTTGAAAAGAACTACTCATTTTTATTTTACATAAACAGTAAGTAATGATTTTTATTCCTCATTCAAAGAAGAAATCACCTTAATATGCATTTCTTGATTTTCTGTCTGAAATGAGCCAAGTCGTAAGTATGTGAAAGTTGAAGCTTCGGTCAACTAAATGTTTACTGAAAAAGGGATGTCATGTTTTACTATTTGGAAAGATACAACAGAGTGAGGCTCCAAAAAGTCTGGTATTCTGCAATAATCTTTTCTGTATGTTGAAAACAAATTCATTCCCTGACCTCGACTTTTGATAATACCTTACGTCAAAAACCACACCTCTTTCTGGTACATCCACGAATCAGAAAGCTCTAAAATTGAACCGGAAGTCGACCCATTTAAAATGTGGCAACTTTCCAGTTCAAGTTAGTTCTCAAGGAGTTCTCAAGGAGTTCTCAAGGAGTTCTCAAGTAGTTCTCAAGGAGTTCTCAAGGAGTTCTGAGGAGAATTGGTTAGAATTCATGGGGAATTCATGGAGAATGGTGAAGTGAATGGAAGAGAATTCGAGAATTCAGGAGAGTCAGAGACGTTTGGAATTATAACTTCTGTTTGAACAACCCACGCACGACTATCTAAGGATTTCAGCAGCTCTCAACGGAGACGCTGAAAGGTCTGGAGGATTCTCTATCGAGCTGATCTATCATCAACAAGGTAACGGTCTCTTCTTCGACTAAAGTGTACCGGAGGCGAGCTGAGATCTGATGAAGCGTGCACGTTCTGGTCAACAGATATTAATTCTCTCACATAGTTCTCTGTAAGATAATCTCCATTTCATCTTAAACTCTTCTCTCTCTCACAAAACCAGTACAGATATTTTAGAAATATCTGAAGCAAAGTCCTCGTTCACCGCCGAGTGATCGACGCTCATTTTCTGTGAAACTTGTCTGTTATTATTTTCATATTTTGCCAAATTAATGTAAATGTTTGATGTTAAACTTTGATTCTGAAAATAAATGACTCCATTCATTTTGATGGGTCAAAGGTAAATAACGTCTCTCGTTACATTTCTGTTGAATTCAATACACGACATTACACAGTCAGAAAGATGAGGAACTCGTGAAAAGTATGCATAAATATATACCACATATATTTGTCATACAACTAGTGGCACGTACCAACGTGACTCACTACAATGTAAATAAAATCAAATGATGATTTTTTTTTCTGTCTCATGTCCATCTTTGTTGCCAAACCCCGACTCGTTTAGTTTGCAGTATAACACAGAACCCAGCTTCACTGTTAATTAAGTTTTAAACAGAACTAATGAGAAATCTTTGAAAGAGTTGTGCCACTTTCTGACTTTTAAAAGCAAAGCTTAAAGCTGATTCAGCAAACAAACAGGTGACATCTTTTACCTGACTGCGTTCTGAGCGCCCCGCGTGACTGAGCCGAGCCGATCCCGTTGTCCAGCTGACACTGATAAACTCCTTCATCCTGCGGCGTTACGTTTGTAACAACAAGCGATGAGCCAGAGATTTGGAAGCGGCGCGACGGAGCGATCGGGTCAGCGTTGAACAACCAGGTGATGTTGGGGGAGGGGCTTCCTCTTGCCGTGCAGTGTAAATGAGCCGAAGAGCCTAAAGAGACGAGTTGGTCGCTCAGACCCTCGGTGATGGAAAGAGGTTCTGCGGACGAGAAACATTATTTTCACCATCTGTTGCAGAATTTCCCCTTAAAGTCTTTTCTCGTATTCCTTTCTTACCGAGAACAGTCACGGTGTAGCCCGGGCTGGTCACAGTCCCCCGCTCGGTCTCAACTGTGCAGCAGTACGTGCCTTCGTCGCTCCTCGTCAGTCGAACCAACACCAGGTTGTTGTGCAGTCGCTGGTGAGAAGATCCGAGTTTGACCTCCTTACCGTTCCTGAACCACTTGGCTGCTGGCGTGGGACTCCCAGAGACGACGCACTCCAACGTCAGGGGCTGCGAAAGCTGCGCCGAAACGGCCGTTGAAGTGACGGGATAAAGTATCCGAACCGAGGAGGACGGGTCCGAGTCTGAAAAAGGGGAGAAACCACGACGGTGAATGATGACTGCAAGCTGGAAAACTTCTGCAGCCGTGAAGAAAACGCCATCCGACTCACGTTTGACTGACAGCTTGGTGCCGTGAGACTGCACAACGACGTCTCCGGTAACGGGGTTGATTGCACCACATTTATACATGCCTTGGTGATGCGCTGAGGCCGAGATAATCTGAAGGTTTCCAGATGGAAGCACTAAATAGTTCTCTGAAAAGAGAAAGAGGCAAAGTTTTATCGGGATAAAAGCAAAAAGATGCAACAAGGATGAACTGAAGCATTTTGTTTTTATTAGTTACAGTATGTTACTGAGCATGCAACTATGAACATCCTGGGACTTTACTAAAAAAGTTAACAAAAGGTCAAATCTTCTTTCGGCTTTTCCCTCTTCAGGGGTCACCACAGCGAGTCATCCTCCGCCACCTCCATGTCCTCTCTAACTGCATCCATATATCTCCTCTTTGTCTTTTTCCTGGCAGCTGCATTTCTAACATCATTCTACCAATATACCCACTGTCCCTCTTCTGGACATGTCCAAACCACTGTCCCTCCTCTGGACTTGTCCAAACCACGGTCCTTCCTCTGGACATGTCCAAACCACTGTCCCTCCTCTGGACTTGTCCAAACCACGGTCCCTCCTCTGGACATGTCCAAACCACTGTCCCTCCTCTGGACATGTCCAAACCACTGTCCATCCTATGGACATGTCCAAACTACGGTCCCTCCTCTGGACATGTCCAAACCATCTCAGTCTGGTCTCTCTAACTTTATCTCCCAGTTGTTCAACCTGTGCTGTACCTCTGATGATCTCATTCCTAATCTTATCCATCCTTGTCACTCCTAAGGAGAACCTCAACATCTTCATTTCTGCCACTTCCAGTTCTGTCTCCTGTCTTTTTGTCCATGTCTCTGTCTCCAGACCATACAACATAACTGGTCTCACCACTGTCTTGTAAACTTTTCCTTTGACCTTTGCTGACACCCTTTTTGTAGCAACTCACTCCTGAAACTTTTCTCCATCCACTCCATCCTGCCTGGACTTTCTTCTTCACCTCTTTCCCACACTCCCCTTTTTCTTGGACAGTGGACCCCAAGTCCCTGAAGTCCTGCACCTTTGTGACCTCTGCTCCTTGTAGCCTCTCTGTTCCACATGCCTCCCTCTCGTTCACGCACGTGCTCTGTCTTATTCGGCAGACTTTCGTTCCTCTTCTTTCAAGTGCATACCTCCACCTCTCTAAGTTCTCTTCCACCTGTTCCCTGTTCTCACCACAGATCACAATGTCATCTGCAAACATCATAGTCCATGGGGATTCCTGCCTGACCTCATCTGTTAGTCGGTTCATCACCAGAGCAAACAAGAAGGGGCTCAGAGCAGATCCTTGATGCACTCCCACCTCCACATTGAAGCTATCTGTCACTCCTACAGCACATCTCGCCACTGTCCTGTTGTCCTCATACATGTCCTGTATGTATTTAACAAAAGGTTAAATAAAATGTGGAAATATTTGTTTTTTCCTTTATGCAACTGAACAACTTATTTACAACTGTACAATAAAATCTACAGTGATTACACCTTAAATACTTCAGCTTGTTCCTCCTTTATTAACTTTTGTGTACTTTTGCTCTAACTCACTTTTCTTTTCAAGCGCAGTCAAATTTTCATCGTTTCAGTAAATTAATCTGTGATTTATTAGAATAATTATGAATCCACTCAATTAGTTTTTTTTTAAACTAATAGAACAAAGAAAATTGTGTTTATAAAAATAAAATTATAGAATATATTTGGGATAGTCGTAATCATTTCTGCAAAATCATCATAATTGTTCACTTTCAGCTGTAAAAAACGGACAAAAGGGTCAGACATTCACATCATTATGGTCTGCTGCCATGAAAGGTGGGCGATAATGTAACTACAAATCATTAACTTATGGAGTAAAACACATTCAAGATGGCTGCCAAGGATAACTGATGTTAGCGATCACAAAAATTGCTACAATCCGGTCACTTTTCTAAATAATGAGCTAAAGTTTTGTGTGGTAGTAGCTAAGAGTCATCTCCAAACCATACTTTGAGCTTTTCGGTTCATGACAGAAGACTAGTTGTTTGCAGATAAAAAAAAAAATAAAGTCCACTGCAGAATTAAAACAGTCAAGCGTTAATGTCCAAATGCACGTGACCAGGAGCTGCCGGTTTATTCCGCCGAGTCAGAACACACCTGTGGACTCTTTGATCCAGTCTCCTCGCACTCGGA
Source organism: Nematolebias whitei (assembly GCF_014905685.2). Classification (NCBI taxonomy): domain Eukaryota; kingdom Metazoa; phylum Chordata; class Actinopteri; order Cyprinodontiformes; family Rivulidae; genus Nematolebias; species Nematolebias whitei. The sequence continues at coordinate 43,963,531 of NC_056503.1, forward strand.
GTCGAGGCTGAGCTGCAGGGACGCTGTGCGGCAGAGGACACTCTATAAGGACCGCGCTGCCTTCCTGCACCGATAACGTCCGCCGCCGGACATCTTCATATCCTGATATTTCTGAACAAACAGGGGAGAGGGGGAAAAAGGGAAGATTTCCTCGATTAGGCTGGTTTAGGAGCTTTAATGTGGCCGGAGCATCAGCGCAGCGGAGAGCGAAGCTGTTTGCGTTGGATCGCTGGGTTTGTTTATTGTTTCAGTCTGGGTCTGATACCGCTCCACGTCAGGGCCGAGCGCTGAACGTGGAGGAGAGGAGAGCGCGGCATCCCAGCAGGAACATAACACGCTTCCACACAGGAAAGCCCCAGACTCATTAAGGACACCGGTCAAGAGGGATCTGGAAGTCTGCCCCAAGTACAAACTCCTACTGCTTCCTTCCTCTGAGCCGCTCAGCAGCAGGCGTTCCTTCTGACGAGTCAACACTCACAAAATGGCCTTCCTTTTCCCAAGGACGCTTCCTCTTTTTCCTTCAGCTCTTTGAAGTGAGCACAAGCGCACAGAGGAGGTCATTCTCTGCATCCGTACCTGCTAGAGCCACACGGGCGAGGCGGCTGGCGACGGCCGGCCCGTGGCTGAAGCGTGCCACACACTGATAGACCCCGGCGTGGCTGGACGTGAGGTTGGAGATCGTGAGGGAGTCCCGATCGAGCTCCACGCCAGGCAGGGTGTCCCGGTCCAGGAGGAGGCCTCGGAAGCGCCAGGAGACGACCGCAGACGGAGGACTTACAGAGCACACCAGACGGACCACGGAGCCGGGACTCTGAACCACCGAGCTGGGCTCAGAGAGGAAGGAGGGACGCTGAACTGAGGAAACAAACAGAAATATGAGTCGTACGAAGTGATCGGACTGAATTATAACAAATACTATTACACTAACACAACAAAACAATGACGGCTCCATAACTCACCTTTTCTACACAACAACATGTGAACATCAAATTTAAGTGACAGAGGTTATATTTTATTTTGTGGTTTTGTTGCTGCCTGATGGCAGGCTCTCTGTGTGTTCATTTGTTTGTGTGTCTGTTAGCAAAATATCTCACGAACCAGTGGATGTATCTTAATGAAACTCTAAGAAAGTAAACAATGAACTTAAATCTACAACTGATTTTGAAGTCAACCCATTTGAAAATGGCCCTAAAGCACGGGCGGCTGTGGCTGAGTGGTTAGAACAGTCATCCTCCAACTCAAGAGTTGGGGGTTCGAATCCACCAGCAGTCACATGCTGAAGTGTCCCTAGGCAACACACTGAACCCCTCGTTGCCTCTGATGTGTGTCCCATCAGTGTATGAATGTGATAAAGCTCTGATTATTCTTTGTAGAGTGCTGTGTGGATGAGTAAATGAGGCACAGATTGTTGTAAAGAGCTTTGAGTGTCTTGATAAGATAGAAAGGTGCTATATAAGTAAATGGACTGTACTTATATATCACCTTTCTATCTTATTTCAAGATACTCAAAGCTCTTTACAACAATCTGTGCCTCATCTACCCATCCACACAGCACTCTAAAAAGAATAATCAGAGCTTTATCACATTCATACACTGATGGGACACACATCAGAGGCAACGAGGGGTTCAGTGTCTTGCCCAGGGACACTTCAGCATGTGACTGCTGGTGGACTCAAACCCCCAACCCTCACATTGGAGGACGACTGCTCTAACCACTCAGCCACAGCCGCCCCACCCATCACAAATGGGCAAATACTAGTGGTGTAATGGTACACGTGGGCGTATTGAACCATTTCGGTTATTTTTTCACTCATTAAATTTTATTAACGAGAGATTATGCGCCGTGGAACTAACGTTCCTAAGCGTGTTTCAGCACGGCGCTATTATCTTGAAGCACGCGTAGCATTAGTGGCCTAACATGTCGCTAGCAGGTCTCCTGTTGGGGAACAATATGGCTTTCTTGTTAAAAGACAAGTGAACAAATCCAAAGCTGTGTGTCGACGTTGTTTCACGGAGATTGGATCTGCAGCAGGCAACACGTCTAACTTGTTAACGCGCTTGAAACAACATCGTCTGAACGTGAACGTCTCCTCTACAAGCAAGAAAAGCAGCTTGTTGCAAAGACCGATAACAGCAGCGTTCAAACAACCTTTATCTGGTAATTCAGATCGGTCCAGAGCAATAACACAAGCTGTAGGAGTTGTTAAAGCTCTGGATCTACGTCCGAATGTTGTTGATGCGCCGGCTTTAAAGTTATTGAGCCCCGCTACAACATCCCATCACGTCAACACTTCAGCCGAAACGTTCTAGCAGCACTTTATGAAAAAGCTAAAACTGATATTGTCAACAAGCCCTGGACCAGATTAAAGTCCTGCCACATAGATGAGGAGCGAGAGAGAATATTCAACCACCTCATATGATGACCGTGCAAGAAAAGGTACTGTATTATATTATCTAATTAACTTTTTTCATTTAAAATTATAATCTTATTAACTCCATTTTTTTTATATATCTGTGTTGTTTGCAGTCTGAGGATGACAGCAGCTGAGTGTTCTTTATCCACCAGCTCACCTCCAGCTAACAAGTCTGTAATGACTGAACTTGTTTACTTGGCATATTTTCAAATAAACATTTTGTACGTCTTTAGTTTGGCCTTTTTAATACAGAAAATTAACCGAATCGAGCCCTCCATGAAACTGAACCGAACCGAAATGTGATTTTCGCACACCATTACACCCCTAGTAAAGACCAGTCAATTTTATAGATATTGAGCTTAAATTCAGTTGTGGACGTACACTCAGTGGTTACTTTCTGATTCATTACAATCTGACAACAAACTGTCACAACCGTCATCGTCCACGTTTCGCATGAGGTATTTATAGGAAATGCTGCTGAGTGTGATGGAGCGACGCCCGAGCAGAAAACAGAACTTACATGAGCAGCTGATGAGCAGGGACTGGCTGAGACACAGCACAGTGGACAGGAGGACCCTCAGGCCACCGGCCATGGCGCCCTCTGAGCCCTGCCAGCGGCCGTGTTGCCCGGCGCGAACGCTCTCGTCTGTTCAGAAAACCTGAAACGGGAGGAGGAAAACATCAGCGTGAGCAGAGAGGAGTAAACACGCAGAGATGGACCTCAGCAGGAAAACGCCTCCGATAAAATCCAGCAACAAGAGCCCTAATCCTCTTTACACGCTCCTTGATCTCCACCTCCTCCATCCCGTCTGAAGCGGGAACGTCCAGCCTCTCCACCTCCGACCCTCTGAGATCTCCTGCTAATGGAGTGCCAGCGGAGACGCCGTCGCCTCACTCCTCATGTCACTCTCCTGTCACACTGCGCCGCCTCCTCATGGGTTCACTGTAGCCTGAAGAAGGCCAGATACACGAGGAGACGAGACAAGAGCCAACGGCCGAGACAGAAAAGGAGTGGAGGGCACATAATTAGGAGCATTCCTCACTTCTTTTACACTCGAGCCCCCCTCCAAAAGCAGCACCTCCTCCTCCTTTTTTTTTTCTGAGAGTAATCCAAGGCAGGCTTTGATCCCAGGTTCCTGGTTGGTAACCAGGCCCGGAGCCCAGGCCCGGAGAGACAATGGCCGTCCAGCTGTGATATTCACATCGGTGCTTCGGTGGCTCCAACACTTTAGTTTGGAAGGGCCAACGGAGGCTGAAGGACGGGGTCAAATGAAAAGCACGACGCCTGGGTGGGATCGCAGAAGGTGCGCAAGTTTCTAACCTTCATTCTTTAACTCAGAAAAGTGTTTCAGATGCTTCACAATCAGGCGGGTCAGTTTGGTTAGCCTCCCCTCTCGAGGAGGCACCTACTCCCACCGAACGGTCTTTTTCAGTAAACGAGAAGTTCTTGTTGTTAGGTGGTCTGTTAACGTCCTTGCCCGCCCAGTTGTACACCTCTAGAAATGTACAAATAAATGCATTTACGTTGCCAGCAAAGGTCCGTCTGTGTTAAAGTCCAAACGACTGGTCTTCTTCAGGGTATGACCAACATTGTCTACACACAAACAAAAGGCTCCGTCTTTACAAACAAGTAAGTTTATAGGTTTTAACAGACATTCTGGCTCTAAAGAGTTATATCCAGAGTAGGGGTGCACTGGCTGCAGCTTTCTGGCCGATCACCGACCTGCTGATTCCAATTTTGGTCGATACAGATTTTGTTTTCTAAGCAACACTGTCAGGTGTTATAAGGTCATAATGTAATATCCTAGAAACAAGACAAACTTGTTCTAACTGGCCATGACGTAGTGCTCTGAAACATAAATGACGTTCAGACAATTGTTGCTAAAACTACAAAAAAAAAAATCGGTAAAATTGGTTTATTGTGTAAGTATCGGCCGATCTCCGGTCTCCCAAAATTAAGGAAATCAGGGCCAATAAATCGGGGCCGATAAATTAGCCGATAAATCGGGGCCGATAAATCGGGGCCGATAAACCTGGGCCGATAAATCGGGGCCGATAAATTAGCCGATAAATTGTCCAGCCGATTTATCCGTGCACCCGTAATCCAGAGTCATCTTGACATCGTCTTACTTAGTTTTCTACATCGCCTTATAATCTAAATGTGTTTTTCGCTACTTTTTTTTGCCATCTTATTTTAATTTGTAAAAAAACATCTGTATGCCTCGTTTATGATTGTTTATTGCTGTCGCTGTTACTCACTGCTGTCATTACTCTTCGTTAAAATCAGGTCTCTCTTGTACATGAGTCCGCGAGGCTCCACGGGATTAACCTGTATAAATAAAGGTTGAATGAATGAATAGCCTTTGGCATCACTCAGGCACTGTCTTCAGACGCATCCATTAAAAAGACCATTACTCAAACCTAAATATATTCTAGCAATTATTCAGACTACTACAAAACTTTTAGATTTGGGGTTTAAAGTAGTGGAACAAATGAATGCAAGGTGGAAGTTAATAGATGAAATGCCTCAAAAAGACGAGGTCAGAGGTCATTGTAAGTGGTTCAGTAGAAGACCACTGGACATCTGCTGTTGTGTCTTTATGCTTCTTCAGTTCTGAGGAAGTCTGCTGGTTGAGAGGTGAAATGTTTTCAAGAACCAAGTCCAGTTCTGTACTTCTTGACTACTACTGGAAGAAAATACATTGAAAAGTCAAAAAGAAAAGTTAGAAAATATTGTAAAGTCTAACGTTCTTTCCAGCAAAGTTCAGTCAGGTCATCTGGACGGTTTCTTTTTTTTTTTTTTTTGTGGAAACGTTTCGTCCTTCATCCAAAGAACTTCAACAGCCCAAGGAGCCACGACACATCATGGCTGCCTGGTTACTAACCACTCATGCCATGGCTGCCTCAGAGGAGTCGACAGGGGAGAGGGAGGACTCCAGAAAGCATCTTATCACCATCAAACTGGTTGACCCACTATGTGAGTGCTGCTTGTGGGGCTGAGTTTGTCGTGGATCCTTGGATTGACGAAGTCCTTTGGATGAAGGACAAAACGTTTTAACAAAAAACGAAACCATCCAGAGGACCTGACTGAACTTTGTTGGATATTTTTACCTGGATTATTGAGCATGGACTTTGATCTAACTTTCTGTTTCTGTTTCTTTTTGCCCGTCTTCGCCGAAGTGGAGAATATTTCTAGTTGATTTATGGTTCGTTGGTGTCTCTGAATCAATATTTGGATGTTGTGGCTGAGCTGTTGTTCACTATGGCACATTCATGTGGCCAGAAGCTATTTTGAGCAAAACGTCTTCATTCTGATCACGACTTTTTCAAAACTTGTAATTGACCAAAGATATGTTGCCATGTTTGTCGATGTTTTTGACCACCAACACAAGAACTCCTGAAAATTTTCTTCTTAACATCTAAGAAACAAACGAGCACTAGTTTTGACTGCTTTTCTCCGAACATTAGCATTCTCTCTGCCAGCTGAGCTGAATAAACCTCTGATGGACATCTGAACTTTTTGGTGTGTCTGTCATGGGTGTCCAAAGTGTGGCCCGAGGGCCATTTGCGGTCCTTGAAGTGATTTTGTGCGGCCCACAACTGCAGTTTAAGAATGGTACCATTTTGACCAGCAGGCTTAAGAGGTTGATGCAGACTTTCTGCAAATTAGTTGGTAATCCTTTTTTATATAATGTTTAGATTTAACAGTAAAATGGATAACAAAAACAATCTTCTCAAAATAAGCAATATTAAACAAAATACAAACATTTGGCTATAATCTTTGTACTTTCACTTCATGGTACAAAACACCAAAAACCTTTACTGATTTCTACCAGAAAAGAAACTTTTGGATAATGATTCATAAAACTTGGTTAAATACGGCAGCTGATAAAATAATCAAGAGGGAAACTGGATATTTTAAACTAATATAACGTGGTATCATCTACATACGAGTTGATCGACTTGATCAAACCTTCAACGAATCTGTTTTAGTGACTGACAGCTGGAAGATTTTTCTGAACTTCGATCAGCCTTTTGGACCGTCCATGGTCCTAAAGGCTGACTGACCCCCTTTCAAAAGGACACTAACTCATATTATGCTTTTGTTGCTAAGAACAAACTAAAATGAACTTTCCAAACACAAGAAAAAACAAATATAGACCCAAAAAATCAAATAAATTAAATAATTTTTAATTAAAAAAACATAAGCTTAGTGTTTATGAGGCTTTTAATGTTTTGGATCTACAACAATTTAAAACTCTTTCTCCAATAAAATTAGTAAACTTGTTCTTTCTCCAAAAATATTGTTCGCGTTGAGTTAAAGTCACATTTTTGTGACCCACGAGTCCTTTCATCTGGATAGTTCTGGCCCACATATGAAAGCGTTCCTCGTCTAAGGTTTGCACAATTTTGGCCTCGTTTACAGTAATGAGGGCATTGCTACAGTCCATAGTGGTGAAGAAAGAGTCACCCAGATTGGGTTTCCCTCCTCAACCGGTTGCGTCCACAAAATCACCATAAATAAGACAGAAAAAAAAGAATAAACAGATCTACTGTTCAAATCATCCAATCATCCACCACTTTTTGTAACCGTTCAACAAACGGCAGCGGCTTTGTTGCCAAGTGAAAATCATTCTGAAACATTTATTGTTGAGTTTTGAGTGGTGGTTATTTTTGGTCAGTACTTCTCAAACCATGTTCCAAAGAGGAAGTTCTTGTAGACGTCAGGAGAAGCGAGTCCAGCAGTTTAATTATAATGCTAACGACTTCAAATGTCAAACTGCAGGCTTCTTGAGGTCACTCCATATGTTCGCAATAAAAAAAAAACCTTGCTGTTACGCCCGTCGCCAAATTCAGCCTCACTCTCTTGATCGTGCTGTCAGCGGAGGAGGAGGAGGAGGAGGAGGAGAAAAGTGGCAGGAAATAATAAACTCTTCCAGCTCCTGGCTCACGCCCCCTTCTCACCCCGAGGTCAAAGGTCAGGAAGAAGCAGAGGGCGAGGATGAACCAGTGGGTGTCTGGTGGCTCCGGGTCACCTTCGGCTCTCTTTGTTTCAATCACAAACCAACACTTTATTTCAGCTGTTGTTACATTTATTACTGCCCCACACATAAAAGTGACAAAGTGCCTGAAACTGGTAAAAAATTAAAGGCACTTCCTTAAAGGAATGCATGTGCTCTTTGCTTTTTCTCCCAATCATTCAGCTTTATATCTGTAATATTACCTTTAGCAGCTAAAGCATCGACATGTTCAGTGCGCACACCTTGCACGCTCACTCAGGCAGATCAAACCCTCATCTCTCGGGCTGGCGTCTCTCCACCCCACGGGTTGCAACAGGCCCTTCACACAGCCCCCATATCATGACTGGAAACTATCTTTCTGCCTCTGCCGGAATAATCATATATAATTACAAAAATAACAACGGTGCTACAACAATGCCCAGCCAGGAATGGGCTCACGGTGAGATGAGAGAACCGGAGGTGAGTCGGCAGCCACCTTTCAGCCTCCCTCTCATTTTCTTTAACAAGTGTAGTCATCTGAGCTCGTATATCCGTCGGCCCGTAAAGACTGGATGCCCGAGTGTAAACACACACACACATCTGCCTATCTGAGCCATCGATCTGCCGAAACAAGGAAACAGAAAGGGGCATCATTCCTGCTCCTTATCTGTTTGCTTTTTTCTTCTGACATCCGCCACTATGAAGACAAGAGAACGAGAGAGCATCTCCTCTCGTTTATCACTCAGTCCCAGTCCTCAAACCAGAATCTCACTTGACGACGCTGAAGGCACAAAATCTCAAGAAAATATAAAAACTTTCACTTGGAATCACGCTGAACAGCCAACTTGTGGCACGTTTGCATGGATCACATGAACGTTGCTCAAACTCCAGGCAAGACTTGGGCCAAGTTTGCACATTTTTGTTTCTACCAACTGCTGCTTTGACAGTCAAGAGGATACCGTGCGATAACGATTCGTGACAAAGCGAGACTTCTGGACCGCATGCTGTAAGATCAGGGTCTCTCCTCAGTCCAGCAATCATTTTATTATCCAACATGGAGCGATATGGACCTCACTCCCATTTTCATCCTGTTGGATGAGGACCAGGCTGGCCTGCGTCTGAAACGGAGATTGTCTTATGTTAAGAAAAGACGGAGTTGTAACGGTTTTGATCAAACCTTGACTCTCAGCTAATGCCATATCACATTTCAGCCTAAATTACTGAATTACTGTCGTGATGATCATCTAAATTTGGACTGACTCCCAAAGTTTATCAGCTGTGGATATATACTTTCTGCAACTTCCATAAAATCGTATCAGCTAGTTCAAGATACATTTTAGTAACAAACGGACATACAAACACATAACAGCTTTAATGATAGCCCATAAAAGATTTGCAGAGAGTGGTGAAGGCTGCACAGAAGTCTGCTGGAGTCAGCCTCCTCACCATCACAGACATCTACACCTCCAGATGCAGGAAGAGGGTCACCTGCATCATGAAGGACCTCACTCACCCAGCACATACACTTTTTGCCCCACTCCCCTCAAGAAGGAAGTTAAGGAGCATTAAGTGTAGAACCACTAGACTGAGGAACAGCTTCTACCCTGAGGCTGTTAGACTCACAAATCTCTAACCAGAATAACCACTGTGAAAAATCACATCATGTTGCTGCTGATCTATTTCATGTTGCTGCTGATCTGTTTCTTGTTGATGTGTTCATGCGTGCTCATCTTCTCACGCAGACTCATGTTTGTGCTGCTGTTCGACGTAATGTTTTTATGCTATTAGTGTTTAGCCTATTTATAGTTGATGTTTTTCTTAGTTCATATCTTAGATCTTATTACAGTTTTTCTTTTACATTTTATTGTGTAACTGGGACCCTGTGTACATAATTTCATTCCACCACACGTACCACATGTGGTGCGAATGACAATAAAGAATCTCTGAATAGTACACCTTTGGCTTTCAGTGGTGAGCAAAAATAAAATCTGTTGTATCGTAAATACCAGCCAGACTGAGATAGTTTGTACATGTCCAGAGGAGGGACAGTGGGTATACTGGTAGAAGGATGTTAGAAATGCAGTTGCCAGGAAAAAGGCAAAGAGGAGATATATGGATGCAGTTAGAGAGGACATGGAGGTAGTTGGAGTGAGGACAGAGAGGACGACTCACTGTGGAGACCCTGAAAAGGAAAAGGCCAAAAGAAGAAGAAGTATCGTAAATTCCAATTCCATGTGAAAATTCATGTATTTTCTTACAATTTTGGGTCTCCTGCTAGTCTGGTACCATTCTCAACCCAACACTTAAAGCAGGTACATCTACAGATCTCTGTTTTAACAAACAAAACAGAGGCAGGAAGCCAAAGAGTGAAGCGGGATTAGGACTGACCCACGCAGCTCTTCTTCTAAAAAAGATATCCATACATCAGTATAGAAAAATAACAAATTCTGTGTTCCTGTTTTCTTCTCCTTACATTAAATCTGATTTTGCATTTATCTCTTTCTACATTTATGTTGTAGGTATGACTGTTCTTGAGGGTGTGATCGTCAAGCTTTAAAAAAGAACAGCTTGCATAAAGAAAAACTCCTGCACTTGAACTGACAGAAACAGGGACAGTTCAGGAAAATAACTGAGCTTAAAGTCAGTGAGTTCAAGTGGAAATGTTTGTATATTCTGGGTGTGGGGGTTGGCTCATGTATGTTTGGGAAATGTTTGACTGACACCTAGTTTAAGAGTTAGAAAACACGCTAAGTTTTGATGATGATCTGATGGTGAAGCACCTTCGCTCCTTCATTTAGGAAATAATTCACAACTCAGACACAGGAATCAAACGATCTGTTGCAGGACAAGCTGGATCCCTGGTGATGACACAAGAAAAATAAACACGACAGGATGCCCTCAGGGAAAGGAAAGGGATCTGAGTTCTGAGGGGATTAGCACCTGCACTACTCTTTCTTTAGCCCTCCTCCCTGCAGGAACTACTTAAAACCCCATTTGCCCCCATGTGGGGCAGGCCCATATCCCTGTCATATTGGGTAAACAGGGACAAAAGCAACGCGGCCAAGCATCAAAGACCTGGAGGGCAAAGGAAGAACAGGTCACGACTGGTGCTGCTGAGTGAAGTGGGGGCCCAGCCTCTCTGCTTCGCAGGACTACACAGCTAAATGACAACAAATACAGTGAGGAAGACCTCGAGTGTTATACCAGACACTGATCCTGACCGTGATGGTAAACACTACCAAAGTGGCTGATCCTGACTGGGATGGTAACCACTACCAGACACTGATCCGAACTGGGATGGCAACCTCTACCAGAGTGGCTGATTCTGATGGTGATGTAACAGCTACCAGGCACTGATCCTAACTGGGATGGTAACCTCTACAAGAGTGACTGATCCTGACCGTGATGGTAACCACTACCAGACATTGATCCCAACTGGGATGACAACCTCTACCAGAGTGACTGATCCTGACCATGATGGTAACCGCTACCAGATACTGATCCCAACTGGGATGACAACCTCTACCAGAGTGACTGATCCTGACCATGATGGTAACCGCTACCAGATACTGATCCTGACCATGACTGTAAACACTACCAAAGTGAATGATCCTGACTGGGATGGTAACCGCTACCAGACACTGAATCCAACTGGGATAGCAACCTCTACCAGACTATAATCCTGAAAGTGATGGTAACCTCTACCAGAGTGGCTGGTTTTGACGGTGATGTAACAGCTACCAGACACTGATCCTAACCGGGATGATAACCTCTACGAGAGTGATTGATCCTGACTAGAATGGTAAACTCTACCAGAGTGGCTATGAGAAAATTTTGAGATAATATATTTTCTGTGACAAAACTGTGAGAACGCTGAGCATCGAATGGCTCTGAAACTGAATTTTTATAGCTCAAAGAAGTAGAACACTAGCTAAAAATTAATAAAAGCAAAATTACCCTTAACTACCTGGCAGAGCAAAGGCAATGTGTGAAATGATGGTCTTTTGTCTAGTTATTTAATAGTCACTAACTGTGTGCCACAAGGCTCAGTTTTAGGACACACTATTTTTTCAGTTTATGTAAATGTAATAATGTGGATCAAAACATTCTTGACACCTCTTTGCATGTTTATGTCAACAATATGTGTTTGTTATCATGTCAAACATAGTTGTTAAGGTTTGTCAGCTTCTGATCTGCATTTGACATCATCCAGTCAGATCCACCTCGAACGGGCGCTAAATGCTGATCGAACCAAGGGGATGCTGTTTTCAAACAGAAAGTCAGTGCTAACATTTCTTCCACAAGCTAAAATCATCTTGAAGCAAAGGGCTCACTAAAACTAAAAGTAGCAAATAGCTAACTGTAAGCTATTGTTGCAAAAGTATGAAATGCTGATTAAAAGAAGGAAAACGATAGCAAGCAACAAGTTAAAACTAGCAAAAGGCTTGAAAATATCTAATGTGTCCGTCGGAAAGATGAAAGCTAAAGTAGCCAAAGGCTAGATGGAAACTAACAACAGCAAAAAGCTATTTAGAAGCTAAAAGAACAAAAAGATTGGCTAAAAGCTAAAAGTAGCAAAACAATACATAAAAGCTAAAAGTAACACAATGATAGTCAAAAGTAACTGAAAGTAGCAGAATGCAAGCTAAAAACTAAAAGAATAAGAAAAAGAAAATAAGGTTGAACTGCTGAAGCAGATTTCAGAGGACAGTGTGTGTGGGGGGGGGGGGGGTGTCCCCTAGTGATCTCAATGTTTTTCAATGGGGACAATTTTTTTGGTAGTAAAAAAACAAAACAAAACAAAAACACAAAATTACAAATAACAAAGGTCAAAGCACATATCTCCAGAATGAATATGAAACTAACTGAATATTCAAAGCGAATATTTTTATATTTCAATAGCTAGTGAACGCTGAGTCAGCGTTCACAAAATAACAGATTTAGAGCATTCTGGATCAGACCTCCTGAAATCGTGAAGCTTAATGAGAGACATCAAGAGGAAGAAGATGAGCGGCATGTAAAGAGGAAGAGCAAGTTTTTTTGTGGTACAATGGTCTAATCTGACCTGTGTGATGAAGCTGATTCACGTGGTTTACCCCAAACCTGTCTGCACTTGCCCCACATCTCACTGACAGAGGATCTGCAGCACACACATTCCTTAGTTCCACAAAGAGAGCGAACAACGGGCATACAGGAAAAAAGAAAAACCGAAAGAGATGGGAGATAACTCAAAACCGAGTGATGGGACTCAACGGGGGGAGAGGCAAAGAGAGATAGGGGATATAAGGAGGTGAAACATTCAGTGGGAGGTAAACACTGCCAAGCCCCGACTCCTTTCTCCTCTCTTTATGTTTGGCTCACAGATAGAGGCATACAGATAATGGTGTCCACGTCTGCCAACACTCAGCTCGACCCAGAAACTTTGGAAGGGCCTCTCCATAGAGGGGACCATTATGGGTTTCTGGAATTGGTCTGGATGGGTCCACTCCGGCAGCCCCCGGGGCCATGGTGAGAACTAATGAGTGGAAACACGGAATTCTGGTAGGGCCTAACTCTGTCTGATTAAAGACTGGACTGGAATGGTATTAAATGTGGGAGGGATTGGCAAGGGACAGAGTCAGCAGGACCTGAAACGAACCGAGGGAATTAGAACAAAAAAGAGGGGTCACTTTTGCTTTACTGTGAAAAGCAAGACAGAGGCTCATATTTAAGGGGTGTAGTCAATGAATGGAATGGTAAATAAACTGTACTTATATAGTGCCTTTCTATCTTATCGAGATAAAGAACTTTACAACACAATCTGTGCCTCATTTACCCATTCACACAGCACTCTACCATATCTACACTGAGAATAATCAGTGCTTTATCACATTCATTCAATGATGGGACACATATCTGAGGCAATGAGGGGTTCAGTGTCTTCAGGGACACTTTGGCATGTGACTGCTGGTGGAACTGAACCCCCAACTCTTGCATTGGAGGACAACTGTTCTAGCCACTGAGCCACAGCCGCCCCAATCTGTAATACAGAATGACTGACGCGGACCTTCCTGCAAGTCAAGTCACTTTTGCAAACAGAGAACAAGTTTATGGGTAACACGGTGGCGCAACTGGTAGAGCTGCTGCCTCTCAGTGAGCAGGTCCCCGGTTCAAACCCTGGTCCGGGGGCCTTTCTGGGTGGAGTTTGCATGTTCTCTCCATGCATGCGTGGGTATTCTCCGGGTACTCCAATTTCCTCCCACAGACCAAAAACATGCATGTTAGGCTGATTGGTAACTCTAAATTGTTTCAAGGTATGAGTGAGAGAGTGAATGGTTGTTTGTCTTGTTTGTATCTATGTGGCCTTGTGATGGACTTGCAACCTGTCCAGGGTGTACCCCATCCCTCGCACAGTGACAGCTGAACATGGGCGCCGGCAACCCCTGTGACCCAAAATGGAAAAAGCGGGTAAAAGATAATGAATGGATGGATAGAACAAGTTTATTAATTGACTTCATCAAGGACTGCATTAGTGTTTTGGTGCTAGAGTCTGTTCTATCTCATTGTAATCAAAAAGCAAAGACTTCCAATAACTAGGTTTGACCAATGACTGAATGATATACATCCTATTTTGAAAAGGATCTAAAAATGACAACTGGTGATGCTGAAAAACCAGACAATGTTTGCAAACAAATCTGCAAACAGCATTTATAAATTTGATTAGATGTGATGCGTTGGTCAGTGTCAAGCATCTTTATTAATCCCATTGGACAATTTGTTTGTAACCTCTTTGTTCATTGACCTACAATCTACAAACAAGGTACAACAGGAACAAGAGTACTGCATAAGGTACATTATATGCCCATTGACAAACCATTATACAGCAATCTATAGCAATGCCCTGAACAAGCAAAGACATTGTATAACTGATTACCTGGATTTGTGACCTGGACCATGAAGCTTGGGTGACGAAAAGTGCATACGACACTCCGTCTAGTTATGAATGTGTGCATCAAGTTTCATTAAGTTATCTTGAGTGGATCAGACAAGAGAAAGTTTACGGACGGACAGAACTACATCGTAACATGTCTACCTTTCAACAGGTGTTAAAAACGGAGTCTATTTGTCACTAAAGCACCTATTAAAAATGAAAAGTTAAACTAGCATTCACAATCTGACATTTTTTATTAAAACAACTGAAAGATAAGAATCAAAGAACACTGGCCAAAAGGAAAGTTCATCTCCTGTTTTTCAACTCTACAAGTCAGAGTTTAACAAAAAAAAAAAAATACTGGTTCCAAAACAGCAATGGAGCTAGTTGGTGGGAAAAAAGACACTTTATTACACACTATGAGACAATTTCCTTTTCACAGGGGACATTGGTGGCCAATCTTTGACAGTACCATATTTTCTGCCGTACCCGTTGCACCGTCCTATAAGTCACATCGGTACAAATTTGTCTAAAAAAGTGGCAAAATCCATAAATATGTCACTCCGCCATATATGTTGCATCTATTATGCGTCACCGCTGACACATCACATTTGTTACGTGTCACTGCTGACAACCCGGAAATGTGGGCCGGTGTTGTGCCAAAAATTGATGGTCAGCCAAATGGCGGTCGCGGGAGTGTGCACGAGAGGACTTTAACAAGAATTTAACAAGATTAACACTTAAAAACATTTTTTTTTCTCGAAATTATAGTAAAGGTGTGTCTCAGTCTAACGTTTGCTTAATAAATGCACTTTAATGGTCAAATTAGACGCATTTCGCCGGAGCGTTGCAGCTGGTTTGACTTGCTCCAAGCAGCGACCAGAACGAAGGTGGGGGGACTATGGCAAACTGATCGTGTCATTAATAGCTGGTGAAGATTCTCAGTCATCCAGGACATGGTCAATCCAAAAAAGTTCCAGACAAAAACAATAAAGTATAAAATATAATGAATAAAGTCCAGTTGTTTTTGTCTTGGAACTTTTTTGAATTTGTCATTATAGCAACGTTTACCTATTACATGATGCAGCAGCATGCCTTACTGCTACTACTACTCTGCTGCCATCTAGTGGCTGAAAATGGTACTGTTCGATTTTTCTTTTTTTTCAGTCAGAATGAATGAAAACGGTCATATCTCAGCCAAAAATTGGTTTATAAATATGGGGGAAAATCCATATGTCGCTTCGGCCTATAAGTCGCAGGGCATGCAAATTAGGCAACAAAAAAATAAACGTGACTTATAGGCCAAAAAATACTGTAAAGTGTTTTACCCTAAAACTCTGTCAAAATTAATTATTTGAAGTCAACTACTTGTCAAACCCAACACTAAATCGTTCCGCGTTTCTTACGTAGCTCCTGATTTGTTTATCTGTATATTTCAGTCTCAGACATTAAGCGTTGACAGCTGGATGTTTTTTTTATGATCCTAAAGAACGCCTTAAGCTGAATAAATAAATTCTCCACACCTGACTCTGCAAAACTTGAAAGTAGATGAAATAATGTCAGAAACTCTCAATGCAAAAACCCACAAGGAATGCAGTGTATGATTTGAAATGTGTCACTTAATACCACTATAACATAGGACGCGTCAAGCTGAAGTGAGCTGGGACAACACAGATCCACTTTAAAATATTAGTTGAAGTGATTCTCAAACAAGCTATAAGTCTTACCTCAGGTATCACAAAGCTCTACACAAGTATCACACAAAACCAAGATCCTAATTTGCTTAAAACCTCTACTTTTCTTGATTGACTGTGTTTTAGTTCTAAACCTATGTTCAGTTTATGATGGGTAATTTAGCTTGTAAATAGTTTATGCCAAAATGTCTTCCAAGTACCACCAGAGGGATCCTGAATACCACCATACTTGTACAACCGGTCTGACAACCTTAGCAATGTCGGTTTTACCGTTTTCCTTATATGGATGAGATTTTGTATGTCTATAGATATTTTTCTATACTAAAAATAGATCTTTCCTCATCTATTTTTTTTTTACTTTTGATATGAAACAGAGCTACAACTAAACAAGAGAAGAATTGTTGATAAAAGTTGATAAATAAAAGAGCTGTTGCTGGAAACCTGGATGTTTAAGTGCAAATATCAGGAAATATCACAACATAGAGCTTCGCCAGCTGTTGTCGATGTAGTGGTCTTCATTGAAAATATTAAGGGCACCTTTTTTTATGCGCATCTTATGCTGTTTATGTGTTTTGCCCTTTGGACTCACCAACCTTCATGAAGAAAATTCATGCAAATTTCCTCAATAAATCCTTTACATCGAGTGTGGCTACAAAAGACAAACAAGGCACCTCTTCAGTCTACGTTTTGAGGTCTGCAGCGCTGACGGACACAGCACCGGCAATCCAGGAGGTACAGGGTGACAAGGAGGTCACGATGGTCCCAGAGTTTTCTGACGCCAAAGTCTTGACTTCCACAGCCCGTAGAGTGGGGTCAGACCAGTGGAAAAATGAAAGGAGAGGCCCTCGGGGATCAGACAGTCACATCCCACAAAGCCCTGTTTACCAAGGACACACACCCCCACCTTCTCCCAACAACGTCTCCGTTCAACCAAAGCCCGACCCTCCCAAAGTGCCAGGGCCGGGACCTGGGAGACAGCGCTAATTCTACCCTGAGGCCTGTTGGCCGAGGACACAAGCCGAGAGCTGAGAGCGGCGGGAAAAGGAGAGAGGGTGGGTATAAAAGTTGAGACAGGGGAAGGAGAGTGGAGCCTGAATGGTACAGTATGTAAGACCCATCTTAATTGGAGATTGTTTTGAAACGCCTTGTTATTCCTGGGAATCAGCGAAGGGAAGCCACGGGAGGGTAGAGGAGGCACGGTTGTTTCCCAAGGTCCTGAACAGCGGGATTAACCACGGAGGAGAAACTCAATAGCACCCTCGGACACTGGAAACAGATCCCCAAGTATCACCACCACACAAGGCCACCTTGAGACCTTTTGCAAAGCGCATGTAACTAACAACCCTTGGCCATTGTTTGTGCTCTCTAGGCTCTTCCAGCTGATTTCACAGGCCTTTCAGCCCACGGGGGAACATTAACTCAGACGAAAAGGTAATTCTGATGGATGGGAAGAATGCACAAGACCGCCTTCTTGCCTGCAGGATGTGTTAGAACACCAATCTCCAACATGTGCCAAGAGTCGTATTCATTCAAGCAAAAGGGAAGGGCAGGAAGCCACAGATTCACATTCCTCAATATCAGTCCTGATTAGAGAGATGATGAGAAAACACACTGATGCTAACCAGAAGAGGGGTGGGAGGGGGAGCCTCAACAGTGTTCACCCTCCCCGGGGGGGTCAAGATGTGTTTTTAAATGATGTTGTGTGGGGCATGCAGGGGATCAGATCCAGCTGCCTCCCACCCCGCTCTCCCAAACTCTCCTGGATTCCATCAGCGCTCCGGTCTCTACGGCAACAAGCGGCGAAGACGCACACAACGGTTTCTGTTCAGTTTCCTCCTGATGGCTCTCTGGCCGTCGACCAAAAGCACCGTCGAACCTAAACACGCGTCAGATAATGCGTCTTCAAAACATGCGCAGCAAAAGCAAAGCGACGCGGCGTCCAAACAGATTCGAGGAGTTTTACCGAGTTTGAGAGCCTCAACTCGACCGTGTTTTCTGTTTGTTGCCCGAGAGGCAAGAGAAAGAAAGACCGTGCAGTTTTCATTCCTCAAAGTGATGAATCGACGCTGAACGTATGAAGCAGTGAAGATCCACAAAGGGAGGATTTATGTGACAGAAAGTCTCGCCTGTGAAAACTTGAACCCCCACAAGCAGCCGGCCGAACCAAAACAAACATGTAAAAAGGTTAAAATATAATTAGTCTTCTTCACCAGCTCCACAAATCTCCTGCAAACAAACCGGCCGCCTTGCCTTGCACGTTCAAGGACCTCAAGATAAATACTCGCCTCCAAACAGACGGCGTGGATGCTTTATTTAGTTTGTCTAAATGTTTATCCATCTCTATTCGCAGCACTTTTTGCTTGTTCAACGCAAGAATCACAAAACAAACTTAGCAGCAACAAGTCCACACATCTGAGGCTTCACTTCTGGCTCTTTAAATAAAGATTTTTTTTTTAAAAACGTCACGGTCCATTACTGCTGCGACAGAACTGAGAGGATTTGTAGAAAGATTACGTAGGAGCCAAGAGAAACCCAAACACTGGGCTCAACAACGAGAACGTTTATCCTTTCATTCATTTTCGTTACCTGCTTCTCCTTACCGAGTCACGGGCAGCTGGTTATCTCCAGCAGTCACTGTGAGAGACGCTCGAAATTAAAAAGATTCGCTAGAGAGGTCTGAGAACTCGCTAAAGTCGCTAAGCTGGGAGAACTGGGAGTTTACAGGTACATTCTTGGTTCATCCAGTGACATCGATCCACGGGACAATCGGTGGCTACAGTTTGCTGACGTCACATCGTTTGCTCGGCTCGTTTGGAACCATGGCGGAGGCGGAGCCTAACACCAAGCAGAAACAGGGACTGGAGACACAAATGGCCGATGCGAACTGATTAAAGTCACGTCTGTGGAGAAGCAGCTATAGAGACAAACTAGGGATGCACGATAGTGGATTTTTGGCCAATACCCAATATGCCAATATGATAAAACTTATTTGTTCGATAACCGATATAAATAACGATATTTTTCCTCTAGACGACTTACAGAGACTACAGAGCTTTCTCTGCTGTGGAATTAAAATACCACATTATTCTGCGTGGTCTTTGTCAGTTTGGCCTGTTACCAAGTGCAGATGCCAAAAAGGGGCTGAAAATGATGCAACACTTCAACTTGGATTATGTTTATTGTCAAATTTATTCATGATATTTACCCTCTAACACAATGACAACACTCGAACAGTGTGAATTTGTAAAGTTTCACAAATCTAAACTCAACGTCGCACGTGACGTCATAACGTTGTGCTGGCGCTGCAGGAATCCTTGTCACTGGTTTGTCGTACAAAAACAGCACCTTATATATACTTTGTATATGTATATATATATATATATGTGTGTGTGTGTGTGTGTAAACAGCATCTTTTATATCGTGAGTTATTTTGATGGAATGGCTGATGTCCGATATTTAACTTTATCGCTAATATCGGTTGATACCGATACCGTGCCGATAATATCGTGCATCCCTAAGACAACCATCTATTCACTCTCCTCCCTAGAGTCTATTTAGAGTTATCGATTAAGTTAACATGATCGTTGTTGGTCAGTGAAAGAAAACCGGAGTATCCGTAAACCAACAGGGAGAAAATATAAACATCACCCAGAAGAGTCAGGAGGCAAACCTGTAACCTTATCCCTGATAGCTCTAACCACTGCGCCACCAGGCCATCAAGCAAAAATGGTCCTGAAATGGGCAGAACAGCAGCTAAAAGCTAATGGGGAGTGGTGGCGCAGAGGTTAGAGAAGGTGGGCCTGTGATCGGAAGGTTGTCGGTTCAAATTCCTGTACCGACAACATCAAAATGTTGGTGGGAAAGGTTAAACACCCACGCCTGCCTCCACCCCATATGCCCCACTGTGGGCCCTTGAGCAAGGCCCTTAACCCCTTAAGCCCCACCGTCTGCTCCCCGGAGCACCCTAGATGCAGCTCTCTGCTCCACACAGAGGGCTGTGGTAGCTCGGTGGTCTGTGGTTGTGTCAGGAAGAGCATCCTGTGAAAAAACAATTGCCAAATCTTTGTGCGAGTTAGATCGCTGTGACGACCCCTGAAGAAGGGAGCAGCCGAAAGAAAAAACATAAGAAAAAAGTAGCTAATATGAACAAAACAGTAGCTAAAAGCTGACTTGAGCAGAACAGTAGCTAAGACTAAAATGGGCAGAACAGTAGTTAAAACAAACATGAACAGAAAAAAAGCTAAAAGATTATTTGAGCTGAACAGCAGCTAAAAGTTACAATCAGGAGAACAGTATACTAAAATGAGGAAGAGAGTAGCTAAAAGTTGATTTAAGCAGAACAGTAACTAAAATCTGATTTGAGCAGAGCAGTAGCTAAATGTTAACGCGAGCAAAACAAGCTGATTTGAGCTGCTAACATGAGCAAGACAGTAGCTGAAAGCTGATTTGTGCAGAACAGTGGCTAAAAGCTAATATGAGGAAAAACAGAAACTAAAAACTAAAATAGAAGAACAGTAGCTAAAAGTTCATATGACTAAAAGCTGCAGTAGCTAAAAGTTAAAATTAGCCAAACAAGAGCTGATTGCAAAAAAAAAAAAAAAAAACTTAGTGGGGGGTAGATGGTAGCTGGGGTAGATTTCAAGAAGCGCTAAGTTTTTCAAAGATCTCAAGAGTTCTTTGTTGGTTTAAAAGAGAAGAAGAATGTAAATAAAGTTTAATAAAAACAAAAGTCATAGCCGATGTCCTGAACAAGCCGAATGTTTTGAGACACGAGTGGTGAAAATAGCTGAAAGTACGAGGTCTGAATTATGTGCGTTAACAACATGGAGGAAAAAAAGGAGTGTTTTTGAAAATGTTTGTTTGCTGCTGAGCCAGAGCGCCTCGAAGACACGATGATTTACTTCAGTCCAACCAGAGACGTGTTTTCAGCCACAAACGGGGACAAAATCCACCCGAACGACGCAGCGAGGCTCTGCCCCAGCTAAAAAAACGCTTCTGGAGCGACGCTCACCGAGCTTTAACCCTTCAGGACGAAGACTGCTCTGCTGGCTTTGAGTATCTGGTCTAAATGGGGGCTTCGCTGCTCCCTGAAGGCCCATATGTTGGAGCTGGGAAGGCCCAAAATGGCACCGCAACCACAGGCCCGAGCAGCAGCAGCACCCACGCAGCCTCACACTCTGATCGGGGAGAAAACAGCCCTTCAGACCAGAAGCTGCCTGTCAGCTGGAGGGAGCGCCCGCCGACAGTTTGGCCTTAATATAGTCTCGCCGAGTTTCAACGGAGCAAAAAAAACAAAACCCACGTCAGATGGGACTGATCGGGACGGCGTTTGAAATAGAGCGCTGCGGTCGCTCGCAGCTTCGAGAGGGAGGCGGACTCTCCGGAGGGTGGAGGTGATGGACCGAGGCGCGGGGCGGTTACAGGAAGGGGAAAATGAAATGAATCCTGCAAACAGGAAGAAACTGAGAATACAAGTTCACCGCCTCAGATTCTCCTTCCTGACTCTGCAGCTTCTTATTGTCTTACAACAATAAAAGCCCTACCAGCCCTTGAAGGAATGCCTATCGCCCGCTGTCTTTCAATGCCAGACTTTTAGATTGAAATCTCCTTAAGAAATAGCGGGATTATATCCATTTTGGTCAATCCCTAGAAGTGATGTTATATGTGCATTAAGTTAATGGTTGTATTGTATTTTAGCTCAATATCTGTAAAACTGACCGGGTTATTGCCATATTTGTGTTTGCTGAGATCAGTTGAACGTGGCAGCCGTCTTACATCAGATTAAATCCAAAAGTTAAACTGTTGTACACGTTAATCCAATGGTTACTTTCTGAGAGTTCCACTAAAAAAATCCAGTGGCTCAGGAGAAATTTTGCTAACAAACAAACTGGGTTGACTCCAGCAGTTGATGACATTCACAGGGAGTTCTCGCACGATCAGTAAGCGCTCGGAGCATGTGTTGGGGATCACGCTCAGTTATTACCACACCAAGTTTTAGACCCGTACCTTTAAATATGACTGAGTTATAGTAAATTAGTGTTTCTGAATGTAAGCTGGCTGTGGCAGCCATCTTTAATTGGACCGACTCTAAACCTTAAAGAGTTCTAGGTGAACATCTAATGATTATCTTCTGAGAGTTTCGTGAAACTCCGTTTAACGGTTCGTGGAATATTTTGCTAACAGACTTTTTTTTCCCACCTTTCAGGTGACAAAAAGTTGTTTTTGTTTTTTTTACTGAGGCCGACTGAGTTGTTTTAGGTTTCTGTGGTTCTGGTCCAACATATGGAACATTTCGTAGTGTTTTGGCTCAGTTTTGGTTCTGACCTACATAATATTTTCCGGCAGTAAAAAGCGTCTCCGGCTGCGTCACATAAACTGCAGCTGAAGCATTTTCATTATCTGAAGCAGCTCGGACGACGTGTTCCTCCTCGCAGCAGCTCTGCTTTAGTTCTCTTATCTTACTGACAACACAGACTCACAGTTTAATCAGCGTTTAACTCATCAGTTACTCAGCGAAAAAAAAACTTTCCTTAAGACAGAGTATAGATATTTAAATTAACTCTTTAAATTAGTGACAGCCATGACAGTTTATTTCTTCTGGCACCATGCTGGTTTTTTTGGACTTGTGCCTCTCTGTGCACCAGCAGCTTCGCTCTAAACAAAGAAACAAAGAGGAACTGTAGGAGTTACAGTAAATGCTGGAAAAGCTGCACAACAAAAGTTAATTACTATAAATTCTAGAAAACCTGTGCAGCCTAAAAGGATTTACCGTAAACTTCGGTAAAGCTGTGCAACCTAAAACAAGCTACTATAAATGCAAGAAAAGCTGTGTAAACCTACACTGAATTACCGTAAATGATGGAAAATCTGAGCCATCTACAATGAGTTACCGTAAACGCTGGAAAGCTGCGCCGTCTACAATGAATTACTGTAAATATTAGAAAAGCTGCGCCACCTACAATGAATTACCATAAATGCCGGAAAGGTGTGCCGTCTACAATGAATTACCGTCATTGCTGGAAAGGT
>NC_056503.1:43986584-43991366 GCF_014905685.2 Nematolebias whitei
AAGCTGCACCGTCTACAATGAATTACCGTAAATATTAGAAAAGCTGCGCCGTCTACACTGAATTACTGTAAATGCTGGAAAGGTGTGCCGTCTACACTGAATTACTGTAAATGCTGGAAAGGTGTGCTGTCTACACTGAATTACCAATAAATGATAGAAAAGCTGCGCCGTCTACACTGAATTACCATAAATGCCGGAAAGGTGTGCCGTCTACAATGAATTACCATAAATATTAGAAAAGCTGCGCCGTCTACAATGAATTACCGTAAATGCTGGAAAAGCTGAACCGTCTACAATGAATTACCGTAATGCTAGAAAAGCTGCACCATCTACGAGTTACCATAAATGTTTAAAAAAGCTGTGCCATCTACAGTGAGTTACCGTAAATGCTGGAGTAGCTGTGCTGCTTTCTACAATTAATTACTGTAAATATGGGAAAGCTGTACGGCCTAAGAATAATTACCATAAATGTTAAAAAATATGTGCTGTCTAAAATAAACTGTAAGATATATATATATATATAAAAAGCTGTATCACGTCAAATGAATTACCGTAAACGCTAGAAAAGCTGCACCTTCTACAATGAATTACCGTAAATAAGGGAAAGCTGTGCAGCCTAAGAACAATTACCTTAAATGTTAAAAAAGCTGTGCTGCCTAAAATGAACTATAAAATAATTTATAAAAAGTTGTGCCACATAAAATTAATTACCATAAATTTTAGTAAACCTGCGCCACATAAAATAATTTACAATAAAAATATTTTTTAAATTACGGTAACTAAAATGACATTAAAACAAAATAAGTATGGAAGTAAAACAATACATATATTTAATAAATTAAAAGTTCAATCTATTAAAAATTTTATGACCAATCTGGGTCCAGATAAGGTTAGTTTGGGTCGTATTCGGACTGCAGTCCACTGTTTGGGTCAGCTGAGGTCCCTATGTCTGTTAGAGCAGAACCATCTTGGGATCAGAACCAGACTGCTCAGTGGCTGCCTCTAACATCTGCTTCTGATGCTCCAAAAAACTAACGTAACCTGTTTGTCTTGACAATTACGACCCGCTGGTTCTCATTTCTTTTCTCCTGTCTGTCCAAAATCCTGATCCAGTTTTAGTGCCGAGTTCTTCAGAAACTCGACCCGACTGCGTGCTGAAAGCCGGACCGGCGCTCGCCTCACCTCTGAACGGCGGGTCGGCGCCGATCGATTTGGATCGTGTCGCTCAGGACCGGAGAGAAAAACGAGTCGTGTTGTTAAAATGAAGGTTCTGAAGGTACAAGAAGTTCTGCTGGAGACAGAACCACAGAAACACCTGCTGCCACCTGCAAGGGGACCTTCATTTGTTGTCTGTTAGCAAAATATCTCATGAACCACTGGGTGAGTTTCAGAGATTTCTCACTGGTTATACGTGTAGAGCTGATTAACTTCTGGAGACACCACAGTTCAAGATGGCCACCACAGCTAATCAATACAAGAAACCATAGAAAAGGCTATAATTCAGTCATATTTACAGATACTGAGCCAAAACTTGGTGTGGTAGTAGCTGAGAGTCGTTCATAACACATACTCTGAGTGTGGTAAGATCTTAGCTTGAACGTTTAGGATAAACTGTTGGGAACTTTATTTTGTCTGTTAGCAAAATATCTCAAGCACCACTAGATGAATTTTAACGAAACCTTCAAGAGGCATTGGATGAACGTCTAGGGCCCATTCACTTTTAGAGTCACTCCAATTCAAGATGGCTGCCACAGCTAATCGACGTTAGCCACCACAAAAATGGCTAGGCTGCGGTGGATTTAACAGATATCGAGCTAAAACTTGGCGTGGTAGTAGCTGAGAGTCGTCTTCAACAAGTGCAGAAATATCTACAAATCTATATTATATACGCGATGAAAAGTGAGATTTTTTTTCGTTTAATTGTGCGAACGTTTATAAATCATTCACGCTACTGAGATACGTTTTTTAATCCGAACATTTTTCAGTTTTTGAGCTTTTTCAACAAATCATTTATCAAAACCTACTTTTTGTATTTTTACTCTGTGAAAGATTTAGCTTTTTCTGCCATTTTTCCCCACTGACGAGCTCCATGTCCTCCAACCCCTTTGAGCTGTTTACAACCTTTAGCTGCTCATTTCAGCTCCTTCCTGCTCATTTTAGCTTTTTTCAGCTACTTTTTAGGTAGCTAATTATAGCCTGTTTTCCCTTTTTGATGATTTCTACCTTGTGTGATTCTTGCAAATTATTTTAGCTTTTTATAAATTTTTCACCTTTTGTCTGCAAACTTTAGCTTCACCCTCTTCGGCTACATTTTTGCTAATTTCACATTGTTTTGGAATTTTTTCAATCTCTTTCTGCCTATTTTAGCTTTTCCAACGCATTCCTGCCATTTTTCTGCTATTTCCGCTTTAATTTTCCTGTGTTCAGCAGCTGACAAGTCACCTTTCAGTCTGGTTTCAGCATCTTTCAGCAAAAATGATTCAGCAATAAGCTCCCACTCTGCAGAGTTTATTTAAGATTTAAAAAGCTAAAACGAGGCGATGAGAAGAGACGGAGCCGTTTTGTGCGAACCTTGACATTAACGTTACGAACGACCTCTAAGAGTTATGAGTGACTCAGCCACTACCACACCAAAATCTAGCTGTTTCATTTTAGCTAGTCATTTTGGTAAATATCAGTCATTGTGGCAGCCATCTTGAATTGGATTGACTCCAACAGTCATACAGTTATAGCTGAACGTCTAACGACTACTTTATAAAGGTTTAATTAAAATCCAACAAGTGGTTCAGGAAATATTTTGCTAACATACTGACAGCGTTAAGTTAGAGGATAAGTCGGGGATCACTATCAGCTACTACCACACCAAATTTTAGCATGAATTCCAAGCACTGACATAGTTGTTATTGCATGAGTTCAATTAAAAACAGCTGGTTCTTGAGTTATTTTGCTAACAGACACCAATGGGCATGCGCCGACACAAGCCAAAACATTATCCCCACTCGTGTTTGGTGGCGGGCGACAAATAAACTCCATTTCTTCTCTGCTATGTCGTTCAACGAGCAATCTGCAACAGGTAAGATACTCTCTGTTCATTTCCACCGCCTCAGAAGAGCGGAACTATCCCTTTAAGAGCATTTTTGTGTGGACGGACGCTTATGAAGCATTCACACAGTCACAACAGTGATACACTTTTCTCCCGTATGTTTCACTGCATCTTTCTCGTTCCACAATTTTTGTACTATTTCAACAAATCATAAATCTAAACGTTCAGCTCGTTCAGGAAAAAGATGCTATGACTTTTGGTATTGATGCAACTTTAGCTTTTTTGAAATATTTAGCTTTTTCTGCCATTTACTTTCTCATGAAAAATGAATTGAGCTCATTTTTACATCCTTCATATCTTTAGATCTGTTTACAAACGTTTACTGCTCCTTTCACATTTGGTTCTGGTTCAGCTTCTTTCAGCTTCCTTGTGGAATTTTAAACTTTTTTTTCAGCTAATTTCAGCTGTTTTGTGCTCCTTTCAGAGTCTTTTTGCCAAGTGCAACATTTTTGTGCTTCTTCTAACTTCTTTCTGCTAATTTTAGCTTTTTTTGCTCCTTTCAGCTTATTTATGCAAGTTTCAGCCTTTTCTGCTATTTCAGCTACTATTTAGCTGTTTTATGCAAATTTTAGCTTTTCCAGCCGATTCCACATTTTTTGCACTCATTTCAACTTTTATCAGCCCAATTCAACAAAAATGTGCTCTATCCACTTCATTCTGGTAATTTAAGCTTCTTTCTGCTTTTTAGCTACTTTTCGGGGGGGGGGGGGGGGGGGGGGGGGCTAATTTCTTTCTTATTTTCATATAAATTCAACTTTTTTGTGCTCATTTCTGCTTCTTTCAGTCTAACTGGGCAAACATGCACTCTCTACTTACTTCCACTAATTTAAGCCTGTTCTACCTTTTCAGCAATCTTTTTAGCTTTTTTTTTTAGCTAATTTCAGCTGTTTTCTGATAAATTCCAGTTTTTTCATTGTAATTTTTGCTACTTTCAGCCTAATTAACATATTTATGCTAATTTCATCTCACTTTCAGCTTTTTTTTTTTGCAATTTCAGCTACAATTTGGCTGTTTTTATGCAAATTTTAGCTTTTCAACTAATTCCACATTTTTTATCTCATTTCAGCTGTTTCCACTTCCACATAGTTTGTTTCCTTCTGTCTTTTCAGCTACTTTTCGCTAATTTTAGGGGGTGTTAGCTAATTTCATAATTTATGTGCTGATTTTAGCTTATTTAAATCTAATTCAGCAAAATTGTGTTCTTTCTGCTTTCTTCTGCTAATTTAAGCTTGTTGTCATGTACCACATGTGATGCGAATGACTATAAAGAACCTTGAACCTTCTTCCTTTTCAGCTAAAATTTGGCATGCTTTTAGCTCATTTCAGCAAGTTCTTCCACACTGCATTTTTGCAGGAAATGCAGTTTCTCTAGATTTACTTAATTAACTTCATTAACTGAAAAAAAAAAAAAAAAAAACATTTTAAAAGCCCTGTGATGGACTTGTGACCCGTCCAGGGTGTCCCCCGTCCCTCGCACAGTGACTGCTGGACATGGGCACCGGCGACCCCCGTGACCCAAAATGGAAGAAGTGGGTAAAGATAATGGATGGATGAACGGATGGATGGATGGATGGATGGATGGATGGATGGATGGATGGATGGATGGATGGATGGATGGATGAACAGATGGACCGATGGATGGATGGATGGATGGATGGATGGATGGATGGATGGATGGA
>NC_056503.1:44001366-44024137 GCF_014905685.2 Nematolebias whitei
AAACTGTGCATCATACATACAGTACACAGGTTAGTACTTATACATGTGTGTCCCTTGACCGGACTTGGGTTCCTGGGGCCCTACCCCTGGATCCAGGCCTGGGGGAGGGGCTGGTAATCAGGATTGTACCCATGGGGCCCGATCAGGCTCAGACTGAACGAGCAGCATGGTTTGCCTTCCTGTGGGCCTATCACCTGCAGGAGGGACCATACGAATCAGGTCCATGAATCCATGGGCAGTGGGCGAAGGCGGGGACCTTGGCGCTCTGACCCTGGATTACCAGAGCTTGCTCTCCAGACATGGAATGTAACCTCTCTGGTGTGGAAGGAGCCTGAGCTTGTGTGTGAGGTTGAGAGTTACCAAATGGATATAGTTGGGCTCATCTCGACGCACGGCATGGGCCCCAGAACCAATCTCCTTGAGAGGGGCTGGACCACGTTCCACTCTGGAGTTGCCCATGGTAAGAGGCACGGAGCTGGCGTAGGTCTACTCTTAGCCCCCACAACTAGGTGCCAGTCTGTTAGAGTTTTCCATGGTAGATGAGAAGGTAGCTTCCCTGCACCTTCGGATGTGGGGATGGGCTCTGACTGTTGTTTGCGCCTAAATGTCTAACGGCGTTTCAGAGTATCCAGCCTTCTTGGAATCCTTAGCTGGGGTGCTGGAAGGTGCACCTGCTGGGGGACTTCAATTCCCATGTGGGCAATGACAGTGAAACCTGGAGGGGCGTGACTGGGAGAAACGGTCGCACTGATCTGAACCACATAGATATATCAATACATATTTACTACGTATTAATATATTTATTATAGTTTAGTGTTATTACTTATTTGTATATGTTTTGTATATTTACTATGTATTAATATATGAGTAATAGTTTTCTGTTTTTACTATGTACTTGTATATGTATATGATGTGTTTAATATTTTTACTATGCATTTACATATGTATTTGTGATTTAATATGTATTAATATGTATTCTGTGTATTAAGGTGCATTTATAGATGAAAAAAATGAAGTAAATGTTTTTTTTTTTTACAAGTTTAATCTTGTTTATTGTATTTGTATGTATAATTTTGTATAATCTGAAATGTTGTTTTTTTCAGTCTTAAACGAACTGTTAGCTTCTTTCTTTTATAGATGTGTTGTTCTGTTTATTTACAGTTCTTTTTCTGTTTTATTCTTCATTCCTCGGGCAACGAGCCTGTTAAACCCCCAGTAATTCAACAGATGAAAACAGTTTGTTTTGCTTCAGTTTTAGTTCCCTGCAAGGTAAATAGCAGGTGATAATGTTATTGCCTGTTTCTGTATGTTAGCAAAATATCTCATGATCTGCTGAACAGATTCTGATGAAACTTTATTTAAACATTAAGTGAATGTTGTTGGGCGCTACAAGTCATTTCAAGCTCAGACCTGCTTCAGTTTAAATGTCTCTCCTGACTTGGCGAGGCAGACGGAGTCGTGAGGGTGAAACAGTCATCTGCTGTTGGCCATGAGTAAACAGAGTAATCAGCTTTAAGGCGGTAATTACGTGTTCCAGCGTTGGCTGGACGGCGGCAGCAGCGGGCCCACCCTGCTGCTGGCAGCAGGTGCAGCTGAGGGACAAGGAAGGTATGATCCAATCCACCGGAGGTCGGGTCCACCCAGTGAGAGCCTTCAGGAGGTCAGGGCCAAAATCAGCACGTCTTTGACACGGCAGAGCGGGAAAGACTATGAGATGTACTGTGTGACTGCCGAAGGACTGAACTTTGTTTTCACTCAAAGAAGCCGGAGCGTTCTGTCGTTCTTTGACTGGATAACCTGTTTCCATTTGGTTCTGAACAGTCAGACCCTTTTCATTGTCCTCGTAAAATAGTTCCTCTCAGTAATTAGGCGGAAATCTGTCCAATACACAGCCCAAGTGCGACTGCATCGAGATTTTTCAAAAAATGTAGTAAAAGCAGTATGTTGTTGTGGTTTTTAACACATATTTACTGAAAAATACTAAAAACAAGTATTTTAAAGTGATACTTTACATTTTCTCAAGAGGAGTTGTATCTCACCGGTTGTAAAATGGTCTTTGAAAAACATCCAATTGAATAAACAGACTTTAATTTAGACCAGAATTTTGAGCTAACAACTAAAGGAATATCTACCAATTATATAAATATCCAACAACTACAAGGAATCTCTTACAGCTATAGGAATATTTAATGGCTACAAAGAATATCTCATGCCTAGAGGAATTATCTAATGACACCAAAAATATCAAATGGCTACAGGGAATATTTAAGAAATTCTTATGGATACAAGGAATACTTAAAAGTTACAAGGAACATCTAACACCTATAGGAATTTCTAACTGCTGTAGGAATACATAATGGATATAAGTAATATCTATCGGCTATAAGAACATCCAATGACTACATGATATTTAAAAAACTACAATAAATATATAATGGTATTTAGGAATATAGAAATATATATTTATATAGGATAATATATTAATATAGGATATTTAGCTATAGGAATATCTAACAAATATAGAAACATATAATGCTTTAGGAATATATAATGGTTATGGGAATAACATTCGGCTATAAGAAGGTCAAATGAAAATCTTAATAGATATAGGAAGATCTAATGTTATAGGAATGTCTAATGGCTAAAGAACAATCTACAGCTATATAATATCTAATGGCTATAGGAACATCTAATGCTATAGGAATATCTGATGGCTGTTGGAAGATCAAATGCTATAGAAATATCTAATGGCTATGGGAAGATCTAGAATGTCTAATTTATATTGGAAAATATATTGCTACAGTCTAACTCTAATTATTCCTAAACCCTAGTGATTTTAAGAATGTCTAACAGCCATAGGAAAATTTAAATTATATAGGAATGTCTAATGGCTATAGGAAGATCTAATGCTATAGGAATATCTAATGGCTATAGGAAGATCTAATGCTATAGGAATGTCTAATGGCTATGGGAAGATCTAATGCTATAGGAATATCTAATGGCTATGGGAAGATCTAATGCTATAGGAATGTCTAATGGCTAAAGAACAATCTACAGCTATATAATATCTAATGGCTATAGGAAGATCTAATGCTATAGGAATAGTTACGAGTAATTGGAATTTCTAATGTCTAGGAAAATCCAATGCTTTAGGAATCTATAATGGCTGTAGGAGTATCTTATGGCTACACAATTATCCAACAGTTATAGGAATTACTAAAAGCTATAGGACTATTGTGGTATTTCTGCTTGTTAAATCAACTGCAGTGTAAAGTTTAAAAAAGCATTTACATGAATCAATATAAAGTTTGTAGATGGGATTTCAAGATGATAACAAACCACTCTGGTCCCATCTCGGACAGATACAAGTCAAATAATTTTTCAAAACTGTTACGACGGACCCCAGAGCCCCACTTCAAAAGAGTTCAACTGTCATTTCATCATTTAATTTGGAAATTGTTAATAAAAATCACAGTGTTACACTTAAAAAGTGCAATTTGCATGTGATCAGCAGGTGCAGCAAAGAAAAACAAAAACGTTACCAAATATTGGTGTTTGTGTGGAAATGTGGTTTGTCCATTTTCTCCTCATTGTTTTAACTCGAGCAGCTCATTTTCTTTCAGGCAGATATTCAGAGTACTAATATCTGTACCTCTGAGGGTCAGAAGCCGGTTGGAGATGGAGACAGAAGCTGTAGATTCAGATGGGGGGGGGCGCCGGGTGATTGGACACAGTCGCACGTAAAAAGCCAGAGATTGGCGAGTCGACGGGGAGCCCGGTCAGCACACAAAAGACTGAGGAGGGGCTTTGTGGGGGCAGCAGGGGCGGGCCGAAGGATAGGGGCCACGCTGGGAACCAGAGCTGACAGCGCAGACACTTCTCATCCACTGAGGGTTCGGCTGTCTCTGGACCCCCGGGGTCCATACTCACTTATGTTGAGCCGCAGCAGCTTCGGCTCGCAGAAACAG
Organism: Nematolebias whitei; assembly: GCF_014905685.2. NCBI lineage: Eukaryota > Metazoa > Chordata > Actinopteri > Cyprinodontiformes > Rivulidae > Nematolebias > Nematolebias whitei. The sequence goes on from NC_056503.1 coordinate 44,005,335, forward strand.
CCGAAACATTCTGATCTCAGAGCAGCAGTGACCTCTGGCCTACTTTCAACTGATACCAGCCAGGTTTCCTAACCCTTATCAGTGTCGATCAAATAGATTACAACACATTTAGTCAATATAAGATTACAAGTTGGTGCAGCAGCAGGTTTACACTTCATACAACAAAACTTTTTCACATGACAGCCTGACTGAGGTCAGAACGGAGTGACGGGGGCAAGAGTCCTGCTAACAAGGGATTTGTGCTCCGCAGGCTGGGGTTGTTTAAAGTTGGGACATTGGGCTTGTTGTCCCTTGGTGTGAGGATAATAAGCCTCTGACCACTGTCACCAGATTGTTTATGACCCGCAAAGCAAAGCTCCGTAGTGTTGACTCTCAGCAGGGGCCCGAGCGACGCTTGGCTCCCAGCACTATCAAAAGGCACTTTCAGATAACACAAAAACCAGCCAGTCGGCGTTTATTGAGTAAATACTGGGGAAAAAAACGCCGATCTTATTAGTTAAAGGGCCTAAAATTCCTTGAAGGAATGCAAATCGTGCACCGCAATTCACAGCAGACGTTTAAACCAGTCCCAGGATTAGAAATGGAGTTTTGTTTTGAGCAAACCTTAAAAATAAAGTTGCATGCAATTTCAGGCAACATTTCTGCGCAAAGGATGTATTGCAAACACCTCTCTGCTACTAAAGCATCGAACATTATCTCAATGTCTGCAGCGCTGGCTGAGTTATGGATATGTTTGTGTTTGCTAGTCTCGGTCTTGTCTCAGTCTTGGACATTGAGGACTCAGGTTTTTATGTCAAGACCAGTTAAGACCACAGGTGTGGAAATATCCCTAAAATGCCAGAATATTGTCCAGTTTATTTGTTAACATCTTTGTTTTTATTGCATGCAAAACGTACTGATTCAAATCCAAGCGATAACGTGACTCATCGCTAAATACATGTTTTTGTTACCGCTGTCACGCCCACCCCCGTTCACTCGCATGTGGTTCTGTACCAACAGAACAATACAGATAACAGAACGTAACGTCGCAATCAGGAATGAAAGGAAGCCGGTACGGATAATCTGTGAAAAGATTGAGCTCCAAGACTTGAGGTCTTGGTCTCGACTTGGTCTCGGTCCCCAAAAGTCTTGGTCTTGTCTCGGTACACTCTGGTCTTTGTCTTGACTTGGTCTTGGGTTAGGTGGTCTTGACTACAATTTTAAGATACAAATACCTTTTATGAAATTTAAACGCACACTAACAGTTTTTTTTTGGGGGGGGGGGGTTCTAGGTAGTAGGTGGGAAACATCCATTTTCAACTTTTACATTTATATAACCTCATTTCAGATCCTAATTTCTTAACACAGAACTGTTAGTCCATCTAAGCAAGCATGGCTTCATGTTCATGTCTTTTGTCCTTTATGCAATGTGGCGTAGAGGTTAGCACTGGGGTTTGAACCTTGAACCCCTAATCTTTCCACATCAAAATCTTGTGATTTAACCACTGTTCCAATTCCCAAGATTCATTCAATCTTTATTTATACAGGTTAGTCCCATTGAGCGTTGGGGACTCATTTACAAGAGAGACCTGAAGATACTACATCGAGGCTAAAATACTGTTGGACTTACCAACAAACAGGTGATGACTAACCAACCAAACATTATGATTGGTTGACAAGCAGAAGAAGGCAGTGGTGATAGATGTAGCAATCCCAAGAGACTGTGACATCAGGAAGAAGGAGCACAAGAAGCTCAAGAAATATCAAGGGCTGAACGTGGAAATAGAGAAGTTGTGAAAAGTCAAAGTGTAGCCCCAGTGGTCATTGGAGCACTCTGTAGTGACACCCAAACTGGAAGAGTGGCTCCAGCAGATCCCAGGAACAACCTCAGAGACCTCTGTCCAGAAGAGTGCAGTCCTAGGAACAGCTTATGCTGAACAGAACCCTTCAGCTCCCAGACCTCTGGTAGAGGACCTGAGTATACAATAAAGTGGAACTGTCCATGTGGGGAAACAGGATGAGGTGAGTATGCACGTATGTATGAGTGTGAAAATGCCCGTTTCTTTTACCGGATAAGTTGAACAAATTTCCCTTTAGAGAGCCATAAATCTCCTGACAGAGACAGGTGTGTCCGGTGTGCAGACTGTGTCGTTCCGAAGGTTCAAGTATGCAGTCACAGTTGTGTGTTCACGGGTGTATAGAAGAAAAAGTCATAGTAATGCACCCCTGGTCTTTCTCCATCTGTTTTCTGCATCACTTTATCCACTGTAGGCTCTCTGGGAATTTCAAGTCTGTAATGTCTCACTTATTCACACGACTCCCGGTGTTTTCCGTACGGATCAATCCGTAGACTCCCTCCTGACGCAGCAGTGACCCAGCACGTCCTTTGACCATCTTCACATCTTTCTCTGGTCCATGCATGGAACTTAAACTACTGTTTGAACCAATGACATTAATGAAGATGAGTGAAGCAGCTAATTCTTTTGTTCAGAGTTGAAGCCAAAATGATCTGTTTGTCTTTTTTGAGAGCTGCCATTTTGTATTTGTGTAGTCATGTCTGTCATTAGGAAAGTAGGTCTTTACACTCAATATGAATATACCCTCACACCTTCCTGACTAACAGGCTGTCAGTCAGTGTGACATGATACTTTTCTTAAGTCTCACATAAATTAAAACTAAACATTTTTTTTAATTTATACTTGAACAAAAAAGCAGAAATGTAAAAAAAAAAAAAAAAACATAAATCCACACCTGAGAAAAATTATATTTAGTGTATATTTTATTATTATTCAGGAAAACCTTATTTTTGTATACATTAAGGGGCGGGACTTGCAACTTGTCCTGCAGCCAGCCACTAGGGGGCGCTCAACATTTTTGGCTTCAACTTCCAGTTTTGGTTTTGTGTCTAGTGTATCTTGACTGGGTGAACACTAGGAGGCACAGATTCATCAATGGATTCAACATTTTTTGCGGACGCAAACTAGGATTTTGTGCATTATCTAAATCAGAAAGGTCATAAAAAGGAGTTCTAACTGCTGCCAACCAGTGTCTCTGCACTGGTTCTGTTTGTCCACATTTAAATGAGATATAGAAGAAAATCCACCAATAGTTTTATAAGAAACTGCAAGAACAAACAGATTCACTAAGCTCAGCAGTTTACGACACAGTTTGCGTCAAATCTTTGGCATTTCCTAGGAGCTAGTGGTGTGAAATATTTTCTGTCTGTGTATGTGTGTTTATATTTCTGTCTGTTACCAAAACATATCATGAACTCGTTGATGGTTTTTAAAGAAACTCTTGGAAAATAACCATATACCTTTTGGAGTCAACCCAATTCAAGACTGCTGCAACAGCCAACTGATCTTAGAAAACATAAAAATGGATATAATGTAAATTTTACAGATATTACCCTAAACGTTGGTTTGGTAGCGGTTCGGCTAATTTTAGGAGTGATTTGTGACAAAAGGGTGTCAGGAAAAGTCAAAGGAAAAGTTTACAGTGGCGAGACCAGCTATGTTATATGGTCTGGAGACAGAGACATGGACAAAAAGACAGGAGACAGAACTGGAAGTGGCAGAAATTAAGATGTTGAGGTTCTCCTTAGGAGAGACAAGAATGGATAAGATTATGAATTAGGTCATCAAAGGTACAGCACACATTGAACAACTGGGAGATAAAGTTAGAGAGGCCAGAATGAGATGGTTTGGACATGTCCAAAGGAGGGACAGTGGGTATACTGGTAGAAGGATGTTAGAAATGCAGCTACCAGGAAAAAGACAAAGAGGAGATTTATGGATGCAATTAGAGAGGACATGGAGGTAGTTGGAGTGAGGACAGATGCAGAGGACAGAGTGAGATGGAGGAGGACGACTTGCTGTCCCCTGAAGAGGAAAAAGCTGAAAGAAGTTGGCATGGTAGTGGTTGAGGCTGATTCCCAATACATATACAGTAACATTACTATAGGGGCCGAGATGGGGCAGAGGCAGGGCAGCCAACCCAGGACCCAAAAGCCCCAGGTTTGATCCCCAATCATTGCACATGGTGTCTCTGAGCAGCACACCCCGTCCCCAATTGCTCCCCAGGCGCCCCAATAGCTGTTCATCGCCTCAACTGAGTGTATCCCAGGTGCGATGGGTTAAATGCAGCGAGCCAATTTCACCATTGTATGGGAACATACAACACGTAACACATTATTATTACATCTGCTAGAAAATGTCTCATGAACCACTTGACAGAATTTAATGAAACCTTTAGGAAATAATCATTCATGTATATCTACGCTTTCTTAACTTATTAAACCAATCTAATTCAAGATGGCTGACACAGCTAATTAACATTGGCCTACATAAAATGTCTAGAACTCAATCATTCTTACAGATATTCAGCTAAATTCTGATAAGGTCGTGGCTGAATATCACTTACAAAGCAGACTCTAAACGCAACATAACTGGCATAAAAGTAGCGTGGCGGTGCGTAGTCTGAAAAGGAATGTTAGGTTTTTACCTGCATGCATCTATTTGATGTAAAAATCTGTTTATTTTAGACATTTATACTTGCTGAGCTGATTCAACCCATCGTTAACCAAGATGCTTTTGGACGTTTTAGATTTCTAATCAGCCTAAAAATGTTCAGTGAAGAAAAGAGCGAAGCATCATTCTTTTAGCTCTGACGTTCCCAGAGCCTCATGGTGACATTTGGATTTATGTTGCAAAGAATCACTTCGCCAGACTCATGTTTAACTTCACTTAGAGGCAGTTACTGGAGGTCATGATCAGTGCAGCATTTGATTGAATGTTTTCAGTCTGTAACCACAATACTTCTCTCCCCCTTTTTTTTTTTCTTGTGGTGTGTTTTCTTCGGTCTGTGAATCCTGCGTAAGACTGTGATGCTTGTTGCGGCTAACTGGCTTTTCCAGTTCATTCCATATGGCATGAAGTGATGTAGAAAATGAGCCAGATGAAGAGGATTAGGACCTAAGCCTTCAAGTCCTTATCATCTCCCGTAGCACTGGAGTGTAGCCATGGAAACAGGAAGTGAGAGACAAGCTTCCAAGTTGGCCACCAGCTTGTGAATGAGCGCATTCCTCAACGGCAGGGTGTCTGCGGCGAGGAGGAGGAGGGGCAGCGACTGTGTTTACTTCAAAATGGGACTACATAAATAGTAACTTCTGCTGTTTTAAGGACTTCCTGTCACTGGGTATTACATATAACAGTTGTTAAATAAACAATCGTTTTCCCATCGGGCCTGCCCCGTCTACAGTCAAGCGCCGCAGGTTCAAACAAGGACCCCGGCGTGTGGACTTTAAAGACCCCAGACTGAAGTCATGAAGCTGTTACAGGTCACCACACTCTCTTTCACTTGCACCCCGCCCGGCCGTAAAATGTTCACACACTTAAACCCGAGCTGAATCCAACGCGCGGATGTTTTTGTTCTCGGCCCACTCTGAAGTGCTGCGACCGCTCCTCGTTTTGTTTTGTTACGAGGGCCGTGCACGTCGCGCTCTCATAACGCCGGGATCCGCCAGCTTCAATACGATCGGTCGGTGCGACAGAACAAAACAAATACTAACAAAGGATCATCTTTATTGCTATCTCAAGAATCAGCCTCAGATAGTTTCCAGAGGGGAGGTCTACTTATATTAAAAGTAAAATAAATGCATTGTGCGATCTGCTAGCGTGTGTTGGGAATGACTCTCAGCTACTACCACACTAAAGTTCGGCTCAATATCTGTAAAAATGACAGTTTCAGCCCCATTGGCCACTGGTTTGTCAGGTACTTTGCTAACAGATGGACATGGTTGACTTGAGCAGTTAATGCCAAAGTTGTAAACCAAAATCTCAAACAACCTTTTGTTAGAAATTATTTTGGCTACAATGTCAACTACAGGTCCTTCTAAAAAAATTAGCATATTGTGATAAAGGTCATTATTTTCCATAATGTAATGATAAAAATGAAACTTTCATATATTTCAGATTCATTGCACACCAACTGAAATATTTCAGGTCTTTAATTGTTTTAATACTGATGATTATGGCATACAGCTCAAAACCCAAAATGCCTGTCCCAAAAAATTAGCATATTTCATCCCACCAATGAAAGACGAGTGTTTTTAATACAAAAAACTCCAACCTTCAAATAATCATGTTCAGTTATGCACTCAATACTTGGTCAGGAATCCTTTTGCATGAATGACTGCTTCAGTGCGGCGTGGCATGGAGCCAATCAGCCTGTGGCACTGCTGAGGTGTTATGGAGGCCCAGGATGCTTCGATAGCGGCCTTAAGCTCATCCGGAGTGTTGGGTGTTGCATCTCTCAACTTTCTCTTCACAATATCCCACAGGTTCTCTATGGGGTTCAGGTCAGGAGAGTTGGCAGGCCAATTGAGCACAGTAATACCATGGTCAGTAAACCAGTTACCAGTGGTTTTGGCACTGTGAGCAGGTGCCAGGTCGTGCTGAAAAATGAAATCTTCATCTCCATAAAGCTTTTCAGCAGATGGAAGCATGAAGTGCTCCAAAATCTCCTGATAGCTAGCTGCATTGACCCTGCCCTTGATAAAACACAGTGGACCAACACCAGCAGATGACATGACACCCCAGACCATCACTGACTGTGGGTGCTTCACACTGGACTTCTGGCATTTTGGCATTTCCTTCTCCCCAGTCTTCCTCCAGACTCTGGCACCTTGATTTCTGAATGACATGCAAAATTTGCTTTCATCCGAAAAAAGTACTTTGGACCACTGAGCAACAGTCCAGTGCTGCTTCTCTGTAGCCCAGGTCAGGCGCTTCTGCCACTGTTTCTGGTTCAAGAGTGGCTTGACCTGGGGAATGTTGCACCTGTAGCCCATTTCCTGCACACGCCTGTGCACGGTGGCTCTGGATGTTTCTACTCCAGACTCAGTCCACTGCTTCCGCAGGTCCCCCAAGGTCTGGAATCGACCCTTCTCCACAATCCTCCTCAGGGTCCGGTCACCTCTTCTCGTTGTGCAGTGTTTTCTGCCACACTTTTCCCTTCCCACAGACTTCCCACTGAGGTGCCTTAATACAGCACTCTGGGAACAGCCTATTCGTTCAGCAATTTCTTTCTGTGTCTTACCCTCTTGCTTGAGGGTGTCAATGATGGCCTTCTGGACAGCAGTCAGGTCGGCAGTCTTACCCATGATTGTGGTTTTGAGTAATGAACAAGGCTGGGAGTTTTTAAACGCCTCAGGAATCTTTTGCAGGTGTTTAGAGTTACGTCGTTGATTCAGATGGTTAGGTTAATAGCTTGTTTAGAGAAACTTTTCATGATATGCTAATTTTTTGGGACAGGCATTTTGGGTTTTCATGAGCTGTATGCCATAATCATCAGTATTAAAACAATTAAAGACCTGAACTATTTCAGTTGGTGTGCAATGAATCTGAAATATATGAAAGTTTCATTTTTATCATTACATTATGGAAAATAATGACCTTTATCACAATATGCTAATTTTTTGAGAAGGACCTGTATTGTATGTGAGGGACTTCTGACCATTAGATGCACGTTTGACACCATTTATTATTCTGAATTACATGTTGTGAATAAAACCACACACGGTTAAATGTACTTGTTGCATATTTTAAACTACAATATAAATAAGGTTAAGCTGAGCTACGTGAAATGGAGCAGTTTATGAGTCTTCTCTGGTAGTTTTCCAGATATATCGATATGCAATTCGGAAATGTGGGTACACCGTCAATGTAAACAAAGCACTAAAAAATGTGTCGCTCATTTGACCTATGCTAGACTGGCTGTAGTCGGTGTAAGTAGCCTTTTATCTGCGTAATTTACACAACAGATCTGAGCAAAAATATGTACCAATCAATCGTAGTGGTCTTCTTGATCCCAATCAGCTTTTTCAAGGATGCCACCATTGTTGAACTATTTTCCCTTGTCACTTTGGCAGTTTCCGTAGACAAACAAATCATATGTGCTAGTTGTCAATAAAGTTTTGAAAGACAAAAACAACCATAGTTAGGTCTAAAATACATTTTACTAAGGTTAAGTCTCACATTCAAAAAGAAAATAGGGTCCACATTGACACTTGCTCCATCCAACCAAGCAACCAACCAACATGTATGTTTTTGCTCTGTGGGAGGAAACCGGGGTAACTGGAAAAAACACGCATGCACGGAGAGAGGCAACTACCATCCGAGCCACCTGCAGTTGGTGTCATTATTTTTTTATTAATTAAATACAAAACCAAAAACTCTGTAAGGAATCTGTGGAAAATAATCTGCTTTTAGAAATCCACTGAAAGAATGTCAGACAAGAAATACACAAAAATATATATCCAATAATCCACCCCATGCATACTCAGACTACATACATATATGCACAGAAATACAAGGGAATCCACAAATACAAAAACATCTTCCAGATGGTGTTGTCAATAAGGGCACCATTCATCATGCTGCCTTGGTTTTAGACGTGTGCATGAAACTGTCAGCGCGCATTCCTCTCTGAAAATTTTAAAGATCACATTTGTCAGCGTGAAGTTGAGCGCATGCCCAAAATGTCTGAATGTTTAAACATATCTTGGAAATGATTGGCATTCCCACAGGTGCTAAAATAATCCACAAACAAAGCGTTTAGGTATCATCGGAGGCCTCGAGTTGTAATCCCCGGAGCATTTTGCGGCATGCCATTGTGCTTGTTTGTTTTTGGGGATTTGGAAGAGATAAAGGGGCCGCATTAACAGAAAATGACAGCGTGTGATAGCGTGTCGAATGCTTTATTTTTCTTATTGTGCTGTTTCGTTGTTGAGTTTAATTAAACCCCAAACTCTTCACCAGAACTTAATGGGCAACTGGAAAAGCTTCACGTAACGTGAAGATTCAGATGTCTTCATAATAACAAAGCTCAATAATCCAGGTGTACAATCCAGCATTTTTCAGTCATGTCATCTGGACTTTGTTGTTTTCAACCAGTTTGACACGACTGTCAACAAGGAAGAGGGCCGGCAATGGAGGAGGGGGTGTGACAAAGAGACCATCTTAGCACCAACATAACTGGTTTGTTCCACTTTGGAGTAAGCTGTTGGGGGAAGAATCAGTTTTGTGTTGTGTGTTTCCTTGACTGATGAAGCCTTCTGGATGGAAGGCGAAACGTTTCAGCACAAAAAAAAGAAACTGTCCAGATGACCTGACTGAAAAATGTTGGATGTCTTCATAATGTTTTCTGGTTTATTTTCCTCCTCAAACTCTTGCAATCTCATCCAGCTTTTCTCCCCCTCATGCGAGAGACAACCAAGATCCGTGAACAATCTGCTCCATCCCGCAGGCCTCCCATCCCTCTCGGCTTCATAAATCTAGGCTCTACTGGGATAGTTGGGTAGATGTACCAGTGGGAGCTAGATAGAGCTGTCTGCAAAGGTTCCTGTTTTAAATTACTTTTACTGGACAGAAGTACATTTGACCTTGGAGTTAAATTAATGTATGATTTCTGTATGAGGTTGAGACTGCAGGTTTGTTACCGTACAGTACAAACTACCGTACGGTTTGTACCGTATGTCTGCGCCTGTGGTCTCCTAATCAGAACACTGAAAAGAAGTTTACAGCCCTATTAAGGAAGAATAAAACCTTCACTCTGAAGAGGAAGATATTTAATGGGATGTACTCAACACAGTTAATGTCACAGCCCAGCATGAGTTGGCTGGACTTCTCCCTCGTTTTGTCTCATTGCTCCGATGAATTAAGATCACCTCTGAATGGTGCACTGGAAAAGCACCGGTTCAAGTTTATAAAAATCGCTGCCTCCGCAATGTGAGATGTCAGCAAGTGCCCGGATCTCAAACAAGCAAATCTTTGAGTACAATACACTTAGTGTTGTAGTCCTGGTTTGCGCCCCCCAGAAAGAAGCAAAAAGATGGTATCCAATGAGCATTGGTGCTATGGGACTTGTGATAATGGCAGCCGATGATATAGTGACATGCCGTTTCCAAACTGGTTACTCAGAGGGAGCAACGCCATCTTATTATTGGGGTGGGATCATGGTCAGTTAACAAAATTTTTTTGAAGAACCATTATTTTGGGGGATGTCCATTAAACCAGGGGTTCCCAAACTTTTCCATGCCATGGCCCCCCAAACAGCATTAGCTTGTAACCGAGGCCCCCCTCACAAACCCACGGACAATGTTACAAAATACGTCACGAAACATCAACTTTTAAAATGTTTTAACTTTTATTCACCATATTCTATTAATTATTACAGCTGCTGAGCATAAAAATGTTATTAACCAACATGTTTTAATTTAAACACTGTATTACATTCCCACTGAAAAAAACTACTTTTCAACAAACTGTTGACCAGAAGAACAAAACTAAAGAAATCTAACCTCTCTCAAGTGTGTTTATCTGGAAATGACAGATACAGATTGCCCTAGTGGGCAATTTTTATTATTATGCCTATGTTTTTATTTTTGCTTTTTTTTTATCTTCTTCTCTCCAGCTTTATGGGGCCCCCCCAGCGCCACCTGGGGGCTGCGGCCCCCACTTTGAAAAACACTGCTTTAAAATACAGATTCGGAGATTCTTTATTGTCATTCGCAACACATGTGGCACATGTGTTGGAGCGAAATTATGTAGGGTCCCAGTTACATCTGACAATAAAATGTAAAATAAAAACACTAATAAGATCTAAGATATGAATTAAGTTTATGAACTAGGAAAAACATCAGCTAAAAATACACTAAGCACTAATAGCATTAAAACAATAAACACAATACGCCAAACAGCAGCACGAACATGAGTCTGTGTGAGCAGATGAGTACGCATGAACACATCAACATGAAACAGATCAGCAGCAACATGAAACAGATCAGCAGCAACATGATGTTATTTTTAAACAGCGATTTTCCTGGTTTGATATTCATGAGTCTAACAGCCTCAGGGTAGAAGCTGTTCCTCAGTCTAGTGGTTCTACACTTAATGCTCCTTAACCTCCTTCCTGAGGGGAGCGAGGCAAAAAGTGTGTGTGCTGGGTGAGTGAGGTCCTTCATGATGCAGGTGGCCCTCTTCCTGCATCTGTTGGTGTAGATGTCTGTGATGGTGGGGAGGCTGACAGTGAAACGTACTGTTGTAAAATGAAATGAAAAATTCCTTACCGTGTTAGCCAAATAGACAACAAGTGTCAGAAACAAACAAAGCCACTGAATTCAGTCTGTGGAGTGGATGTTCTGGTCGCAGCTCGCGCACCAGCTCGCGCATGCAGACGGCATGTCCCGCGGGGATGAAGTGTCTTCATCCAGCACCTCCAGCTGCGCGCCCTGCAGACAGTGCACGTTACGCACAGGAGCGTCTCCAGAGCGTCGCCATCTTGAATTGTGTTGTACATCGACAATACACTGATAACTACATGCAATAACTTTTTGAAATTATTTTAAATAAAGCTGAGAATCTACGCCCACATGTTTTATTGAAAAACGCCCACTGGTTCATGAGATATTCTGCTAACAGACAGACTCATGTTCATGTTTGTGCTGATGTTCAATGCTTTTATGTTATGAGTGCTTATTGTATATTTAGTTGATGTTTTTCTTAGTTCATATCTGAGATGTTATTACTGTTTTTCTTATACATTTTATTGTTGGATGTAACTGGGACCTTGTGTACATAATTTCGCTCCACCACATGTACCACATGAGGTGCGAATGACAATAAAGAAACTCTGACTCTGACTCTGACTGACACGGCAGAAATGGAAAAACGTCACACAATAAAAGTAATGTTGGGAGGTTTATGAGCAGATCAGATGACCTGAGGAGGAGGTCATGATCGTAGCCTGTGGTGTTTTGATTGTGAGAGTTGAAGGAAAACCGATCAGCCGGGACAAATCGCCTGAAAGGACGGTATCGCTCAGGGTGGATTGATGCCTCAACACAGAGCTTCCAGACAGCTCAAATTCTCTCCTGTGGTGTCGCACAGTTTGTGGTCGAGGAGGAAAAATAAAACGCCAACAGCCGATATAGGTGTATATCTGAACAACCTTCTAACATGGTTTGATGGTGAGTAACGACTCTTCCCAGGTGTGCGGGGTGGATCTGTTTGCTGTGTCAGGGCAGCAGACGAGCATGGCTAACACGACCCTGACCTGAGAAAGAACAAGTTTCTCCATCACGATCGTCTTATTTTGGGGGCCATGACATCTCTGCCACAGCGTTATAAAATGCTCTGTAATCTCACAGATGTCTCCGTTAAAGCTCCCGTCCCTCTGTTTTTACATTCTTATAGTTTGTAAAGCAAAACTCATTTCACCTTTAGACATGAAACTTTTGGTGTGGGGCCAAGACACGATCGAAAGACAGACAAAACCCAGGCCCCTTTTGTTTTTGTAATTATTTCAAAAATATAAATTTAACTTATCTACACTACTCATCAAAACCCACCAAAAGTTATTGTTACATTAGATTCTGAATTCAGTGTTGCCAGATTGGGCGGTTTACCGCACAGGTGGGCAGTTTTCATTTTGATTTTGCGGGAAATAATTACATTGGGCGGGTGGGGATAATGTGGGCAGATTAGTCAAATAGGAGGTTTTTCACTTAACCTATTAAAACACATTTCAACCACTCATTCATCATTATTGTTTCATAGCAAAAGCTCCCCTGACCCTTCTCCATCACTGATTGGCTATTGTCATCTGCCAGGGCGTTGATGAGGTGGCGCCATAAATTGTGCTTATTTTAGATCTGGTGTGATGAACCTAGCAGGAAGATGCCTATGTGGGGAAAATATAAGAGTTACAGAAAAAAGTGGGAAAGCAACAATGATCTTAAATCCAACAGCCAACAATCTAATCATCATTAAAGGTAAGAATTCAAAATCAACCATAGTAAATTGAATTATTTCAGTTATGCAGAAATAAGGTTAGCATATCTGTGTGTGCACTGATCGATTTTGTCTTCTAAATGTGAAGAGGACCAGTCTACGTGGTTGTTATGAATCCATCTGCAGCCATGTTTGTCACGTGACACTCACTGGATCTGACGTTGCTGCGGTGGCTGGGTCAGAGTCATTTACGGAGAACAACTCTGGGCAGACTTTGTTGGATTGTTGCGTTTTGTCACATAGTGTTAAATTACATTGGCTTGTACTGATGTGCGTTCATGTTCAAACAGTAAATATGACAATATATTGATTGGGCGGGTTTTTGTGTGAGGTGGCAGTTTTTAACAGATTTTTGGGCTGGAAAACCTCGACTCTTATCTGGCAACACCGTCAGAATTATCACAACATAACTGAGCTTGAGCAGTTGGAATGTGTTAGCACTCCTGTACGTGTATTAAAATTTTAGCTACTTTTTTTTTTTTATTAAAATGGCTGTAAATTATAACATGCAGTTGTCAGATTTTTGTCGGAAACAAATAGTACTCCTCAAAATCACTAATGTTTGCTTGAATCTCGTGATAGATTCTGACAAAACTTACTCTAGTTTTTACTTCTTTCAGATTTGTCTGCTACCTTTGACAGTGTTGTTTATGCCTTTGTCATCAACCATCTAACTGAATGTTTTGTGCTACAGCTAATGGCAACGCTTTATCTTTGGCACTGATTAGTGGTGTACCTCAAGGACCTGTACTCGGACCAGTCATCTAATACAACATTCAAATGTGTATATGCTTACGATGACTGACTTATCCATCCTTAAAGCCTGATAACTTCACAAATGAACTGTTCTACACAACTGTTCGACTGGATCTTTTTGATTCATACTTCAGTTAAATCAGTAAACCTGAAGAGTGGAGCATATCTCTGTAGAAGACTGGAAAATTGTAAAATAATGTAGTGTTATCTAATGGGAACAACAATCAATGTTTTAGTTAGCTCAGTGCCACAGTTTTCCAGAGAGACCTTTCCTAATTCAGAGTGTCTACCAATGTAATGAAAACATCCTTATGGTTGGTGTGATGTTGTGTCTTATTACAGCCATGGAGTTCATTAGGGAAATGTAAAATCATTGGTGCAACTCTTAGGAGGAGATCCAGATCACGACTGTTCAAACCATGTAAAACTATATTATTATTGCACAAATGAATTTCCCAGATCTTTCACTGTATACATATATATATATATATATATATATATGAATACATACTTCCAAGAAACCCCCAGATGACTTTTTGACCCTTTAGATCTGGTCATTCCTGGTTTAACACACAAAAAATAAAAACTTGCTGCAAACATCTAATTAGCGCTCAAGTTTTTTTAAATTCTCCTTACTGATTACCCTGTGGTTACACACATAATTACACTAATGAAAGACTTGCTACTGAATGAACTCTGTGAGACGAGAGTTGACAAGTCAGAAAATTTAGGAGATAATGAGATGTTAGGGTTTAGGATGCATAGTGCAGTCATTTAGTGGAGGAAATTAGTCGCGGTCCCGCCTAGATAAATGTTTTTATTTGGAAAATGTTCCAACATTTTTAATAGGATCGTAAGTTTTTATTCGTGTAGTAACATTTAGAAAAATCTTAAATTAATTATTAAATAATTTTGCTGTTTAACATGATTTAGATTTGGAGGTGTTTCTCAAACTAATTGTTTCAGTTAGGAGGAGTTTCCTCAGCCTACACATTGTTAGAGGTTAATCTCTTCTGTTCTGATCTGGCTTTTGGAAATTAAACCCAGCCTGTATGGCCCCAGTCCCATCACCTCTGACCTTCTCTGTAATCCGCCTCTCCCATCAGCTCATTAAAGTCGAGGACTTCACACCTCTTGCCATGTTGGACCCAGCTGCGCCCCTGCGGTGCCCAGCCTGGCCCAGAGTGTCAGGAAAGGCTGCCGGCTTCAGAGGCGTGCAGTGAGCCAGGGTCTCTGATCTCCACTAAAAGTGCTGTAAATCACAGCGCAGAAGGTGATGGTCTAAAGTGCTCATTAAAGCAGCCAGTAATAAACGTGGTGAGAATGAAAGGTTCTTTCTACCTGTCGGACTGAGCTGGTCACTGAAAGGGAGTCTGTTAACTTTTAGCAGTGACTGATGGTGAGAAAAATGGTACATGAAGTGTTAGCAACCATTTAACAAAAGAGCAGACGGGTTTTCACGGCAGCAACAGGCACCTCAGTGTTTCTGATGGGAAAAATAACTTGTCTGATACATTCGCTAAACGTTTAACCCTTTCAAAAATATTTAAACAGACTTTGTCACATACTAACTTGTCAGGGACTTAGTACGGTATACTAACAATTATCTCCTCATTCAAATGTAATTAGCTCGTGTTTAGGAACATTTGTTAATAATTTGGAATGAGCATGAAACAAATAACAGACCAGTTGCTAATCCAAATAAACTATGCTAATTGACAAGCTCCTGATTATGTTAGGATCTGGTGGTGGTTGAGCCCAACGTGCAGGCAGGACTCGAAGAGCTCAGGACGTGATTAAACTGTTTTATTAAACAAAAACAAAAAGCTGGCGTGGCAGCAAACTTACTTGGCATCGGGGAGACACGGAGGGACGAACACAGGAAGACATACCTGACAATGCCCAGACAACGAAGAATAGAGAGACGCAGACTTGTGTACTGAAACAGTGGCGAGACAGAGTGAGAAACACCTGGGGTGGTTGGGATTACCGACAGGTGTGACAGGAACAGAACACAGGGGAGTGCACGAGCTGAAGAAGACTACAAGAGGAAGACGCACACTAGAAGACACAAATCCTCAAGATTATACTTTGTTAAAAAGCTAAATATTAGGTAGCATTTGCATAATGAAGAGTTGAACGTAAATAAGGAATGCATCAGAAACTAATGTCTAATATGTTGGTTGATATTTGCTGAACTCTTGGTCACACAACCGAATTGCTACAATTCGGCAATTGTCGATTAAGGATTCCTGTAAAATGAAGGTAGAACAAAGCAGAGCTTCAATTCGTGAACGTTTATTGGATTTTAGTAATAAAACACTCCTCCACCTCAGGTGAAGAAGTTGAGTCATCTGGGTTTCTTGTTCACAAGTGATGGTAGGCTGGAGCGGGGCATGGATCGCCAGTTCAGGGCCTCATCTTCAGTAACGAGTGAGATGCTTTGCTCGGATGTGGTGGAGAAAGAGTTGAGTCAAAAGGCAAAACTCTCAGTCTACGTTCCAACCCTCACCTATGGTCCTGAGGTCTGGATCATGAGCGAGAGGATGAGATTCTGGATACAAGCAGCTGAAATGAGCTTTCTTCATGGGGTGGCTGGACTCGGCCTTAGAGACAGGCTGAGGAGCTCCATCATCTGGGGGTAGCTTGGAGGAGTGCTGCTCCTCCACGTCAGAAGGAGTCTGTTCATCTGATTAGGTTTCCCTCCGCCTGGATGCCTTCGTTTTGAGGTTTTCCAGGCATATCCTACTGGGAAGAGACAAACCCAGAACTTGCTGGAGGGATTATATACCCGCTCTGGCTTGGGAACGCCATGGGATCTTTCAGGAGGAGATGGAAAGTGTTGCTGGGGATAGAGATGTCTGGATTTCTCTCCTGGATCTGTTGCTTCCACCACTGGTGTAGTATACGCGATACACTGGTATACCCACTAGTTAGGCTCAAGAATTCCAGTATACCCACTTAAGTGTCCAGTGATATGTGACATATCATTAGGCATGTGTCATTCATACGTTGAATGGCTGTGTTTTATAAATTCTATAACATGTTTTTAACACAAAGACAGCTGTTGTACAAAGCTGTTGTACAAAGTCAAACATAAGCATCAGAGAAATTTGGAAATGTTCAATGTGCTTAAAATTTTAAATAAATTGACGATTGCATTGTACTAACGAGTGTACTTAGTTTCTAAGGACAGTATACCCACTACAAAAATGTAGAGTACACCACTGGCTTTCACAATTACAGAAAAGCAGATGGAGTAACACAACACACAATCGAACAAAAACACTTTTAGTACTCAGTTGCAGGAAAGCTATTATTGGGTTTGATGGTTTGGGTGGCTTATTGTGGATTAGAGAGTATCATGGGTGTGAATGATGAGCTCTCTTCAGGGTCTTATAATCGTGCAGACTGAAACCTCATCACTGCAAGGAAATATTCAGCAAGAATTCAAAGATGGCTTTCAGGGTCAGAGTACCTGAGGCGCCCGCTGATCTACTTTGGGATGTCTGAATGGAACGAAGACAAAGGATTCGTGAGATTCATTAGTTTAAAGCTTTACAATTGAACCTGCTTCCTCTTTTTATGTATTTTTTAAATTTGTGTTGATAATGAAAACCAAAAGAAAGGTCTTGTGTTTTCGGGACGACATGAGTATAATGTTTTCTGTTTCTAAATAAAAATAAATGGTGAAAAGAAAAAAAAATAAGGAGAGAGAGCAGAAAAAGAGAAGCCAAGTCTTGACTGGATTAGGAGCGGGCCTGTTTTTCCTCTATATGTCAATGCACCCCCTCGACCAGGATAGATAGATAGTGACGGCCTGCCAGTTGGTTTTCATTACACCCCTTCATGAAAAAAAGAACATTATCCCTCCCTTTTCCCTACCCCCTTTCATCTGAACATGTTTATCCCTCTGAAGGAAAGGTACGAAATTGTTCCTGAAACTGAAAGAAATTTGCCAGAGGGGACTTTTCTCAATGTATTTTTCTAATATGCTCCTCAGACTTGAAGTCTGCCCCTGCATGCCTTTTTTCTTTTAAGTAAAGCCCTGTCATGTACCCCGCGGGGGCTGCACTGGAATGCTGCTTCAATTTAAGATCTGTACCTTTGCATTCGCTGTGATGCATGCCTATGTGTGTCCACATGGGGGGAGGCAGAGGAGGGAGATTTCAGTCGGAATATATGGGAACAAGGTGGAACTGTGCTTTGTTTGTTGTCCTCTGCGCATACCGCCGCAAAATCGAACAGCGATAAAATAAGGTACAGATGTGCGTTACTGGCTCAGGCTTCAACTGTCCACGAGCTGCGCAAAGGCCCGGTCACATGGCGCTGAAAGGTGGAGACTTCCTCTGCCTCGCTCTTATCTTTTTGACACGCTGAGCTGCCTGAATGCCGGCGCAGCACATCCGTAACCACAACCAGAACATCAACCGTCACCCCGCTTGGCTTAAGTCACGCCATGCCGGACCAAAGAGGTCCGACACTTATGGGCCACAGCATTCTGATTCTCACAAAACAAGACCATACCAATGCAACTTCTACCTACCTACCTACCTCTCTACCTCCCTCTATCTCTATCTATCTATCGAGGTGCACACCTGCACTCGTCACTCCGTTTGCAGCTGTAGAACAAGAGGCAAACAGGCAGACAGACAAAAAAGTAAGTCTCAGCATGCATGTTTAAACTGTAAGTAGCACAAGTGTCTCTGTGTTTACACTGTTTCAGGTAGGAGATATGGCAATTTCTAAAGACCCCCAATTTCTGTTTTGAAGCAAAAACATCAGTAGGAGCCAATGAGTTTGGATGTGTGCACTTTGTACTTTGAGGAGTTTTGAGAGGAACCGTTGTCTTATAGCAATGAGGGAGACACAGTGTGTGAAAGCAGACAACAATATCTACATTAGTGTGTACACTGTAATAGAACTGTAACGTTTGTGGGAGTGGGAAGAGTATGTTAGACAGCTCAACAGCTGAAATGTTTTATTGAGGCATCACAGTTAACTATTCATTGGTACACTCAAACTTCAACTGAGTACATTCCCATTTTTGTCAATTGGAAATTTGTTTTGATAATTTAGGTTCTGATATATTACTGGTATGTATCGCCACCAACAGCTGTGGCCAATTATTCCTAATCAAGCTAGATTTGAGCAGCACAATGGATTAGTGGTTAGCACTATTGCCACAGTAACGATGAAAGTTCTCACTTGACTTGA
>NC_056503.1:44024537-44036145 GCF_014905685.2 Nematolebias whitei
TATGTGCATACCCGCATAGCAAAACTGCATATCAATACAGCTGGAAAACTACGGAGTGAACTTTTTCAAACTTCACCATATGATATAGTTCTGGATAACTTTTTCAAACTTTATTACTGAATTTATTCAAGTGAGAACCTTCTCCTTTAAATCTCTTGTTAATGTGACTATGGTGAGGAGAGAAGAAACAAACACAATAAAAAGTAGAAGTTGTGTACGTGTTCTGCTGAACCCACCATCTGAAACTTCAAGAAGAAAAACTGCTGCTCTTCATTCTCGGTGGCCGACGTCCAAATTCAGACTGAAATATTTCAGCCATGTTGTCAATAAAACATTTTCCCGTCACAATAACCGTCCATCTGTCACGCAATTCTTCTGATGTTGATTTTAAAAAGTCCAAGTTGGCTTTTTAAATTTCCTGATTTGTGCTGTGCGATGAACTGGGCACACGTTCAGTCAAACATTTATTCATGGGAACCTAGAACAAAAGAACCGGTCGGGATGAAACCAGGAAACTCTTTCCTTTTACGTATAGAATTTAAACGGAAAAGTTGAGATTTGTTGATGATTTAATAGAAAAAGTAGTTGATTCTGTATTTCCACTGCTTCATTTCCAGTGTCGCCATTATAGGTGTTTTGAAGGCACTGGTGTTTTAAAAAAAAATGCACTTGAGGAATAAAAAAGGGAAAACCAAGCGTGGCGTGGGGGGAGACAATATGGGAACTGTTTTCAGCGCAAGAGCCTGCAGATTTTCCAGATAGCATATCTGCGTCTTTCACTCTGCCAGAACTGGTTTGTAAGGGGCCCAGAGACCCTTCAGCAAGCATCAGTCTGTTGATGCAAAGCAGAGCGATTACGATTCCCGACCGGCTCGGCACAACAAGACCGCCACGTACGTGCTGTAACCCTTATCTTGCTGCAAAGATAGGGATAAAGAGCATCAAGGCTGCTGAGATTGGAAACAGGATCGCTCAAACGACACGCAGAGAAGTAATCTCTACACTAATCACACTAATTAGTTCACTCAAAGAGAAGCTCGGTCAGAGTATTAGCTCTGAGACATCCTTTTCCTTTCATCTCCGGCAGTTAGATCTCTTAATAAAGAAAAAGACGCTGAAAAAAGGCCTGAAAATCATGTTTTAAATACTCATTTGAACTTTTTTGGCATTCAGACTGTTTTCCTGTTTACGTCTTCCTTACTATTTTACTTAAAGTATCTTTGTCTTATTGTAACCATTGGCTCCCGGTCAAATTCAGAATAGAATTCAAAATCTTACTTATAACCTACAAAGCCCTCAACAACCTAGCTCCATCTTATATTACAGATGTGAAGTTGTAATCTATTTTTAAGGACGGCTCAAACTTTGACCCCACGACAAGATGTTTAGTCTTACAAAAGAACCTCAAACTGGATTCGTGCATGCTCAGTTACCACGCACAATAAATTTCAGAACCGTACTCGGTTCGGGCCGAAGCGGTTATGTCCGTCTTTGATGTGAGGAAGAAGAAGCACTGAAATGTGCGTCTTTGAGAAGCACTCAAGCGAGCGCCGTGTGCTGGGAGCCCACGGGCCCCTCTGCTCCAGCAGACCGTTCCTGCTATGTGAGGAGCTGGACTCGTCCAAACCCCCTGCTGCAGCTCTAACATCTGTCCACCCGCCTCAACCAATCAGAGCACAGATCTGGGAGCCGCGACAAATCCGCCCGTTAGGTGATCTTTTCAAGGGATCCCGATGGAGAGCTGGAGACAAAAGCCAACCCCCCAAAACCTCCTCTGCTGCATCCACCCTCTTCAGCCTTCTAGCTTTGATATCTTAGACCCCTGCATGGAGGAGTATCTTCCCCTGCTCAGATCCACCCACACACCCAAACTCTATTCAAATAATCCCAAGGATCATGACAGAAAAATAACCTGGGCTCTAGTTTCCAGAGCGCTGGTGACACATACGTCTGTGTTGCCCTTTGACAGGATGTTTAGACCCTTTTGTTTCCTTGTCACCCGCCACCACGACAGGTCGGCGATTATATAACAGTCAGGATCTTTGTTCGTTTGTCGTTGGGTGCTCGTCTACAACTGATTAACTTCTAGAGCCGACCTGAGCCAGGATGGCCACAGCAACTAATCAACCTTAGTCAATACAAAAAATGGCTCCAACTCCATCAATATTTAAGACATTGAGCTGATATTTGGCGACGTTGTAGCTGAGAGTCATCCCCAACACATACTACAAGCACTAAAAACAGTTTTTCACAGAGGCGCAACTTTTGGTGGATAACATTTGTCTCATGCGGGTTGCAGAGGCTCACATTCTTGTCACTTGAGTTTTGAAAAAACATTGTCTGGCAAATTTTCTCTCAAAATAGTCGCAGAGTCATGACAGATTCAAACCTGTCTTGAACCCTTCTCAATTTAGTTTCCATAATTCTACAGCTCTAAGACCTGACACTGTAGCACTCTTGACAGAAAACATCCATGGCCACAACACTTAGCATCCAGGTTTAGGTAAAAACCACACCAATGATTGTGGAGATTCTGTTTTTCCTGCCACTAACCACAGTTCTCATAGCTCCTGAGTGGCAGGGTGGAGCTTATCTCTCACACCTGTTCCTGATTCAGCCTGATGAGGCCTGCTGTGGTTCAGTAGATTTCTGCTGGAACATTCGAGACCTTCAGATAACAAGTCTACAACCCTCTGTGATCCTAAACAACATAAGAAACTACAAACCTGTACTCCTTCTGTTTTTCTCAGTCCTGAACCTGTGGAAGTCCTGTTTCCTTGAGCAATGTCTAACTTACCTTCCGGTGAGATCTACAACCTGGAACTACTTACCTCAGCACCTTGTCTTCTAACTGGGTCCGCTTCTGAGTTTCCGTCCTGCCACACTCCTTCAAACAAATACTCACCTCATCTAACAAGTTAGGAAACCTTCTGACCACCAAGGACTGTTCAACACCCATTGCAAGAGACTTGCCTTCCCATCCGCTTCTCCACAGATTCATTCCTAAGTTCCTGTTTTCTTATATCACTTCACTGTAAGTAAAGCTCACTTATCAACAAAGTCCATGCTCAATAATCCAGGTATACAATCCAACATTTTTCAGTCAGGTCATCTGGACAGTTTTTTTTTTGTGCTGAAACGTTTAACCTTCCATCCGGAAGGCTTCATCAGTCAAGGAAACACACAACACAAAACTGATTCTTCCCCCAACAGCTTACTCCAAAGTGGAACAAACCAGTTTTGTTTGTGATAAGATGGTCTCTTTGGTACGCCCCCTCCTCCATTGCCGGCCCTCTTCGTGTCAAACTGGTTCAGCACATCAGCACTGACCCAACATGACAAGGAAAGGTTTTAATGAATTCTTAGAAAATAAATCAGCTAATTGATCTGAGCAAATACAAAAATGGTGACATGTCCATCATTTTTACAAACACTGAGCTGGAATTAGGGGTAGTGGTAGCTGAGAGTATTCACATACTTGAGCACCAACAGATCTTTATTTAACCCTCCTGCTGCCATTCAAGGCCTCAAATCTGAGGCCTTATGGGTCTTTTGACCCAATGGCAGCAGGAGGACTAAAACTTTGTCCTACAACGCAGCGGACGATATGCATTCTTTGAAGAAATGTTAGTTTCATTATAAATTGGGGTGTTCCTGAGTTGGAATCCGAGGGATGGCTCACATCTGCAACCTCAGCAATCAGACCAAATATCTCCTTACTCATCTCTTATCTGAACATTCTTGCTGTGAGCCGAGATAAAGCCTGACAGCCTGAGGATACACAGGCGTCGTGGCTGCAGATAGCCGTAGCAACAGCAGTTTTCCAACGTGAGATAATGAAACCACAGATATTGAAGTCACGGATCATAAATCACTGCTTGTAAGGTTATGAGCTTCGAGGTCCGCGTTACATTTTCTCTGTGAAAACAGACTCTTAGACTGGGATCCGGCTTCCAGTCGGTCCATCTGAGCTCTCTGATGACACGGCTCTCTCTCAACATCTGGCAGAAGTTCAGATGGTAATTATGGGATGGAATAATAGAGACAGAAGGAAAAGACAGGGGGGCACTGATATGATGCAGTGGGTGCTCTATCCAGATTACCGGCCATGACCGGCTCGAGTTACAATGTGCTGAAATGTGACCATTCGTCCACCCCAGCAGGCTCGTTTCTTTCTTCAAACGACTCTGACAAGCACTGTTGTAGCAAACCATGTGAGTTATACCAAACTAAAGTAGAATAACTCAGGTTTTATCATGTTATCAGTTTGAAAAGATACAAATTCTTTGAACAGGTAAGATTTCTTTATTTGCAGTCAGCAGGATATTGTCGCAGTTAGCCAAACTCACCTTTACGTTCCAATCTTAACCCCTAAGTTTTGCACGTTCGCAACAAATCAAGAGTTGCCCAATACTTTTTGTGATGTGAATAGGCGGGACTTGCTAGCCCTTCAAATGTAATACTTGTTACAGGAATAATTCAAAACAAAGAGATGTTGGCCACCTTTAGAGAAACAAAGGTCACAAACGTCATGTTTTTATTCCAATAAAGTGCTAGCGTTCATTGAAGGAATGGTCAAACTGAAAATACCGTGTTTGGGGACTCTCAGCTACTACCACGTTAGCTCAATATCTGTAAAATTAACTCAGTTGTAGCCAGACTAATGTTGGCTAGCTGTGGTAGCCATCTTGAACTGTCCGGACTTTGAAATATCTTTCTCAATGAGTAGTGCTTGGACCATGTGTTGAGTACAACTCTCAGCTACTACCACACCAATCTTTAGAAAACGGAGTTAATAATTTTTTTCTTTTTACTGAAGCTGATTTGCTGTGGCAGCCATCTTGATTTGAACTGGGGTTTTGCTTTCTTGGCAACCTTTTTCCTTGTTTTTTATTTTTATTTATTTTTTTAATAAAATAAGTTTAACATTTGAGCTCTTTGAATGAGTCTGCATTTCTGGCTTCAATTCCTCCACAAGCGCAACATTTGGAGATCACTCTCAGCTACTACCACACCAAGTTGTCGCTCAATATGTGGAAAATTGACATCATAGCTCATTTGTGTGTGTTTTTTTTAATAATTGGAAGGCTGTGGACTCCAAAATCAAGTTGAATTAGTTTCTAAAAGTTTCACGAAAATGTATCCAGTAGTTCCAGAAATAATTTGGCAACAGACACATTGGCACTCACGAGCTAAAACAGTTCTGCTCCACCTTCATCTTTCAGCAACTATTTTGAGCCTTTTTAACTATAATTTAGGTTTTATCTGTGTAAAATTAAAAAGAAAGCATAAAGTCTTTTAGAGGAAGGGTACTGCAGCTCTACAGGCTCTGGTGTCAGAGCAGATGTGCCCTTCTTCACAGCCATCACCTGAGGAAGACTCCACCAGCTGCCTTCATCAAACAGGTGGTTAATGGCTCCAAAATCAAGTTTGGGAAGGTCAATGTCACGTCTTGAATTTGCACATTAAGTCAGGCGTCTTCCTTTCATCCTCTGGCTGTCAGTTCTTATTTATCTAATTGGTCTTACTGGTGAAGCGGCGCTGACCCGTCCCCCCTTACACCCAGCTTCCTCCCTCTTTCACGAGGCCCTGCCCGGGCCCTCTGAGTGGCCCTCAGACCTCATGTCTCCAGCTCCATACCTGCACCAATTTTATGCTCTTCTGCACACTGAACTCTGTTTAACCCCTGGAGGAGATGAGCCTCACCAGGGACACTGAGGCGTGCAACGAAAGGCGAGCAGTGAAGTTTAAAGGCATGTCGTGACTGCGTGTTTCCCTTATTATTTTTGCTTTTTGTTGATGTTAAACTTTGCAAACTTATAAGATAACGTCCATTCTGACAGGAGCGATTATCTCTCGGGGGAGCTGAGCTTTTAGTTCTTCTTCCTTAAATCAGTGACGTTACCGAGAAGCACACTTCAAAAACACGTGAATTGTGTAAAACAACAGGCTGTAAGAGCCTATAAAGGCTTGTTGTTGTTAAAATTAAAAGAGTTTTGACTTATTATTACAGAATAAAGTAGTTTTTCTCTCAGACTGTAACAGAGAACTGCAGGTTACGTCATTTGGTTTTAATTTTCAGTTAATTGGCTCCAATTCATTAGCAACAGAATAACTTACATAGCACCTTTATCTTATCAAGATACTCAAAGTGCTTTACACTACAATCTGTGCCCTCATTTACCCATTCATACAGCACTCTACTACTTTGTACATCTGTACATAGAATAATCAGTGCTTTTAAATCACATTTATACACCGATGGGACACACATCAGAGGCATTGAGGGGTTCAGTGTCTTGCCCAGGGACACTACGGTATGCAACTGCTGGTAGAATCGAACTCCCAACTCTTGTATTGGAGGATGACTGCTTTAACCACTCAGCCACAGCTGCCCCATGTATGTAGTTTGTAAAAAAAAAAAGTGGGTCCTAAGACTGAGCCTTGTGGTACACCATTGTTGACAGTTAAAAAAACTGGAAGAAGTACCTTTGTGTTGAATGCATTGCCTCTGACCTGAGGCGACTTTGGAAAAGTCTTCCCTCGCCTCACCTCAAAAATCGGAGGTGACATTTACTTTATGATTTTTGCGTTTTGTTGACTGGTCTTCATGACTTTGCCGTGAGAACATTTAAAATATTCATCCTGAGAATGCTTTCCAGCCAGAATTAATGTGTGACGGAAATGTTGTGCACAAATGGGGGCACAACCTGGGACCTGAAAGTCCTAAATTCAGTCCCCAGCCATTCCCACATGCCGTGGTGTCTCTGAGCAAGACACCTAATCCCTAATTGCTCCCCAGGCACCTACATAGCTGCCCACTGCTCCACCTGGGTGTATCCCAGGTGCGATGGGTTAATAAATGTAGAGAACCAATTTCGTCATTGTATGGGAACATACAATGACAACACATCACACTTTACTTTTAAATCAAACAAGCATTTATTTTCTGTTTTTGCTTAAACAAACAAAAACATCTACAAACTTTTAAGGTAGTCAGACATTACAGACGTTACTCTCCCAACTTAAAATGCGGACTAACAAACATCCAAGCGTTCGGGTCTATGAGATTAGTGAAGTTTTCGGTTCCAGACAGGAAGTGTGCTGCTGCTGGGAGGGAGTTTTGAAATGGGGTGAGCACGGAGGGGAGAGAAACGGGGGAGGAGTTGCAGAAATAAAAAACTGACCCTCTGAAAGAGTTTCAGTCAGGAAGGCACAGTGGCTGGTGGGTAATTTATAGCACAGAGAGGCTTGTCGGGCGAAAAACATTATTTTAGCGGCCCCACATCCTAATAGAAGCCAGATGTGGAGGGATTAAGAAAAACCCTCCCTCCCCCCTTTTCTTTTTCTCTGTCCTTCTGCGTCTCCCCCTTTTCCCTCACCTCTTGTTCTCCCTCCTACCCCCGCAGCTCAACTGTCTCATTTCCCTGCCGTCTTCTCGTTGCTAGACTTGCATATTTTTCCTCGAGAGTGCGAGAAGCTCTGGGAATACGAGAGCAGTCAACACTCTGGCTTTTGAGGCGAGGGAAGCCTTTTCCAAACAGATCCTCCCTTCACCCCGCACGTGCGCAAACGGGCGCTTTGCGGTTGCTGATGTCACTTTACTCCAGGGGGTTTTGGACGTCAGACAGCAACAAAACGTAACCTGGAATCACTTTACCCACTGCTGTCAAGACAGTACTTGTTTCTCTTTAATTTGCACCCCATGAACAGTTTTTAATGTGGTGCCAGGAACTCTGAAGGCTCTATAAAGTAATGACGCAGGGTGCCATTACCTGAGCTGGCTTTGAAGTCAACACACAACAGACAAACTGGTATGAAGTCGTGGGGCCGCGTGCAGCGCCAAAAGACAGTTTGATGAGAAAACAGGACAGATGTTTCAGGTCTGGTTGGGCGCATTAATCACTAAAATGTGTCGAGTGAGAGAGCTGCCAACGAGAAGGTCTGTCCAGCCCAAAGGCTTTGGTTCCAAAGTCAACACATTATGCAAATTGAATACGATTATTTTCGCTCTTCCCTCAACACTTACATCATCAGCTGGGAGAAAAAGCTTGATGTTGCAAGCCGCCCCGCAGCCTTAGAAGACCTTTGGCACTGCGGTGAAGGGCGTTGGTTCGAGGCAGGTGCTCCTGAGAACGGTTTCTTTGTATCGGCTTTCAGTTTTGCGTCAACCTGCTGGAGGCTCATGTTTAGTTTCAGAAGCAGCAAATTTGTTACACATGTTCCTCTGTGGTGTGTAAGGCTTCAACCACACTACTAATCTTATTTTAAACCATTGTTTTCCCTGGAATTGAAAAGATATCTTGGTCCAGACAATAATGCTAGGGATGCACGATATTGGATTTTTGGCCGATATTCGATACCGATATTTTATATACTTTCCTTTGTCAGAACATAGCCCTCTTATTTAGGCTTATTTGCTACAAAAATTGTGTAACAGATGTAAGAGCTGGTGACATATATTCAGTAACAGTCATATGATATGCATAGTGCTTTAACTTATCCATCCATCCATTATCTTTTACCCGCTTCTTCCACTTTTGGGTCACGGGGGTCGCCGGTGCCCATGTCCAGCAATCACTGTGCAAGGGGCGGGGTACACCCTGGATGGGTCTCCAGTCCATCACAGGGCCACTAGAGACAAACAACCATTTACTCTCTCACACCTAGGGTCAATTTAGAGTTACCAATCAGCCTAACATGCATGTTTTTAGTCTGTGGGAGTCTTGTGGAGGCTTGTTCCAGGTTCCTAGCTACAGTGTGGGATCCTCTGCACTCCTGTCCATGAAGGACAGCCTTTTTAAGTTCAAAGCTTTTGTCTGTCCATTGTGCCGTACGACTAATCATGCTAACGGGGCTAACACTTGGCGTCCAAATGTCTGTGGTAAAACTCACCCAAGTGCTATTGGCTGTTAGCTTCTCAATGATGTCGGAAATGACGGCTTGTAACTCGGGTAAGGCTACGTCGGAAAAACATCTCTGACTGGGGACGATGTAGCGAGGCTCAACGTAGTCCAAAAATCTTCGGAATTCGACATCCTCAATAAAAAAAAAACCTTCCACACCTCCGACATTTTGACTTCTTCCTCTCCGCCGTGAGATCAGGTATGCACGTGTGACGTCATCACGTTGAGCTGCTGCTGCAGGCATCCTTGTCACTGGGTTGTCATACAAAAACAGTGCCTTTTATATCGGTGAGTTATTTTGATGAAACGGCCGATGTTCGATATTGAACTTTAACACTAATATCGGCCGATACCATGCCGATAACATCGTGCATCCCTAAAGAACGCAATAACAGATGACCCACCATTAGGTGGCGATAATGTTGACATTTACGGCACAACTAAATTTAAAGGAAGAGTCTAACCCACCAAAGTGGAGTATTTTAGCAATTAACTGATATTATCCAATTCTGATATCTGATCCCTGATACCTATTAGCAGGGATTAGCGGGGTGTCCTCCTTGGTTTGCTACAGATGAGCTTTCACCTGCAGTTTGTCTCCGCTACTCACACCCGGGCTCATCGCGAACCAGACAGCACACCCACGTTCAAAATGACGAAAATCCGCCGCGGCAACGAAGAACTTTCATCCACATGTCTAAAGCACTCCACACCTGAGCTAAGCAAGAATTGTTGGTTAAAATGAAATGTAAAAGCTTGGAGATCTGTAAGATTGTTTCAAATTGGCAGAGTTAAAAGGTTTCACCATCCCGGCGACTGCGTCGGAAACCAATACGCAGAAGTACGGGAAGCCAGATGGGTCAGAAATCTTTCACAGAGCAGGTTGCAAATGAATCCCAAAAGAAGAAAACAAAGAAAAGACATCTGTACCACTGGTGCCTTCACAAAAACAGGGCTGGTGATGTCAAAGAAATATAATTTATTCTGTTTTACAATGACGCTGATTTGCATTGTAGCAAATATTTTATAATTCATAAATTAAATATTAAAACAATCTCTGAACTCTGTTTCTTTATACACCCATGAATATGTTGTACTTATAGCAAGTTTGAGCAACTTCATGCCTGAACGCATCTGTGTTGTTCTTTACTTTTGGAGTGTGTGTGTTTGAAAGCAGCGAGGATCAGCGGCTCAGGGAATGACAGCGTGTCTGCGGCGGTCAGAAACTCAAACCCTCTGATCTGGTCTCGGAGTCTCCTGCCTCCCAGCTGTCACTGTGCCTCTGGCATCCCACTCAGCCTTTCGCCCTCCTCCCGCTCCCTTTGAAGGCAGCTACCCAGGAAATTGAAAGATGTTTTCAAACAAAGACAAGAGGGGAGAGAGGAGTGCAGGCAGGAGAAAAAAGGGAGTTCGTAAAAGGAGAGTGACGGAGAGGTTTGAGGTTCAAAAATGTTTCCAGTGAAAGGGCATTTGGAGCTGTTACAAAAATAAATCATTGCTGTTAAATCTGGAGATCAGACATTGTCATAGTTGAACCCCCCCTTAAATTCTTACATTTATATAGCTCAGCACACTTATCACGCAGCTAATGGAAAAAAACACTGAAAACATGTTTTTTACTTAATCAAAAACTGAGTTGGTTTGGTACGAAACTTGGAACTTGAAACATAGCAGGTCGCACAATTAGACAAGGTAACTATTGTAAATGGTAAATGGACTGTACTTATATATATCACCTTTCTATCTTACCAAGATACTCAAACTGCCTTACAACACAATCTGTGCCTCATTCATACAGCACTCGACTAGATCTGTAGGAAGAATAATGAGTGCTTTATCACATTCATGCACTGATGGGACACACATTGTCAAGGCCAGCCGGAGGCATAAGAATCATAAGCGACTGCGTAGGGCCTCCGGGCCACTAGGGGGCCCCCTAAGTGGAATTGAATTTTTTTTTTAACGATTTTTATACGATTCTTGTTAGAAAGCGCACATTGCTTATATGTGGTTAGTTTGCTTACTGCGCTGTTCTCTTTGACTGTAGCTTGTTTTCTTTTTGAATTTCATGATTCCTACGTTACTGGATGCACCGTGGCTGTTCTGACGCACCGTTCTGTGTAAAGTTCGCTGCTGCGTGCAGTAAAGTCTTTTTCTCTCCCAACACGGATATAGTTTTGTTTTTTGAGCATCTGTTGTTGGTTTCCTGGTTTACTGCTCTGTGTAAATGTCGACAGGTGAGCCTAATGACGTTGTATCATTTAGTCTGATGTTAGTGCATATTTTAGTCATGCAGAAGTTAAATCTAATAAGCCAAGTCATGCTCTCCGTGTGCCTCATGTGAGATGTTTGTTTACTTTATATAACTTGTATAATATACTTTATATTGCTTTATGTTGCTTGCTGGATGATTGAGCTTACAACCCATTTTATATTGCTTTATTATATATAGTTCTTTGCCACCTTAGTTATCACGATATGTTTGTCTTGCCTATAGTAATAAGTTAATTAATAGTTTTTTGTATTGTTATTTCAGAAACACAACAAAAAAATCACCTTGCCACTCTAAACTAGTTAATTTCCTGGAGAACGTTAAACCCTCTGCTTTTTAATTCTATTACACACATCAAAGTTCATGTTCAATGTAAAGTAATCCAACAATGTTCAGTCAGGTCATCTGGAACTGTCCAGATGACCTGACT
>NC_056503.1:44036545-44045288 GCF_014905685.2 Nematolebias whitei
ATATATCATATGTATCAGTATTATCATATGTATTTAAAAACGAGAGCTGTTACAGAAACCTGAATCTCAAGGTCAAGGTTTCTTTATTGTCGTTCACATCATGTGGTACATGTGATGGAACAAAATTGTGTGCACAGGTCCCAGTTACATCCAACAAAAGTATAAATTATAAAGAAAAATAATAATAAGATCTAAGATATGATCTAAGAAATACGCAAAATTAAGAATATACCAAGCACTGTGAATCTCCACACAAGCACACAAGAATCTCCAAGCACATAGAGAAAGATTGATTAATCAGTCACTTTCTTTTATTAATCAATATTAGCCACTTTAAGAAGCTGGCAGTCATGCCTGTGTATAATTAAATATCAAGTAAGAAAGTGAAGATGCAGCTTCAATAAGCTCATTGTAGCCCATATTTTAGTCTTGTTTCGTGAGAATACTTGACTATACATTATTATTACAAGTGTTGTTAAATACATAGTTACGATAAGAAATTAATTGTATTTTTTGTTAAGTGAAATGCATATTTGGTCAAAAATAAAAAAAAAGTAGTGTTGCGTATCGGCCATCAGCTGCTCTGATTTCTAGTCAAAAGGCGTCCGTCAGACACTACTGGTATGAGAGGTTCGTAATTTAAAAGACTGGAGGCGTCGTATACAACTTGTGTGTTTTGCTCCTAAACCGACAAGCTTCAACGTGAATGGTGATCAACCGTCCAGTTCAGTTGATGAGGCACCTCACCATGATCCACTCAAGACAGCAGTGGCACACAGTTAAAACGATCACGACTGAAGTAAAATAAAGTATATTAGATCTGTCTTTTACTTGTATGTGCCATAATACATGAAGAAAACCAAAGAAGATTGAGCTACAAACACCATACATGAAGCAAGAAGTTAAACGTCTCGACATCTGCACGTGCACCTTCATTGTTCCTATAATTGGGACTCTTTAGACTTCTGGGACCTAATGAAGGAATGGCTGTTACAATAGATCTTGCAATACGGACTTGTGCCAGGGTTCCTGACGTTCTGCTGAGGTTTACACTGAATTAACAGTTGGATGGGACGGGAGCCAGGCAGAGGGCAGATGGTTGTGTGGTTTGGTCCAAGAGCCCAGAAGACAGGCGAACAAACAGTGATGGACGTCCCATGGGTTTATTGCTGCAAAACGAACAAGAGTGAAAAGCAGCAGCAGAGGATTCAAACTGGCAACGTGGCACAAACACTGAAGCCAAGTCTTACCACCAACAGGTCCAGCACTTCAGATATAAACCACGAAACTGACCAGTTTAGAGGCTGTAAAGTTTGAAACTCCAGTTTGGGTCAAAAAAATTATTCAAGCAACAGAAAGGCTAAAATACAGACAAGTAACAAGATTGAGTACAGTGGGTATCTGTAAGAGTAAAACATATAAACTATATTCTTATAGAGCCCCGTTACATGAATGTGCATAAGAAAATGGCCAAATTTACCGGATTGTTCTAGTGTTATGTAATTAGTTATTTAAAGGTTTTTGAATTATTTTAAACATTCTTCAATTAAAACACAATTGAGCCGCATACTGTACTGATTTTTTAATTTAATTTATGGATTGATTCAGTTGTATTGAAAGGAAAACAAGTGTAATTTACAATATCTACTAAAAACAAAAATAACTATTTAACATTTTATAACTGTACACTATAAATTGATAGTGGATTATAGATATTTTTCCTGAAATTATGCTATTTTAAAGAAATTGGCACATTTATGTATTTTTCATGAGTAACAACTATTTACAGTATTTACAGCTTGCGACTGAATGTTAAAAATGTGAAGGAACAAAAGTGTGATTTGTACATTTTATGATTTTTACTGCATTGATATAAACACATGGATGAAGGTGTAGAAGTAAAACATGTCAGCAGACTCCACACTTCTTCTGCAACACGGAAACGGCAGTAAGCCTTGGTTGTAGAAGCTGTACCCCTGCAGAACATCTGGACTGCTCCCTGGTTCTGGCCTCTGTTTCATAAGACGTTTCCAGTGACACGTGCAGAGACTGAAGATGTGAAGTGTGGACACAGAACACACGGGAAGACTGCAGCATCGGCGGAAGAGCAGGGAAGTGTGGAGCAGAATGATGCTACGCAGGACTTCTCAGGTGGGCACTGGTAAGACATCTGTGGCACAGGACCACATCTGGATGGTACCAGCTCCAAAGTTTAGAGACCATCTAGGACGAGAGCGATAAGTGGTTGGGACTTCAGCTGACGTAGTTTTTCTCCTGCTGTCACCCAGTGAGATCTAAGACATAACTTTATAACATATTTAGCTTTAAACAAGTAATAGATTAACTCCATCGCAGAACTCTCATCTTGAGCAAACACGAAGGCGACAGTGGAAAGAAAAAACGCCCTCATGAGGAAAAAATCTTTAGCAGAAATAGGCTCAGGACAAGCTCCATCTGCTTCGTCCAGCTGGGTTTGAGAGGAACAGATACGCACTTGCTGAGATGAAATTTACTTTCAGTGAATGTGTAAACTTTTAATGTAAAATCAAAGATAATTAAAAGACAGAACAGGATTTTGAGGATTTATTACTAATTCATTACTCTCTATGCCATAAGTCAGAACCAGGTCAAGCGTGTGATGATGAGTAATGAATGTACACATGAAATCCTGTTAAAACAATTTACAAGTACATTTAGAGGAAAAATGGGAGCCCATCTTCTGCTTTAAAGCTTTTTAATTCTCTGATATAATAAGCTAGTACTTTAGCATAGATGTAATAGTAGTTTTTATGACAGAAACATCTTAAATACTTTCCATATTCGTGAAGATTTATCAACAGTGGAAAGACACAAAATATCCCAAACACCAAGATGCATAATAATCTAAATTAGCTCTAAATGGGAATTTAATCTTTTGAGCTTGATTTTATATTCAATAATCCTAAAGTATATTAATGTTATTATATCGTCCCTGAAACCTAAAGCTAAACCAAAATTACCCCTCATTCTGTAAATCCTTGTAGAAGTTATTCAAAATTAAACATAAATGGCAAACTAAATCAAACCAAGTGAACAGGAAGGAGATTTTGTTAATTTATACAGAGGTGTACCTGTTTAACTTCATGTTGGTCATCGCCAGGCATGCATTGCTAAAGATGATAGTTGCCTTCAATGATCTTGCGTGTAAATTAAACATCATAAATATTATAGAAAATTCAACAAATGCCCATTACTAACACTTAAAATGTGTGATATTTACATTTAGACACGTTTTAAATAATGTTTTTGTGTTATTATTATCATCATTAATTAAACAAGTTGTTTTATAAGTCATTATTGTCGTATTTATTTCCCTCCTGATCCAGTAAATAATTTTCATGGTTGGATATCGTTCGTGTTGGGCCAGTCATGAAGAGACAAGCGTCTCGGCACCACACACAGCGCTCACCTTCTACAGTTACACTACAGCGCCGGCTGGACTCAGAGATCTGCAGAAGTAAACCATTACACGGCTGTGAATGACTAAAGAAAACAGAAAACCATGTAATTATGGACTAATGCAGTTTGAGGGGCTGAAGGTCAATTTACACGTTAACACTTCCTCGACGCCTATGAGTGCTTTGTCAGACACATGATCAGATTTAATAATATAAACCAGACTCTAAGATGATTTTTTTTTTCTCTGAACAGAATGGACAGTTTCTACCCTTTACAATTCACATATTTGTTAAAAGTTTAGGATCAGCTTTGATTTGTAGCTACATAACTTCCTGAACGATGGGGCAGTTTTTGTTCAAACGTCTCGTGTTAAAAGAGACGTTTTTTTGTGGGATTCTGTGGAGTTGTTATAAGCCGTCAGTGTCTTACCTGCAGTAGAACGCTTCATAAAACAACTTCAGCCTCAAAACTTCTGGTAGCATTTTGTGTTGTATAAATATTTACACTGTTTGTTGTGTACTATTATTTATAGGGGTGCATCGGTTTCTAAAAAGTCTGACCTGCCGATTCCGATTTTGACCAATACTGATTTTGTTTTATAAGCGGCACTGTCAGGTGTTATAAGGTCACGATGCACCCTCAATTTCCCAAGTTTATTTTATTGAAACACGTACAATATCCTAGAAACAATACAAACTTGTTTTAAATGGCCATGAGGTAGTGCTCTGAAATATAAATGAAGTTCAGACAATTGTTAAAACTAAAAAAAAATCAGTAAAATCGTTTTGTCATGCAAGTATCAAACAATTTCCCAAAATTGAGGAAATCGGGGCCGATCCGATTTATCAGTGTACCCCTAATTATTTACATAGAAGTCTAAGATTGTTTACTTTGAGCCTCTGACCAGCAATTTACCGGTATGTGAAACGTACGTAGCGAAACGAAACTTTTTTAAGCACGACCTAGCAGAGAAACCGAAGCACAAGCTTTTCAGTGGCTCTCTTCCTGCTTTCATTTAACCCATTCGATTTTGCATTATTGGTCAAATATAGCATTCACATGAACTGCCATGGAACTTGATTCAAATTGTTCTAAAACAACGTAGTTACGACAAAAACAAATTTGTTTTCTCGCTGAATAAACCTTTTCAGCATAAAAAACATAAATAGGGTGAATGAGACATTAAAAACAATAGTAAAAACTGCACCATTGTTGTTATTGTTATGAGCACCTACAGCAGAAGTGGACCTACTAGTAGTACGGGATGTCATTTTATTAATTTTTTTTGCCAAAATCTAACAAATGCCTTTTCAACTTTAGTGTAATTGTCTCATTGATAATGACACTTGCATTTGAGAGATGAAAATCCAAAGGAAACTGTTGTATTTAAAATTGTTAGTTTTAACATTTTGCAGAATACTCCACCTTGTAATCAATGGCCATAGGTTTTGTGGCCTGCGTCCCCAGGTGCAGAGGTCAGGGGTCACTGCTTTACGGTGCAGCGGGTGGAGGTCGTGACCTACGCTCTGTGGAATTTGGGTGTCGCTATGGCAATCACAATGAAGCACGGAGAGAGACAGGTATCCCCCGGGGGCTGTAAATAACAGATATGCTCTCATACTTACATGAGTCAAAGAAGCGGGTAGGCTAAAAGTCTGGTGTGGCTCAAAACAGGAAATGAGTATACGAGGAAAGGACAGGGGAAAACAAAAACAGTCAAATGGGAAAAGATAATTGCATTTTTGGGAGGAAAGGAATGCCACCAGCTGAGGGGCAGAATCTCATATCCCTCCGTTAAAACCCCGCGAGATCACGAAAGTTCAACAGTTTACTGGGGCTCAGAGTCAGCTCTAATCGTGTCTGCTATATTTGTGTCAAGATAAAACAGAGAAGTGTGTGAAAATCTTCACGCGATGACATTAAAAGCTGCAGCTGCTCAAACACGTTTCCAAAACGTTCATCTGGTGTGCTTGAAAATAGATTTATGTCATTCAACACGTGCAAAAACTCTTCACTCTTCTGACAAAGTTTGGGTCCAGAGCCAAAAGCTGCACCAGAAATGTCCCTTTTAAATTTTAAACTAACTTATTTCACCTCAGTCCTACAATTAAAACTCTCCAAAGCACGGCTGTGATGGTAACCCATGATCTTAGAATCGTACATCTATTATTCTCATTTTGCTGAAATATTTACAAGACAGTGGTGAGACCAGCTATGTTGTGTGGTTTAGAGTCAGAGGCACAGACAAAAAGACAGGAGAAAGAACTGGAAGTGACAGAACTGAATATGTTGATGTTCTCCTTATGAGTGACAAGGATAAAGAAGATTAGACAGTGAGAGGACTGAAGAGTAGACAGGAAAAAAGGAGATGCAACAGGACAAAGAGAAGGCAGCACAAGTAAAACAGAAGGTGTATGAAGAGTCGTACAAAAGGCTGGACACAGGCGGGATCAGGATGGAAAGGATGTGCAGCAGGTGTGTCGACTATCCAGGAAGACGGGGAGTGTGCTAACAAGGTGAAGAAGAGAATCCAGGCAGCATGGTGTGAATGGAGAAAAGTTTCAGGAGGGTGTCAGCAAAGGTCAAAGGAAAAGTTTACAAGATGGTGGTGAGACCAGCTATGTTGTATGGTCTGGAGTCAGCGGCATCAACAAAAAGATAGGAGACAGAACTGGAAGAGACAGAGTTGAAGATGTTGACGTTCTCCTTGGGAGTGACAAGGATGGAGAAGATTAGATGGTGAGAGGACTGAAAAGTAGGCCTGAAAAAAAGGAGCTGCAGCAGGACAAAGAGGGAGGTAGCACATGTAAAATAAAATGTGTATGAAGAGTCGTACAAGAGGCTGGACACTCAGGAGGGATCAGGATTGAAAGGATGTGCAGCAGGTGTGTCAACTATTCATGAAAACGGGGAGTGTGGTAACAAGGTGAAGAAGAGTCCAGACAGGATTGAGTGGATGGAGAAAAGTTTCAGGAAGGTCACAGCAAAGGTCAAAGGAAAGGTTTACAAGACAGTGATGAGACCAGCTATGTTGTATGGTCTGGTGGTATAAATAAAAAAATATGCTAATCTTGTTTGTAAGACTAAATAATCTGATTTAAAATTTGTCAGACTGTGGATAAATAAAAAATAAACAGGTTTTGGTACGAGTGAACAAACTTTATTCCTATTTGTGCGCTTTATTTCTTCTGGATCGTGTTTTTGTTTGGAAGTTTTTGAACTTTTTCCGTTTATCTCCCTGCAGCTTCACAGTGAATCCACGCAGCTTGTTCATGTGTCCCAACAATCCAAAACAGGCGTGGAAACCGGATACAGATGCTCTTTCTGCACTCTGTCAGACCACTTCAAGACGGAACAAGAGACTCAGGTGTATACAAAATAAAGAGATGAGGAGGCACTGCCCATATCTGAAAGAAGGGGGGGCATCCTTCATTCTCCTCCAGGGTAGGTCGCAGTCCCTGACCTCTGACCTCACCATGAAAGAAGGGAATGTCAGGGAGGGAGAAACATGTCTGAGCAGAGCAAAAGAAAAAAAACGGACACGAGCAGCATACATTAAAATGTTATAACAACAATAGTTTTTACTTAAATAGAAAAAAAATCAGGAGTGCCCTGAGCTGCAAACATGATCACACCTGAGCAACGCCCATCAGAGACTGCATCTCCCTGAAGCCACTTGAGAAGTTTGTTCATGTCTGTTGTTCCTCACTTTTCTTCTTCAGTCTGGATTAAAGGACCAGGATGACCCTTCACCCCTCGCGCATCTGTCTCTATAAAGCATGTGCCATCCAGATGTGGGCCAAAAACCCGAGGACTTCGATGAGCTGTCGTTAGATGGCAGCACCCCAAGCTGACCTGCACAGTTACTCCAGAAAATGTCACTGTCAAAAATTTGGACCAACATTCGATCATCTGCATCTTTATAGACATTGTGAGGTTAGCTCGTGTGCAGTTAAATCAGGAAAAACAAAGATAATTACTCAGGATCCAAATAAATGTAATAACAGTGACAATG
The DNA here is from genome assembly GCF_014905685.2 of Nematolebias whitei. NCBI lineage: Eukaryota > Metazoa > Chordata > Actinopteri > Cyprinodontiformes > Rivulidae > Nematolebias > Nematolebias whitei. Next base: position 44,043,999 of record NC_056503.1, read on the forward strand.
ACTCGTTGACTCGACGTCTTAGCTCCAGATATGAATAAAAGCCGAAACGAGGAAAAGTTGGAACTCATCTTGGTTACAAGACAACAGCTATTTGATACAAAGTTTGTTTAACATGCTAAAACAAAAAAAATGACCTTCGGAGTTAATCAGTGCAAGTCACTGGTGAGATAAGAGGAGGTGAGCTCATCTATTTTGAATGGAAGCAAGATGAAAAATTAAAAAAAGGGGTTTACTTTGAAAGTACAATACAAAACCTGCTCTGAAGTTTTAATTTTCAGCAATGTGTCATTCAACTGTTAGACCAAAGACGTGATTTGTTACAAAGGGCTTCAAATTTTTACCCATCGGCGTTGAAGATTCACAAGTTTTTTTGTTTTTACGTCGGATGCACTTCCTGACACAACCCCCACCATTTACTTGGTGACCGGCACAAGAGATGCACTGGCTTGTGCTCCCTGGTAGCTGGTTTGTTCACATTTATTTAACAACCATAAAGTTTACTAAAATAGCCTTGTGGAGTGAAACTAAACAAGTGTTGTTGTGAAAAGCGGTATAGTTTCCAACGCCTACCTACAGATGAGGAATTAAGAAGAATGTGAACTTGAAGAGACCACCCAAAACGCTGTATGTGTTTCACTTTGTTGACAATCAGCTGACGGAGGAAAACCTGTATCCTACTTTGTGTCTGGACTACAATAAACCACCGGAGAAGAGACACCGGATCCATAGAAGGATAGAAAACAGTGAGACGATAATATCAGGTATGATTTCAAGTGTATAGGGGGCACAGCTTTATAGTATTTGTTCATCCTTGGTATTACAATTTTCTCTGCAATTAACCCAAGCTCTGTGATGCGGGACTTTAAGGCTTTGACTGAGCTCTATGTCTGCTTGAAGGTAAATAAGATGGCGTCCCACCTCTTTTAACAAAACACGACCAACATTATTACTGTGTAGATACTGATACACCTCAGAGCTTTTCAGGTTGTTCATCGCTTCAACGTCGGAAGAACCAAGTCATTGAAGTAGCTAAATATGCTAGTAGATGCTGCTAAATATGCTAGTAGATGTTGCTAAATATGCTAGTAGATGTTGCTAAATATGCTAGTAGATGTTGCTAAATATGCTACTAGATGTTGCTAAATATGCTACTAGATGTAGCTAAATATGCTAGTAGATGCTGCTAAATATGCTAGTAGATGTTGCTAAATATGCTAGTAGATGTAGCTAAATATGCTAGTAGATACTGCTAAATATGCTAGTAGATGTTGCTAAATATGCTAGTAGATG
>NC_056503.1:44045298-44066053 GCF_014905685.2 Nematolebias whitei
ATGTTGCTAAATATGCTAGTAGATGCTGCTAAATATGCTAGTAGATGCTGCTAAATATGCTAGTAGATGTTGCTAAATATGCTAGTAGATGTTGCTAAATATGCTAGTAGATGTAGCTAAATATGCTAGTAGATGTAGCTAAATATGCTAGTAGATGTAATCTGCAGCCACTTCTTCGGGTCGTCCTCTATCCCTTGTCTGCAGCAGGCAGTAGTATGATTATATTGTCTGATTATATTGTTTGAGCTCTGACAGGTGGTGTTCCTACATGTTTAAATTAAATCCACAATGCTCGGAGAAACTCCATTAGCTTGTGGATAGGGACTTCCCATACTACTTCGGGGACGTGTGGCCCGTAATGAAGAAGTGTGTACGTTGACCGAGGATCGTGGTCATTTTGCTGTGACCACATGGAGGTCGAGATGGACCAGCACTGGTGACTTTGTACTTTACATGTGTAGTTTAAAGTAAATCTTCTGAGATGGAAATCATTTGCCTCTCTGTGTCTGCTTCAGACTAGGAATGCGCGATATATACGGTACACGGTAGAAACGATAGAAATTTAGCCAACGATAGAGATCTGTCTTCTACCGGCTAACCACAGTAATGCTGTGTCTGAAGTAAAATCAGAGTTGTCATTTTACTCGTTACTTTTTTTGTTGTTGAAAACTGTGCGTAAGTGGTGTTCAAGTGTAAAATCAGAGCTGTCAGATTTAATCGTTACTTTTTTAGTTGAAAATTGTGTGCAAGTGGCATTAAAGTCATTTCTTCGAGCGCTAAGTAGCGAAGCTACAAGCTAACTACGCCCGGTTTGCCGTAGTGTTGCCGTATTCTGACGCATTTGCAAAACGCTGTGTTTCGTTGAAAGTTTTTTTTGTTTTTTTTCCATCAAAAGTTAAAGTAAGCGTTGGTCATCTTTAGAGAAACCTGCTCTCTGATCTGTGAAAAGAACGCTGTGTTGTGTGATTTTACTGCGAGACCCTCTGGTCAAAGCCACAGACTCATTTTGTGTCGGCTCTCCATTAAAGCAGACGGAGTCGCCAACTAGAGGTTTGGAGGGTGAAGTGTTTCAGTGTAAAATGCTGCTCTGTTGCTGTTCATTTCTTAAGTAAGACTGGAAACTGTTAAGAGTTAACAACATATTTTTTTGTTTAAAACGTATGACTAAAACTACATTTGATATCTTTTGCACTGTTTTGCACTACAATTCAGTTTATTCAATTCAGTTTATTTATATAGCGCCAAATCACAACAAGTTGTCTCAGGGCACTTTACAGGAACATTCACATACATAAAAGCCAATTAGTAAAGTTCTCTATCTAAGGAATCCAGCAGACAAGTTGAATCTGGGCTTTGTTGCAGACTCCCATCCTGAGCAAGCACAGTGGCAACAGTGGAAAGGAAAAACTCCCTTTTAAAAGAAAGAAGCCTAATACTTGATTTGTTTATTATTTAAAAACTCTCTGGACCTAGTAGTGGAATTTTCTTAATTCAAAATATATGATGGCAAAAGGACACCCTATGCTTTTTTTTTTTTAGCAAGTTTTATACCAAAAACATATTGCGATATATATCGTTATCGCCACCCTTCACAATACATATCGTGATATGAATTTTATGGCATATCGCACATTCCTACTTCAGACCATTAGAACACAGGAGATGATATCTTTCATTACCAAGGACAAAATCCAGATCCATCCATCTGATCCATTTCCAGCTCCATCTTTCAATCACTTGTTAACACGATGCTTGAAACTTGAACTCCTGCACCTGAGGCAAAGATATTTAGCTGCTACCACATCGAATCTTTGCTCGGTGTCTGTAAAATTGACTGAATTATAGCTCTTTTTCTGTTTTTTCATGGTCAGTTGGCTGTGGTGAGTATTATAAATTAGGTTGGCTTTGAAAGTTACATTGCAGCGCACTTGTTTCCTCGCTCTAACAAGCTTAGCAAGTCTTCGGAGACCAGATTTACCACCATTTCTGTTTGCCGCTAATATCATCAGCAGGATTCACTGTTTGTAAAACTTGGTCCTGCTCTGGCCATCCATCTGTTTCCTTCATCCCATCCTCTATCTGTCTCAGGTCGTTTCACTCAACCTTGAGCTTCTTCTCCTCTGGTTAAACTCCAGGATCCTCAGCAGAGCCAAATAGCTATGAGAGCAGAGAGAGAGAGAGACCTCTCTTCATGGAGAGGGCAAAAATGCTGAGAACAAGTCAGTCTGAGAAAGGAGCCCATTGTAGGGGGCTGGCCTGGGGACAAGTCACCCATTCAGATGCGGCCAGCCGTGTACAATGGCTAAACTAACATCACTGACATTTGGAGTTGCCCGAGCTTAAGAGCGAGAGGAAAGGGGAGGCGTAAGGGGGGAGGCTGGTGAGAGTCGTGGTGTTGGAAAAGGCCATTCAGAGGCACCAGCCATTGATCAAAAATTCATGTTAGTGGCTGGGATCAGACCAGCGTGCCCTCTGTTAGCTTTTATGTGCCGGAGAGGCAGAAGGAGGGGGAGGACATATGAGATAGGCACCTCTTTAAAACCCCATTCCCAATGGGCCTGACTGAACCAGCATCACCGGGCCACCCAGGGCCATGTGGGGTCACCTGAGGCCAAATGGGTGCTAGAGAACAGGCATATGCTTGATCAAAGCCCTCAGATAACGCTGCTTAGTGAAGGTCACCATTAAGGATAGCTGTGATTAATGGCGGAGCGAGCTGCAAAGTGTCACTGATGGCAGAAACCAGTGAGTCATTCAGATGTTCAGGACTGATATGGATGCAGTCTGCAGTGACGGTTCAGGCCCATGAGATTATCTGATGATAACAATTCAACTGAAAAAGACTTCAATATGAGCAAAGTCCAAACTTTTTACTACATTACAAAGAACTTTAAGGGCTCAATTAGCTGGCTAAGGAAGCCAGCTAATTGCATTCACAATGAGCCTTTTTATTTGTCCCCCTGTCGCAGAGCGAAGTGGGAGAATGGGAAATACTTTCCATCTGTCCGTGAATTTTGTGAACAACTTGAAAAATAAGACTGACTCCATCTTGGTGTGTGGCTGCATCTAGGAGTAAAGCCCAGAGTATACTCGGGCGTACTTCAGTCCTTGTCCGTTGATGCCATGAATAAAATTGTGAGAAATGAAGGATTTGTCATGAGCGAACTAAAATCAGGTCTAGCGGGGCTGTGGGAGGATCTGGAGGTTTCCTGGTGGGTTGGTCTGATGTGTGGGCTGCAGGGCCGGCGCTCCCTGTTTTTTTGGGGGGGTTTTTTTAGAACTTTTTTATTAACAACATATAAACAGAACACCGCTTCGGCTGTCAACTCTCGTTTTTTTTTTTTTTTTCCTCGACCTGTCAATCAATCCAGTAAATGAACAATCAGCGACCTCAGTTTGTCCCGAAGGTAAACGCCCCTTGCCTGCCGAGCCGATCTGCAGCCGCTCAGGGTGGACGCTCGAGTATGAAGTCTCAACCCTCCGTGGACAGTGCACGTCGAGTCTACTCAGAAAAAGGTCCGCGCGAGTATACTGGAGCCTTAAGAAAAGTTCCATTTGAAAACTGGGTTGTCAGGCCCAAATTCAAGATGGCTGCCCACTATATACATGTATATATATATATATATATATATATATATATATATATATATATATATATATGTGTGTGTGTGTGTGTGTGTGTGTGTACATTTATATAAACATACACACACACACTTAAGGAAACTATGCATTCTAATTTTTATATTGCTTAAAAGTATAGTTTCCTTGAATGATTGGGGTGACCCTTGGGGTGGCTGAAGATAAATCTATGGTGGTTATAGCCACCATTAGCCACCCCCTGACATTGCTAGGACCCGTCACTTTGCTCGGTCGCAAACAAAAAATAAATGAATAAATAAAAAAAGAAGCTACCTCTATTTCTAAACTACAAACATTCACTATTCAAATCCCTCAGTGATGGGGGACATTGGCAAACCTCTTTTTTTGTTTGTTTGTTTGTTTTCTAAAACAGGCATTTACAGTAATTGTACTTCAACAAAGTTCAGTCAGGTCATCTGGACAGTTTCTTTTTTTGTTGTTGTTGAGACATTTCGTCCTTCATCCACAGGACTTCATCAGTCCGAGGAGCCACAACAAACTGAGAAACGACTCAACGAAAAATAAAGAAACGTCCAGATGACCTGACTGAACTTTGCTGGATTTTCAATCTGGATCGTTGAGCATGAACTTTGATGTTTTGAACCACTTTGGCTGCCTCAGAGGAGTCGACGGGGGAGAGGGCGGTCTCCAGTAACCATCTTATCACCAGCAAACTGGTTGGTCCACATTGGGAGTGTGCTGCTTGGACTCAGTTTGTTGTGGCTCCTCGGACTGATGAAGTCCTTTGGATGAAGGATGAAACATCCCAACAAAAACATGAACTGTCCAGATGACCTGACTGAACTTAGTTGGATTTTCTACCTGGATTATTGAGCATGAACTTTGATTAAATTTTTAGAATTACACATACATTTAGCATCTGAGACACTTTAACGAAAGTCCAACGTTCATCTTTAAAACCGTTTTGCTGATCTGGATTTAGGTTTCGACCAACAGCCTTTTGGCTTTCATGTCCATTTTCCATCTCTTCAATACTTTAGTGAACGTTTTTAATCGTCCTGCTAAACTTCTTTAGTTTCTTAAGATACAAAACTTCACTTATTCGCTCAGTTCCAGTAAAAGTTTGGAGCTACAGGTGATTCTCGTAAGAGCTTTTGGAGAGGAACGCTGACTCGTTGGCTGGGGGGGGTACCCTCAGGATCCAGATCAGGGTTGCCAAGAGGATGTTAGATGTGGCTTTGCCATCTTTTTGGTCAAACGAGGATGAGGGGCGATGTGGTTGGAGTTCTGCAGCTGCCAGCATCTCTCCCCCGCTCTCTCGGTGGAGGCCACATCAACAGTCGTTAGCCTGATGACGTCCTCGGGCTGAGGGAAGACACACACTTTGTTTAAACAAGCGTGTGCGCGCAGCTTGAGGGGTAAACAAGGCCGGACCACCAAGCCTGCGCTGCCTTCTTTACTGTCAGCCTGGTATGAGCTGTTGGTACTGTACAGAACGAGTCTACGCCGTGAAGATCCTTCACTTCCTTATCCCCGCTGCACTTTTAAGGACACCCCCCTTCTGTGTCCATGCAGCCGGGGCTGCTGGTTCCTCTGAATGCAATAACAGCTGCTAAAAGCAACAGAGAACCTGATATTTACTCTGAACGATCGACCCCTGCTCATGAATCAGACCTCGGACAGGAGGTGCTTGAGCTCAGGTCATGAACACAGTTCCCTGAAATGATCTCTTCCTCTATTTTTGGGTCCCTCCTCAGCACCGAACGACCTTGAGAAGTCCTCTCCAGCAGAGAGCTCAGGTTTCTGTCTTGGTTTAAAATCGATTTTTCTTTTTGTTCTGTCATTTTTTAAATGCAGTGCTCAGTAAGAGGCTACCGTTGTGCTACTTGGACGAGAAATGACTCACGTGTGCTTTTTTTTTTTTTCCCTGCGTGTGCAGGGATTAACACATGCTACAACGCACACATCAGGGCCAGCGGTTCGTCATGCTTTCCCATGGTGCACTGCTGCCTGACAGCTGTGCGGGCCTGTTAACACCCCAATCATCTATGTGATTACGACTTTCTTAAGATAGCGAACCACACGCAGCTCCTGTCGGACAAAGGCGGGCCTGTTGCGCACCGCCCAGGAGAAGGTTGACATGGGCCGGGGTCCAGCCAGCTCACCTTCTGGGGGTCTTACAATCAATACAACCAGCACTCATATCGTGCCATGCTGGGCCACCCCTCAAGCAAAGGGCCACCCAACAGACTCTGGGTTTGTGCCTGTAAATGTTTTTCCCATTTGTTGATGCGTTTTTAAAAAAAACATTGCAATCTGAGTGCATCCCAAGATTTCAGTGTGTATTTTCAATTTATTGTCACTGAGTTCACATGTGTGATGGGAAATGGGTATAACATCCCCGTCCTTCAGAGATGAACGATGTCCTGCCAACACCTCCAATCATCTGGCAGAGACATTTCAGGTTAGTGACGGGGGATAAGGCCACAGATCCTGCAGAGAACCACACACTGAACATCTCTTATATTGTTCGAAACATTAACGGTTTGCTTCAAATTTAAAAAAGGTCGACCCTGACGGCGCGGTCTCATGAAAACCTTGAAGAAATCATTTCAGTTCAGGGTGTGCGACCCACGTCGCAATAATATACAAATATACACGATGGACAGCTTCCAACCATGACATGTTGAGAAATTAAAGCATCTATGTGCAGAGGGAGCATGAAGCAGATCACAAATACAAGCTCGTAACAACAAAGTTTGACATTTTGATTTAAATTGAAGTGTAAATTAATTTTTACAGTAATCTGATTAGATTATTTAAACTAGGTATGCATTAAAAACAAAACTAATATGTTTTATTTTGACAGAGCCGAATGTATAACAGTAATACTGAAGGTACTACAGAAATACTGAATGTACTACAGTAATACTGAATGTGTCCCGATTTTCTCGAGGGCACGAGGAATGAGTCCAAAAGCAGATTCCACGGTGAGTACAACCGTTTGTCGTTATTTAACAAAGCACTGGACTTCCAGGACAATATCACCGTCCTCAGATAACAAAACATAAATGTCTAGAGCAGGGGTGTCCAATATATATATATAAATATTTATATATATATATATATTTTTTTTTTTTTTTTTTTTTGCATGATTTTTTTTCTCCTCATTTTTAACAACTTGAATACTACTTGTATTTTGGAGAAAGGTTAAATGTTTAGTTTAAATTATTGTAGATCCAGAACATTATGAGCCTCATAAACATTAAATTAGTTCATTTTCTTTTATTTTAATTAATTTATTAGACTTTTTGGGGAACTATTTTATGTTTTCTTGTGCTTTGAAAGTTCATTTTCATTTATTTTTAGAGACAAAAGCCTAAAATTGAAAAAACTGTTCTTTAAAAAAGGGGGTGGAGCTTCAATCACCTGTTTGGACCATGGACGGCCCAGATGTGTCATTAAAGTGCTGAAAAACAACTGGAAGTCATTAAAACAGATTCATAGAAGATTTGAAAAGTTGATCAACTTGTATGTCGATGATACCACTTTATATTATTTTAAAAATGTCCAATTTCTCCCCATTGATTATTAAATCAACTGAAATTATTTTCTTTGAAAACACGTTATATTTACCCAAGTTTATGAATTATCATCCAAAATTCTACTTTTTGGTAGGTCAGTGAAGGTTTGTTGTAGGATAAAGAGATTTAAGTAAAGCAAAACTTTTGTCTTGTACTTAATATCGCTCATTTTGACATTATTTTAATATTTTTCGCTGTTAAACTTAAAAAATATATTTAAAAAGTATCACCGTTAAATATGAAGAAGGTCTATGTCTGCATCAACCTCTTAAGCCTGTGGGTCAATCAAACTATTTAACTGCAGTCGTGGGCCGCACAAAATCAATCCAAGGGCCGCAAATGGCCCTCGGACCACACTTTGGACACCCCTGGTCTAGAGGGAATTCAACAACCGTGACATTAACGCAGGAGTTAAACTACCTAACGCTGCTGCACTTGAACTGAACATAACAAATAGGTGATAATTACAAAAAAGGAGTACCTGGGGAGAGAAAGCAGGAACAGGTGATCAGCGTCAAACTCTGAGGAGGAGACGACCTGAAAACTACAATAAAAACAATAAAAACTGGAAAGCAGAATAAGAAAACAAAGAAAAACCGAAGAGGAAAACCCAGTCCACTGACAAACAGACACACATCAGGAGGGCGCCCGCCTGTTGTGTCTGCACTGCTGTGATGGACAGCCTCGGAAAAAAGGGGGGGGGGCACCTGGGATACACCCAGGTGGAGCAGTGGGCAGCTATAAGCGCCCGGGGAGCAGTTAGGGATTAGGTGTCTTGCTCAGAGACACCACGACATATGGGCATGGCTGGGGATCGAACCTGGGACTTTCAGGTCCCGGGTCGGCTGCCCTACCTCTACCCCTTCTCATACCTGAGTGAGCCGCACGAGTGGCATGGATTGTTTAGTTTAAATAATCAAGCATGACCTGAACCGAGCCTTTAGTACAGTCCCTCGGCGAACACTGAGCGGGCCAGGTCACCGGGAAATGTCCTGGTGCTCCCCATGGCCAGTCCGCCATTGAGCCGCCTGCTCCATTTTGCTGTGTAATGAATTACGAGGGGGACCCGGAAATTCAACCACACACAGGAGTGAACAAAAATATTTATTTAAAGTTTTATCAGGAGGAGAAAGTCAGCTGCGACTCTGCAGAGCTCGATCACAGGTGGAGAAGCCGAAGCTGTGACGACGTCAGAGGGAACGGAGGTTTGGACGGATCACATGATATGTTAGCGCAACCTGGAATGTCAGACAAACACTCTCTTCAGAATGTGGAGCTTGGTTCTGACAGCTCTACTCCTATAGTCCGGGGTCTGAGTTTGTGATCTAAAATACAGGCGAGGGTCATTCACACAGAGGCAGAAAAAGCAAAACTTATCAAAGGGTTTAGCTGGAAACTGTGGTCTGAAGGCAGAGGAGAAGAGGTCCAGATATCTGATGGGCAGAAGTGCCTGTGTTGGGCGAGGCAAAGGGCGAGGAATCCGTGGAGACTTCAGGCACGAGGTGATCAGACAGTCCAGCAGGGAGGCAGAGACCGGGGGGCGTTTAAGAAGCGCAGCACACAGGTGCAGCAGGAGGGAGACTGGGAGTGACACAGGTGCACGAGTGTGATTGTGGTGAAGTGGACGTGGCAGAGAGCAGAGATCCTGACACGCTGTAGAGCATTTAGAGAGTTTAAAACATTATTAAAAACATTGCAAGAGTGTGGGAAGGGTTTATAAAGCCTTTAAATATATATGTTTGTTCAGCCTCAAACTTGTCCTAAATGCTGATAAAACCAAAGGGATGCTTTTTTCAAACAGGAAGTTGGTCCCAGCAGTTCTTCCTCTGATTTTATCTTCAAATGGTGTCCCCATTGAGTTTGTTGATTCATATAAATATTTGGGTATCTTGGTCGACTCTCATCTCTCTTTTAAGCTCCATGTGGAAAACTTGGTAAAGAAACTGAAAGTTAAACTGGGTTTCTTTTTCAGAAACAGATCCTGTCTAACTCTGAATGTTAGGAAACGCCTTGTATCTGTGACTTTCCTTCCCTCCATTGATTACGGTGACATTATTTACATGAACGCTCCTACAAGAACCCTGCAGATGTTGGATGCTGTCTATCATGGTGCACTAAGATTCATAACTGGCTGTGATTATCGTACCCACCACTGCACCCAGTATTCACTGGTTAACTGGTCACCATTAACTTCACGCAGACTCTCTCACTGGTGCATTTTCATCTTTAAATCACTTCTTGGTCTGCTGCCTTCATACATCTCCTCCTACATGTCTCTGCGTGAGTGCAGCTACAGCGTGCGCTCTCAGGACATTATTACCTGCAGTGTTCCCTCAGTGAGGACTGAACTAGGCAAAAGGACCTTCTCCTACTCAGCTCCATTTCCTGGAATATCTTACAAAAAGACATGAAGCTCTTGACCTTGACCTCTAAGTGGCTTCTAACATCCGCTAAGTTCCTGGAACCAATGCACACATGTTCCTGGTTTTAGTTTCTTACATCGCCCTACAACCTAGCTGTTTTTTTTTTTGTTACATAAAAAACAATAATAATAATAATACCATTTTATTTTCACTTGTTATTCGCAATTTGTATGCATCGTTTTATGATCATCTGTTGTTGTCATCATTCTTTGTTAAAACCAGGTCCCTGTTGTAAATGAGTCCTCGAGGCTCAATGGGATTAGCATGTATAAATGAAGGTTGATCGCGGGGTGTCTGGAACGTAACCCCCGTGATAAGTGAGGGACTACTGTATACTGTATGTGGACGTGTCGTAGCATTACTGGAATGAATTGGATTTGAATCTGGATCTGTTTTGGACTGAATTTGGATTCATGATGTGGACTCTGTTTAGTGCCCTGACGTGACTTCTGCAGTGAATTGGTGCGTCGTAAACGAACTGACTTGAATTAAACTCATAATCTAATGAAAGATGTTCAAAACTTAAATTCCATTAGAAAACATGTTGTTATTTTGTAAACATAGTTGTTGACAGTACGTCAAGACATCATTTTGTAGACCTAAATGTAACAAAACCACCATCAAGCTGCTGAAGCATAAATCTTACACTAACCTTGAGTTTAACGCCGATAACAGACTAAACTGGAAACATATCTCCACTCTGTTTTTAATTTTACCCTCAAATCTGATCAGAGCAACGAGAACTCAATCTCATCTCTTCTGTTTACTCTCTTTGTCTCTTGATCTCAGTTCAAGTTCACATTTTACATCCTGAAAGGTTCTGGCCCAGCCTTTTGCTGTTCCAACAGCATAATTCAATAGTCTTTTTATCTGCAGGCGACGAATGACTTCTGAATAGTAAATCAGCGCTGTGGCGTCTCATCTCTGGACTGGAGTGCAGTTCTAATGGGTCTGTAGGGGCCTGGATGGAATGAGACCAAGCAGGCTCCATTCCATCCCCTGCTGGTGCAAATAAAATTAAACGTCCTTCTGACAGGCTCAGCATGTGCTCAAGTCATCGGAGGCTTCGCCGAGAAATACCTGGGAGAAAATCCATCCCAGAGGTTTATCCAGATATTGACACGCTTACAAATCAAAGATGTCGTATCGTCTCAAGGTGTGACGAAAGATGAACGTGTCGTTATTGGATAAATATTTATTCACAGAGAATTTAGTTTGTCTAAACTGCAGCAAACTTATTGTGACAAAGTAATTGTTACATGGTACCAGTTTTATCTGTGTGATCTGAGGTTGATCTGTTACGATTCCTTTGACTTTCTAAATCAGAAACCTGATTTTAGAGAAGCATCGTCTGCGGAGTTCCTCAAGGCACGAGCCTGGGTACACTTTTATTTATGTTGTACATCTTCCTTTGGATTTTATACATTTTGTTTCACCATTGGGTGGACCACACACAAATCTACGTGTTGTTGGACTCTAAAGACTAGACATTAGTAAGTCATCTTAAACCCTAATATAAAGGCGCAGCAATGATGGTTAATACTATATTTTCTGCCGTAAACATTGCACCGCCTTATAAGTCATATCAGTTCAAATATGTCTAAAAAAGTGGGAAAATCCATAAATACGTTGCTTTGCCATATACTTCGCATCTATTATGTGTCACCGTGGATGCTTCACGTTTGTTACGCATCACCGCTGACAATCTGGAAATGTGGGCCGATGTGCCAAAAATCGATTGGCTGCCAAATGGCGGTCACATGAGCGTGCACGGGAGAACTTTAACAAGAATTTAACAAGATTAACACTTACATGTGTAACAAGATTAACACTTACATTCATGTGTACACATGAATGACAACCTCAGCTGGAGCAACACCACCACCAGCCTGATCAAGAAAGCTCATCAGAGACTCTACTTCCTCAGACGGCTGAGGCGAGCTGGTCTGGGAAGCTCAGTCCTCACCTCCTTCTACAGGTGTGCAGTGGAGAGCATCCTGTGCTCGAGCATCAATGTGTGGCATGGAGGCTGCACAGCTGCAGAAAGAAAAGCTTTGCAGAGAGTGGTGAAGGCTGCACAGAAATCTGTTGGAGTCAGTCTCCCCACCATCACAGACATCTACACCTCCAGATGCAGGAAGAGGGCCACCTGCATCATGAAGGACCCCACCCACCCAGCACACACACTTTTTGCCCCACTCCCCTCAGGAAGGAGGTTAAGGAGCATTAAGTGTAGAACCACTAGACTGAGGAACAGCTTCTACCCTGAGGCTGTTAGACTCATGAATCTCTAACTAGAATAATCACTGTGAAAAACCATATCATGTTGCTGCTGATCTGTTTCATGTTGATGTGTTCATGCGTGCACATCTGCTCACAGACTCATGTTCATGTTTGTGCTGATGTTCAATGTTTTATGTTATGAGTGCTTAGTGTATATTTAGTTGATGTTTTTCTTAGTTCATATCTTAGATGTTACTGTTTTTCTTATACATTTTATTGTTGGATGTAACTGGGACCCTGTGTACATAATTTCGCTCCACCACATGTACCACATGAGGTGCGAATGACAATAAAGAAACTCTGACTCTGACTCTGACTCTGACTTAAAAACAATTATTTGTTTGCTTGAAATTATAGCAAAGGTTTGTCTCAGTCTAACTTTTCCTTAATAAATGCACTTTGACGGTCAAATCAGCTGCATTTCCAAAAGCCGATACGCGGAAACATGAATTTGCAGAGGGCGACTCGCTGTCCATTTCTTTGAAGTTTAACGAGATAACCACCTAAAAACAATTTGTTTGCTCGACTTTATAGTCAAAGTGTGTCTCAGTTGAACTTTTACTTAATAAATGCACTTTAATGGTCAAATCAGCTGCATTTCTCCGGGGCGGCGCAACGAAATGAAGCTGATTTGACGGTTGCTCCAGGCAGACGATGGTGGCAGGCTATGGCAAGCCGATTGTATCATTAATAGCCACTTTTACCTATTACATGATACAACGGCATGCCATACTATTGAAGTGCCATCTAGTGGCTGAAAATGGTAGTGTTCAATATTTTCAGTCAGAATGAATGAAAACGGTCATATCTCAGCCAAAAATTGGTTTAAGATATGGAAAAAAGCATAAATACGTCGCTTTGGTGCATAGTATGCAAAAAGCTGCGAATCATAGGGCGAAAAATATGGTAATTGTTATTGGTTCCAACCCATATGGCAAAGTTCCCTGGTATCTCTACCCATTGACCTTAATTTGAAGCAATACAGAGTAGCTGTTAAAGAAATTAATTGCAACATGAGATACCACATAAAACAGTCAATGCACCATCAGCGATTTAAAATCTCTTTAATACTTTTTTATTCTGAAGATTCTTTTTCACTTCAAAGTCGACTGGATTGTCAGTATAATGATCTGTGGGGACCCCCGATCTGTCTGCTGAAGCTTAAACATGTTTATTGTAAGGGCTTTTAAAAATAAATAAATGATAAGTGTAAATGTGACGCAGCGGCTCTGAGCAACAGCTGAAGATGTAAAAGTCCACTTGTGTGTTTAATGAAGGGGGTGTCTCTCTGCAGCAGATGTTGAAGTTTTGGTTGAATAATTTGGTGGGAATTTTTATGAGCTGCAGCTGGGTTACAGGTGGAGGGACGGTTTGGCTGAGAGAAGTGTTCAAAACGAGACGCTCCGGACAAAAACATGTGCAGGGCTTCAAAATAAACTCCAGACGGTTTAGATCTGAGGAGGTGGGTCGGTGGAAAAGAAAAACAATTATCCAAATTATCACGGCGCTCATCACACGCTCGATGCCCGACAGGCCGGGCTCGTCGGCGCACCGCAGCTGTCGGCCTTCTGCTTCTTCTGCTTTTTCAATTTCAAGCATGAACGCAGCCACGGACCACATTTAGCACATGCTCAGATGGATTCAGGGGGTTCTCTCTTGCATACTCAACTCGACCGTTTATTTTCAAGCAACGACAAAAAGGGAAAGGGGATTTTGCGAAAGACAGCTAGACATACAGAGTGGCAATTAGCTCAGCTCTTGGCAGGGACTCTAATTAAAACCAAACTTGTTTCCTTCAGCGAACAAACATGACAGGCGCTGAGCAGAGGAGAGTTTTTTCTCCACTCTTGCCAAAATATTAAGTGAGTGCAGGTGCTTCAGGAATGTCTACGAGGGTGGGGGCAAGGCAGAGCTGACCTTTTTCTTTCTCCATTGTGAGCGTGACTCTGTTTATTTACGTATCTGAGCGAGCGTTTCCTCCGATGCTGACTGTTTTCGTCACGCTTCGACGGAACAGCAGCAGTTTGCTTTAGCGCCTTTCTGGAGCATCACCGGAAGGAAAAGAGAAAAAGGTGCGCAAAAGCTGGTTTTTGGAGAGCCTGGGGTGCAGGAGGCTACGCTAAGCAGGACCAGATGCATGGGGCAGCGCCTGGGTCTGACTGAAGGAGGGTCAGTGACCCCGCTGGAGCCTCTGAGGTAGAAATTAACATTTTGAGCAGAAATAAAACCAAAGGTACCTGAGTTTTGATCAGTACCTCTGGTCGTTTACCGCTCGATCGACCTAGATCAAGTGTAACGCCCCCCCCCCCCCCCCTCCCCAAAAAAGTAACTTTGATGTCAAGCATGGTTAAATTCAGGCCGTCTGTGCCACCCTGCTGCCACGATAATTGTCAATTATTCATTATTAATGTCCGTCCACAGCCGTAACTCGTTCTCATTAGCGAAGCTGCACATTGAGCCGGTTCCGTTCCTGGACGTTGGCTGCAGCGTGTCCAGCAGCCAGCAGCAGGAGTCGGAGGAGTTGCAGGCCCGCGGTGCAGGTGGGGTTGGATATTTTGACAACTTCCTGTGGGTCAAACATGCCTCAACAGAGGGGCGATGGGTAGAAAGGGACACCTGGTCCAGATAGATGCCTTGAGGCCAAGCAGCCAGGTGAACCGCCTCAGGGCAGTTTGCTAAAATGAGACTAAGCGGGGAAAAGAAGAATTGTTTTAGGCTGGTGAGCAGATCAAGATGTCACTTGAAACCAGTGGTCACAACGCCCAGCAAGCCACAAGACACAGTTTAATAATTTTTCTAAAGTCACAGATATGTTTCAGTTTTCTCTTTTAGTGACACTTTGACATAAAAACAGCCTAAAGTTGCAAAGTTTGATCTTTCCCACCCAAACCAAGCACAGTAGTCCCTCGCTACTTCGCGGTTTGTTTATTGCAGACTCACTCTATCACGGTTTTTCAAAATAAGACTGGACATGACACACAATTGGCTGAATGATGGATGAGCCGCACGATCGGCGTGGAATTTTTATTTTAAATAAATTATTTAAAATTATTTAGCACCTGCTGCACCTTTGCGTGGCCCACACAGCAGGATAAACTTCCTGCTGCAACTGATCAGCTGATCTCTGTGCAGTGCAGAGAAGTGGGCGTGGCCAAGAGTGCTTACAGGTGGCAAAGAGCAGAGGAGGCAGGGAGCTGACATCATGACATTCTGTACTTTTAGCATGATTAGAGTTTAGAAACATTGTTTAGAATATTGCAAGAGTGTGGGAAGGGTTTAAAACGCCTTTATATATATATATATATATATATATTTATATATATATATATATATATATATATTTATATATTAAAATACACTACTACCATATTTTTTGGCCTATAAGTTGCGTTTTTTCATAATTTCCATGCTCCGCGACTTAAAGGCAGAAGCAACATATTTATGGATTTTTTTCCTCATATTTATAAACCAATTTTTGACTGATGTCAGACTGTTTTCATTCATTCTGACTGGAAAAAAAGAACAGTACAATTTTCAGCCACTAGATGGCAGCAGAGTAGTAGTAGCAGTATGGCATGCCGTTGTATCATGCAATAGGCAATCGTGGCTCTAATAACAAATTCAAAAAAGTTCACGACAAAAACAACTGGACTTTATTTATTATACTTTATTGTTTTTGTCTTGAACTTTTTTGAATTTACCATGTCCTGGATGACTGAGAATCTTCATCAGCTATTAAAGACACAATCGGCCTGCCATAATCCCCCCACCTTCGTTTTGGTTGCTGCTTGGAGCAAGTCGAACCAGCTACACCGCTCTGGTGAAATGCAGCTACTTTGACCATTAAAGTGCATTTATTAAGTAAAAGTTCAACTGAGACGCACCTTTGCTATAATTTCGAGCAAACAAATAATTGTTTTTAGGTGCTTTTTTTGTTAAATTTCAAAGAAACAAGCAGCGTTCCTCCTTCCTCGTTTTCCCTCCCTCTGCGCGCTGTCAGAGCATCGAGGCGGCGAATACAGATGATTTAACTGTTGAAGTCCTTTTATTAAGCAAAAGTTAGACTGAGACACACCTTTACTATAATTTTGAGCAAACAAATAATTGATTTTGTGTTAATCTTGTTAAATTCTTGTTAAAGTCCTCCCGTCCACGCTCCCGCGGCTGCCATTTGGCAGCCCATCGATTTTTGGCACAACACCGGCCCACATTTCCGGGTTGTCAGCGGTGATGTATAATAGATGTGACGTATACGGCGAAGCGACATGTTTATGAATTTTTCCACTTTTTTAGACATATTTGGACTGATGCGACTTATAGAACGGTGCGACGAGTATGGCAGAAATTACAGTACTTACTACTTGTACTACTATTCCTATTTCGCGATTTTTCACTTGTCGTGGGGCTTCAGGGTACGGATCCCTCGTGATAAACAAAGGTCTACCGTACTTTTGGTGCCACGATCCAAACATTTAGTTAAAAGTCAAACATTAATTTAAAAAAAATTATTAATGGTCTAAAACAAGATTTAGACTTTTTTTTTTTTTTATCAGTTTTGCTTGCTTTGTTTTTTATTCAGCTTTTTTCTATTTTCTTTTAGATAATATCTGCCTTGGGTCGTCACATAATAATAAACATAAAATTGACAGGATTTTCAGGTAAATTATTTTAAATTTAATGCCAGTATCTTTTACCGTCAGTGACTGACAGAGCTGTATTTTATTTTATTTTTTCCTCAAGTGCAAGACGTCAGCTACCAGAGCTGACAGACAGTTTACAGTAATTACCCCTCAGTAGAAATGTGCAGCTGCATGGGCGCTGAGTTCCCATCGGTGTTGGTCTTTGGGTAGAAACTACTCAACTGAAGAATTTCACGCAGGATGGAAAAGTTATCAAACTCTTTTCGATTGCAACCAAAAGCCAGATGTTAGAGGCTGATTTGGGGGCTAAAAGAATCACCTGCACGCTCTTTAAGAAATTTATTGTTGCTGTTAAAACTTTTCCCCTGGACCTGAGTACTTTCTCGTATTAGAGACTTTTCTCCACCGACCAGCGCCCCCTCATCGCCTCTCTCTGGCCTTGGACAGCGCTGGCACTCGTGCCTCTCACATTCCTCCGGAGTCCCGCCTCAGAGGGCCAGGCGCCTTGGCACATCGCTGACAGGGAATTTTCCACAGGTCGTCAGCGGACGGGGCACACAGGCCTACCTTTGTATCTGTGCTCAGCCTCCTTCTCTGCACACTCCGTTTGCACCGGTCATCTCAGACACACACACACACACACACGCACTGCAATCAGTGGCTTCATGTTGAGTCGAGACGTTGGAATATCAGGTCCGAAGTCTATTTCTTATATTTATATTATCTCGTTATGGATCCACTGTAGATGAACATCCAGTGATTACGTTTCCAAACCGTCTATTGAGTCATGAGATATTTTGTTAACAGACAGAGCTGAATCCAAGAGTTATTGCCAAAGTTTCAGGAAAAACTACAGGTTCATCACATTGTCGTGCTCTAAGTATGCATCGAGGATGATGCTCAGCCAAACCTAATTTAAGCTCTATGTATAAATATGGCTGACTTATTGCCTTTTTTGTATCCTAAGGTCAGTTGATTGTTGTGGTGGCCATCTTGAATTGGTTGAATCAAAACGTTAATTATATATAAGCACCCAATTTTTTATTTTTTTAAAAAGTTTTATTAAAATCCATCCAGTAGTTCGTGAAATGTTTTTCAGACAATGGAGTCCAACAATCGATGGCAAGGTTTTAAAATTTGATCGGTAAGTTGTTGCACACTTCAATAATGGGTCAGTGTTTGTTGCAGGTTTTTCCTTTATTGATGATGACTGTTAACAGACAGACCTGAGAGCAACGATGAACGTCTCATGTGTTGGGGATGACTTGCAGCTACTAGCACACTGTTTTAGCTTAATTTCTGTCAAATTAATTGAGTTATTGCCATTTTTCATTTGCTAAAGTCCAATTAATACAGTTCAAATAAAATTTGACCAATTGTTCATATTTTGCTTAATCTAAAAGTAGAGTAGCAAAAAGCTTCTAAGTAAAACTAAAGTTAGGAGAAATAGCATTAGTAGTGTTGGCATTGGCAGCAGAGAGGTTAGGTTCTTTTTGATAGAGACGTTTCGCCCTCTATCTGGAGGGCTTCATCAGTCAGGGCGAAACGTCTCTATAAAAAGGAAACTGTCCAGGTGACCCGACTGAGAATTATTGGATTTGGTACCTGGATGATTGAGCATGAACTTTGTTGCTCTCTCTACATACCTTCTGAACTGTAATTTTTGCTATGGACCTGGTCAGCTGGTCTCTCAATGCAATTGATAAAATTTTCTCGACGAGAAGACAAGCTTCACGGGCCGACTTGCCCTGATGACACTCACGCAGCTGGATTGATGACACTCACGCAGCTGGATATGTCATTGATTCCTGGAGCGATTGGAAGGTGATGTGCCTCTCTCTGCTGTCCATCGAGGATGATGAAGATGCATATATATTTGGATTTATGATAACAGGTTTCCTGCTTTTTGGAACCGTCTGGTTCCTGGTTTACCAACAAACAAGGAAGTCTGCAGCAAATTTGGTCCTGGTCAGGCTGCCCACCTTATGTGATGGTTTCTCTGTGCCTCGAGCACCCAGACTCAGTTGCTTTGTGAACTGAACCACAAATTGGATGTGATTTGTGAGAATCGCAGGCCACTTGCGGCTCCTAAGATTCGCTGGCAGGATGGATCAGATCTCAGGGAATACTTTCAGGCACGGACCAGCGGTGTGTCCACTTAACTTGGACGTTTGGGATTCGTGAGGACCAGCAACGACTCAAGGCAAACATAAATCTGTAAAGTTCTGCCTGTCCCCAAAACAAATTTTGTTTATTCGAATTTGGCTCCTCGGCTGGCCTTGACAGGCCACCTTATCTCAATTTGCCTGGAGGTTCTGTAAATTTGATGCTCTGCCCCTCTCCCCTCCCACCGAGGAAGTCTGCAGACATATGAGAGGTACCCAGCTGAATAAACATTATGTCATCATTTCAGGACTCTTGGATTCTCTCTGGTGTTGTCCTAGGTCGACCTCGGCACCCTCGAAAATGATTACGGATCTCACCAGAGGGAACTGATTAATTATACCATTCTTATCCAACTCCTACAGTGCCTCTGGAGTGTGCTTGGACACACTCACCGCTCTTGTCGTCTCCCCTCCCCTGCAGAATGTCCGCGTCACTATGTGCTTATGTGCAGGGTGTTTTTTCCAATTTCAGGCTCTCTCTCCTCAGCCAAGGAGTGAGAGTCTGTTAGGAATTTATTTTACCTCCAAATACTGTACATGTGTCACTTTCATTACTTTTTGTCTGTCTAAACAGGTCTCACTTGTAAATGAGTCTTCAAGGCTCAGTGTGATTTATCTGTATAAGTAAAGGCTGAATGAATGAATGAATTAAATTTAGTTGTAGTATTAGCATTGGTAGTATTAGCAGTAGATGTATAAGCAGTATTAACAGAAGTATTATTAGCAGTAAAAGTAGGCTATTAGCAGTTCAAGCATTTACAGTAGTAGTATTAGCCTTAGTAGTACTAGCACCAGTAGTATTAGCAGCAGTAGTATTAGCAGTAGTAATATTAGCTGTTGTAATATTAACTGTAGTAACATTAGCAGTATTAGTATTAGCAGTATCAGAAATCAATGGCATAAAAGCTGACTCAGCAATCACACAATACAATCTATGGTATTTACAAAAATCGTTTTGAAATTGTTTTAAAAAATAAGTGAAAATGCAAACAGAGTTGCTTCTAGGGATATAACAAAAAACTTTAGTGTTACAAGTTTGTTTTTCAGTCAAGGTTAAAATGGTTGTCAGATCTGACCTGATGAGAGGGGCTCAGGGATTATTCCCATGTAAAGATCGAAGCTTTCCCCCCACTCCCTGCTTGTTACCCGCCGGGCCCCTCTGAGGCCCCCTGGTGGCAGGGTAATTAAAGTACCATGGCCCAGCCAAGCTGCAGTAACTCTCCCAAATCCACAGAGAATGGCCGGAGCCGTGGGAGCTCCTAATCCTGTTTGCGGCCATCGGGAACTACTTCAGTCCCAGCCGGAAGATGGGGAGGTCGGGGCCCCAGAACAATGACCCAGCAGAGGGAGAGGGAACCAGGGAGGGTGGGAAGGTCTGTGAGGGACAGCAGCCCAGTATTCACCCTCTCACCATGTCTCCCTCTGTTTTGCTGCTTTTGTTGTACAAAAAAAATCTGCAGAAACTCCTTTTTCTCTGTAAGGTGTGGTGACATATCTGACAGCCCCAACCTCAGTTTTAAATCAGACACTTCAACCAAAAGGAAGCAGAGAAACTTTGGCCCAAATTCCTAAATATGAGTATGTATTTAGGATGAAATGGCTGACATACTCTTGGTTATCCCTCTAGAATCTGAGGTGTTTTATTTTTATTTTAACAGACTAAAACTCATGAGGTTTTATCTCCAGCCTCTTACAGACAATAATCCCCTACCTTGACACAGGACTAGGGAGAAAAGGCCACAGTAATCCAGTCTGCAGGTTTGTCCCCTTCATGTCTCCTTTCTACAAGAATTGGACTTGTTCCGGCCTCTACTGAACACCTAGAACCAACCCAAAAATATCCTAGATTTCTTCATTAATAAACCCAGCCAGACAAACAGAAACAAGTTCACAAACGCTCTCACAAGGCCATAAACTGTAGTTTGTGCCTATGAATTCTCCCAATTTGCAGGGCAACAGATTGAACCAAGCACTCAGACTGTAGACAGGACCAAGTATCTGCAGGTTATAGATTGGACTGAACATACTGCAGGACATAGACAAGACCAAACATACTGCAG
>NC_056503.1:44066063-44073915 GCF_014905685.2 Nematolebias whitei
GACATAAACAGGACCAAGTATCTGCAGGTTATAGACTGGACTGAACACATGACAGGACATAGACAGGACCAAGCAGCTTGCAGAACATAGACAAGACCAAACATGCTGCAAGACATAGACAGGACCAATCAGACTGTAGGACATGGACCAAGCACCTTGTGAGTGCAAGCAGGCTTGACCACTCGACAGGTTATACTCAGGACTGAACATACTGCAGGATATAGACAAGACCAAACATACTGCAGGACATAAACAGGACCAAGTATCTGCAGGTTATAGACTCAACAGGTTATACTCAGGACCGAACATACTGCAGGATATAGACAGTACCAAGTACTCTACAAGGTGTAGACAAGACCAAGCACCTTGCAGGACATAGACAAGACCAAACGAATTGATGGACATAAACAGGACTGAAGCATTTACAGGATATAGACATGACCGAGCAGACTGCAGGACATACACGGGATCAAGAAGACTGCACAAAAAATGTCAATGTCTCCCACTGTCTTCTAACAGCAGGTGCACCGCCTGCATGCTCCAATCGTTCAGATCGTATACCGTCTGACTGCATCAAATGTAAACAAATGTATTATTATTTTGGAATTCGAAGTCATCTCTGCCCAGCAGCTTGAACGACAAACTTGACTAACCTATCCGATCGGAGGTGGAAAACGAGCTCACAGGAGGAGTAAAGAAAGGGAGAGCAGCATAGACAACAAGGTTCTGTTGTTTCTACAGAGAAGGAGCCAAACTGCTTCATTAGTTTTCTACACACTCAGCCCTTTAGTCCGAACTGACTCATCCCTGTGAAATATTTCTCTGGCGTTTCCTAATTGATCGTCACATAAACGATGAAGCCTCTTCTCACATGTGTGCCTTTGCTTTGTTTAAGGGATCAAAGCCCGTGAGCATCTTGAGGACATCACAGCGCTGCACATGTTGGATCACAAGACAAAAGCAACATCGAACACTGAAGCATGAACGCAGTAAAAACCCATATGGCTATGGTTCAGTGCATGTTTAATGCTATAACAAATCTGTATTTGTAAGGGACTCTTCTGTAATTTAAGTGTTTTTATTCTGGAAAAACTGTTCCAAGAAGGTTAGGACTGAGACGCTTTCTAACTCCTTCCATGGCAACGTCATTCCAAAATCCAGAACTTTTAGAGTTTATACGTATTTTAATTTTGAGTAATCGTGGTATTTTAAATGTACATGAGACCGCCATGTTTTTATTTTATACTAAATTTCAATGGTAACGTTTCCGACCGACTGTTCCACGGGGCTTCAGTTTGTACCAAAACCACAGTTTGGTTGTTGCCATCACTAGTTTCACATATTAAAGAAACATTTTAAGATTTGGATCATCCAATGATTTGAGCCATTTTTTCCATTGTGTAATCTCGCCAGGACTTGATTCAGGTCTACTCTGGTCTACAGTCTCGATGGTTTTCGGTATAACTTGTGTGCCACTTTATAGGCGGGGTCATCATAGCGAGGCTACCCAAAACCTCCTCAACATCATTTTCTATTCATTGTTTTGGTAGTTTTCGATTCTCTGTCCAATCATTGACGTCAAATCTTCGGCTCAACTCGACTCTTTTTGAACCGTAACTGAGTGGGTTCTAACAACCGAGCTAGAAGTGGGTGGACTCCCCCAGTGGAAAGACTGAAGACACTCTGAGTTGACTGAAGTACAGCTGAGTTAAGACTATGGGAAAAGGCCTTGGGTGTTGGGTCGTCAACCATCAACCAACCATTTTGTTCCTGGGTCATAGCCTTTACAGTTGTCACTCTGACCCTAGAACTCTTTACACCTCCAACGTTCTGTAAACTCAATGGATTTACTCAAGAAAGAGCTCAATGCATGTGTTTAGACAAGCATTTTGGCAGCATTCTATTTTATATGATTACATTTTTGTTCTTATTATTTGTTATTAATTGTTACAAAGCATAGAGCTAACAGCAACTGACTGTGGAGTCATATTAAGGGTAAACCTACAGCATCGAAAACAAAAGTAAAAGAAAGTGGGTGATATGCTTTAATATAAAAATATATCCGACTAGACAAGAAAAAAAAACATATTTGATAAATAATATCTTCATCTTTAAAAAAAAAACAAGACTGTAAAAAGACAGGCTGTTCAGATTTATTAATTTTTTTAATGAATGGCACATAAACGTCACCATTTTTTTTACGATGCAATGCATTCTGGGTAAATTACGTTCACATGTTGCTCTGTAGCAAGTTCCATTCACCATGAATGTTAATTTTGGACATTATCTGATGTTCAGCCCTTTAATTTGAACAGGAGAGTGTTGACAGAGAGGAGAACGGAGATATGACTGAGCTTTTGTGTTAGCTCCAGAGCTAATATAAATTACGTTAGCTTTTAAGCTAATATATAGCTCCGGAGCTAATGTCATATGTTAGCTCAAGAGCTAACACCATATATATATTAGCTCTGACGCTAATATATACTGTATATGACTTTAGCTCCAGTGCTAATATATATATATGGTGTTAGCTTCAGAGCTAATATAAATGACATTAGCTTTTAAGCTAATATATAGCTCCGGAGCTAATGTCATACATATTCGCTCAAGAGCTAACACCATATATATATTAGCTCTGATGCTATACCGTATATGACTTTAACTCCAGAGCTAAAATAAATGGCGTTAGCTTTAGAGCTAATATATAGGCAATATATGGTGTTAGCTCCAGAGCTAATTCATTAAACATCACAAGTTGATCACGTTTGATCATTTCAACCCATATATTGTGCATAAGGACTAATATAAAATATAACTTTATTGTCACGTTATATTTTTTAGTCTTGACTCCTTGTCACCATTGTTGGATTTTATACGTGGATTACTGAGCATGAACTTTGGTGTTATTGACTCCTTGTGTTTACAACTGATGTATGTCATCGCCCAAGAAAGCATTGAGCCGGTAAAATAATGGCGACGTTATTAAGTTAACATTTTAATTAATATATTTATATATTAAGTAATTAGGATATTTCACATGTCACAAACAACAACTTTTAGTAGAATAGAGAAATAAACATACTAAGCCCAACATGTGCAAGTAGTGGGAGACCCCTTTAAGGAATGCTTCGCTCTTAATTCCACACAGGCTGTTTTGTTTCTGCTAGCTTTAATAGGCAGACGTTTTATATTTTAAGACTTTTATACACACCCTGACTTCTTGTTTACGTTAATTTCCGCCTCCGTTTTTGGTCCTGCACTGAGGAGCGACAAACCCCCACATTCCAGGAGAAATCGCAGACTCAACAGGCGTGAAATTCATTTCTCACATGGCCGCATCTGTGCCTCCTAATCATAACTTGGACTGACAATTCAATCCTGCACTCCATCGCCTGCTTCCTTCTCCCCGCTCGACCCAAACTCCCTCACCTTGCACCGCCTCCTTCAGCCTCCTAATTACACCCCAGCAGCTTCCCAACCACTAACTTATTACGTCCTGAAAGAAAGAAAAAGTAATGCAATTAACAACGCCAACTACAATTACTGTAATGGGTGTAAGGGAGGTAGTGACCCGGTTCCTCCCCTTCACTTCTATCCAGTCCCAGCAGTAGACTCATCACCGGTCCTGTGAGATGAAGAGCACAGTGGGGTGAAGTTCGGGTACCGGATGTAGTATCGAGGTCATTCTGAACCGACTGACTAATGGCCAGTCGGACCCGATAATTAGGCAGAATGGGAGACTGGCGTAGTCCCCAGGTGAGATGAGTTCTGGGGTCACATAAGCTCCAATTTACTGTGTTTGCCTGACCTCACATAAAACTGATGAATGTGTAAGGTCCGGTAAACGCCTGAGTTAGACTCGAGGCTGATTACAGCCACTCTACAGTACAGCCTGGAATATCGTTCTGTGCTGCGCTGCTGCTGATGGTTCTGATCCAGGAGGGCTGTGAGGAGAGCGTGCAGCCGACATTAAAGGCCTCGATGGTAAACAAACATGGGAAAACAAGAAGATCATTTAAACTGGAAGAGTCCAACTGTGAAGGTGTTGGATCGACTTTGGAAATATAAGAATCGTTTTCCCATTTAGAGTTTTTTGTATATTTTTTAGATCATGCACTTTTAGCTATTGTGTCAAAACATTCGGCTTGTTCAAACATCATGGCCTTGACTTTGACATTTTTGTAACGTTTATATCTTGAGTTTTATTTACAATTTTCTTCTCATTGAAATAATTAGACATCTTTCATATCCTTTAAAACGTGTTTTCTTAAAACTACTTAAGCAAACTTTGCGTATTTAGTTCCTGATGGGCTAATTTTAGCTTTTAGCTGCTGTTCTGTTCAGTTAAACTGAGCCAGTGTTTAGTTCATATTATGTTTTAGCTACTGTTCTGCCATTTTACATTTTAACTTCTGCTTTGCTTATTTTAGCTTTTAGAAAGTGCTTTATTCAAACAAGATTTTAGCTACTGTTCTGCTCATTTTAGCTTTTAGCTAGTGTTTTATTCATATTAGCTTTTAGCTACTACTTTGCCCATTTTACATTTTAACTTCTGTTCTGCTCATTTTAGGTTTTAGCTAGTGTCTGTTCAAATTAGCTTTTAGCTACTGTTCTGCCCATTTTAGTTTTTATCTACTACTTTGCCCATTTTACATTTTAACTTCTATACTGCTCATTTTAGCTTTTAGCACTGTTCATCTCATTTTAGCTTTTAGCTAGTGTTTGTTCAAATTAGCTTTTATACTGTTCTGCCCATTTGAGCTTTTAGCTAGTGTTTTACTCATATTAGCTTTTAGCTACTGTTCTGCCCATTTTAGCTTTAAGCTAGTACTTTATTCAAATTAGCTTTTAGCTACTGTTTTGCCTACAGTTCAGCTCATTTTAGCTTTTAGCTACTGTTTGGTTCAAATTAGCTTTTAACTGGTGTTTAACTCATTTTAGCTTTTAGCTACTGTTTTTCCCATTTTAGCGTTTAGCTACTCTTCTGCTCAAACCAACTTTTAGCTACTGTTTTGCTCATGTTAGCTTTTTACTACACTTCTGCCCATTATTGGACCTATTTTTTGAGCATCACAATGGTACAGTGGTTAGAGCTGTTGCTTCTCTGTGATAAGGCCGCAGATTCGCCTCCTGGTCTTCCTGGGTGAAATGTTCTGTTTTCCTGTGGATGTGTGGGTTTTCTCTGGGTACTTTTGTTTCACAGATCTAAAACATTCATGTTTGTTTAATCGATAACTCTAAATTGACTCTGGGTGTAAGTAAGAGTGTGGATGTTTGTCTCTGTGTGTCCCTGTGGTGGACCTGTCCAAAGTGTCCCGCACCTGGACAGGTACCAACTCCTTGAAAAGGAGAAGCAGGAAATGGAAATGGATGGATAAATGAATTAAATTTAAAAGTCACTATGTATCCTTACACAACCTTTGGGGAAATAATAGGTGAGTAAATTTAGACACTTTGAGCCAAAACAGCTATAATTATAAATAAAATGTCAGCTTGAAATGAGCTGAAAACTTAGTTTAAGAACAGCCCGAGGTGCTAACAAAGTTATTTATTTTTATTACGGCTAAAATTGAGTGTGATAGCATCTAGGACTTCTTTTTAGCTTTGCGGTAGTGTGTTATTGTAAGAGAGAAGCTGCTGTTCAGGGTTGTGCAGCACACGTCTTTACCGAGCCGGATCAAAGGAAGAGTCCATTGGTGCGTGTCGTTGTGTGTTCAGAGGGTGTTGTGTAGCGTGTGTCAGTACAGGCCCGAGCCGAGGGTGCTCTGGCAGCGCTGCGCTCCAGGCCCCCGCGCTCCCTGGATTAATGCCGATTGTTTGAGAATGACTCGGAGCTCCGGACCACACAAGGAGAACGAGGGGGAACGTTGTTCTGCAGGAGAGGGAAGCAGAGTCTGAGAGTTTTCAACGAGTGGCTCTCATCTACGTCTGAACGTTCCCTCCGGTTCTCCATCTTTCTCCACCGCATACATTCTTTCTGTCTTTGTCAGAACCTTCTGCTCCCTTCTCCAGTCAACGTTTGAAAACCTACGAGCTACACGCGTGCTTTCCTGGGGACAAGACGAAATAGTGTTTCCTGAAATATAGCCCCTACCTGCCCCACCGGGCACGTTTGATATATAGGTGCAATGTTTTGTGGGAGGTCTGAAGCACATTGTGGGAGGGATGTGAGAAGTACATCAAAAACACAGATGCTGACTTCAATTAGCTGAACTCTAGCTTTGAGCGTTGCAAAGTTTTGGCTGGGATCGTTAGGGATGGATGAGGTTTTGCAACGGCATGCAGAAAGCTGCTCCAAAAATACATACCATATTTTTCGGACTATAAGGCGCACCAGATTATAAGGCACAATATCAATGAACGGGTCTGTTTTCATACATAATGTGCACCAGATTAGAAGAATCAGAATAAGCTTTATTATCATTGCACCGTAGTACAGTACAGTGAGATTATGTTTGTACAGTCGTTCGAAAGATGGGCGAAGTGCACGTTGCTGCTCTTCCTAAGAGCGCGACCCCTTATTTTTTTAGATAGAAAAGGGAAAAGGCCATGAGGAAAGGATAGTGGTATTCCAAAAACACCTTGTCCTTATCAAAACATGATTTAAAACATCAAAAAACTCTACCAGCAAGCACATTTATAAACACATTACATGTGCATTTGATGGCAAGATGGTGAGATTTGTCCATGAAGCACTTCTAGATAGCACCATAGTCCTGATAAGATGTTGGTGTCAGCCGGTACAGCTCTGATAGGCGTTCACAGAAGTTCTCGTGGGGGTTGCGGATAGAGCAGAGCCTTCTTAGTTTACACGTATCCCAGGAGAAATTGGATAAGTTGGCCTGCTTCAAGGCCGAATGGGGGAGTCAGATTCAGATGGCGCATTAAGCGAAACTAAAACATTTTGACAGATTTTTGAGCGCCGCGTACATAAAATCGGTTTGATGTCAGTAAGCACAACCAGAATTAATACATAAGGTGCACCGGATTATAAGGCTCACTGTTGATTTTTGGGAAAATTAAAGGATGTTAAGTGCCTTATAGTCCAAAAAAATACGGTACATCTCTTTTCCGCTGAATTGATCGAGTCAGGAAGCGATTAGGAAAAAGAAGAGCTTTCTTCCTTCACAGAAATTAAACGTGGAGGAGAGACTGAAATGGTGACAGCGAACACGAGACCGACAGCTGTGTTTATAGAGCGGGGTGTGGGAGGCTAGAGGCCTGAACATTCGCTCCATCCAGAAAACGGCTTCCGTGACCCGCCCAGATGCTTGCATGGACCCGATAGTGTTCATGTTGGGGAACAGTATACGTATCAAGCAGGAGCGTGATATCGAATTAGTTTTCATTCCTGTCTGGGATGGGCGAACGCTCAGCCTGTGATGGTCGGTTCTGGTTTCCTGAAAGTGAGTGTGTGGGTGAAAAGCACAAGTGTGTGGTGAGTGATGCGATTATGGAAATGCCATTTGAAGAAAAACTCAAAAGTTGTTAAGACCAAGTTTTGTGTTATTTCTTGATCTGGTCTTTTTTTGTTTGTTTGTTTGTCACTTCTTCCTCTGCACTATAGTTCTTGGTTTGATGGTAAAGAAAGAGTTGAGGCAAAAGATCTCTTAATATGGTCATTAGGTGGAGGATGTAGTTGGCTGAAAGGAGCTTTGTCTGTACGATAGCCGATCCCAACCTTAGAGACAGACCGAGGAAGGAGCTCCATTATCCAGGAGGAGTTCAGAGTAAAGCTGCTGCTGCAGATCTTATTAGCAGCATTAGCAGGTCTTGTTAGCAATGTAAGCCGGTCTTCTTTGCAATGTTAGCAGGTCTTGTTAGCAGCATTAGCAGGTCTTGCTTGCAGCCA
>NC_056503.1:44073925-44074677 GCF_014905685.2 Nematolebias whitei
CAGCATTAGCAGGTCTTGTTAGCAGCATTAGCAGGTCTTATTAGCAGCATTAGCAGGTCTTGTTAGCTGTGTTAGCAGGTCTTGTTGGCAGCATTAGCAGGCCTTGTTAGCAGCATTAGCAGGTCTTGCTAGCAATATTAGCAAGTCTTGTTAGCAGCGTTAGCAGGTCTTTTCAGCAGCATTAGCAGGTTTTGTTAGCAATGTTAGCAGGTCTTTTTAGCAGCGTTAGCAGATCTTGCTAGCAGCGTTAGTAGGTCTTGTTAGCAGCATTAGCAGGTCTTGTTAGCAACCATAGCAGATCTTAGCAGCATTAGCAGGTCTTGTTAGCTGTGTTAGCAGGTCTTGTTAGCAGCGTTAGCAGGTCTTGCTAGTAGCATTAGCAGGTCTTGCTAGCAGCTTTAGCAGGTCTTGTTAGCAGTGTTAGCAGTTCTTGTTAGCAGCTTTAGCTGGTCTTGTTAGCAGCATTAGCAAGTATTGTTAGCAGCATTAGCAGGTCTTGTTAGCAATGTTAGCAGGTCTTGTTAGCAGCGTTAGCAGGTCTTGTTAGCAGCATTATTAGGTCTTGCTAACAGAATTAGCAGGTCATTTTAGCAATGTTAGCAGGTCTTTTTAGCATCGTTAGCAGGTCTTGTTAGCAGCCTTAGTAGGTCTTGTTAGCAGCATTGGCAGGTTTTGTTAGCAGCGTTAGCACGTCTTGTTAGCAGTGTTAACAGATCTCTTTAGCAGGTCTTGTTAGCAGCGTTATCAGGTCT
>NC_056503.1:44074687-44102588 GCF_014905685.2 Nematolebias whitei
AGCAGGTCTCGTTAGCAGCGTTAGCAGGTCTTGTTAGCAGCGTTAGCAGGTCTTGTTAGCAGTGTTAGCCGGTCTTGTTAGCAGCGTTAGCAGGTCTTGTTAGCAGTGCAATATATTGCATTATATTTTGCACTACTGTTATGATCAACTCGTCCTGTTTATTCTTTATTCTGGTAATTCTGGTATTGTCATTTCCACTTAATCACCTCATCAGTACATAACTGTGACTCTATATAGAACCGGTATGCACACCTTGACTTTACTAAGTTTCTCAGGTTTATACTTTATATTGCACTATTGTTTACTCTGGCCTTGCACATCCATTATCTACCTCTCATCATGTTATTGTCTTCAGTCAGCGTCCCTTTGTCTCCTGTTAGTCACTATTGAGCACGTTGCATCAGAGGTCCTGCTGCTGTTCACTTTTATATTTTTTTTATATTTTTTTATATAACTAGTTGTGTTAGTTTATTTTTGCTAATGTTGTTGTTTGCTGCAATTTGAGTAGGAGTGTAACGCAATTTCAATTTCTATGTATGTCCTGTACATATGCAGAATTGACAATAAAAATCAATCAATCAATCAATCAGTGTTAGCCGGTCTTGTTAGCAGCATTAGCAGTTCTTTTTTAGCAGCTTGATAACGACCGCAGCAGCTGCCCTCCAGAAACGTATCCAGCAGACAGAGAACATCCAAAGCTGGAGGGAGGCCGAGAACTGAACCTCAATGGCAAGGCAGTGACACAAAAAACTCCAAAAGTGTGTCGTGGTCATACCCGTAGCATTTGGTGTTGTCGTGCAGGAGCAAAAAAAGTTAAAACAAGAACAGGAACAAAAAAAGATGGAGTCGAAGCAGAGCTCCCCATATTTTTGATAATATGTTAGTGGTTGGAATTAGACCATCAGTAATACCAATATTTTGGCTACACCTGTCTATATGTGTTGTACAAACATACAAAACTCATACAGCACCTCAGAAGAGGTTTTTTGGATGAAGGACGAAACGTTGCTACATCTTTTGTTGTTGTTTTGCTTTGTTTTGTTTTTTGAATGTCCAGAGGACCAGACTTAACTTTTTTAAATTATTGTAATTGTTCTCCCACTGAATATGAGCATTAGTTTGGACGACTTTGACAAATTGCTTTGACTCCAAACTCAGAAGAACAAATCCATTTAGCCCAAATCAAAACTGAAGAAACCCTCAGTCAGTGCAGTCCAGCACTCAGTTGTAAATTTCATCAACCAACAACTGCGTCCAGTTTTCTTTTTCCTTTACTGTGTCCAACTTCCATCTGCCTCCCCCTTCCCCTGCCTCCCCCTTGAACACTACATCCAACATGTCGTCTCAAAGCCTGCCTCTCTCCACAGCAGCTGCCAAGAATAAGACAGGCTGATGTGGGGGCCCCATGAGGGGAGGCCCCAGCGCTGGTGAAATAGTACTTCTCCAGCTTGAACACTCTGCTGAATTCAGCCACTTGGCTCTGTTTATTTAATATTCAGTCAGCTGTGGGGAGTGGGGTTAGCCACAGCTTATAAAACTCAGTCAGCATGACCAAGATATAACCCCCCCTTCCCCTCCCCACTCATTCTTCAGAAGCCATACACACACACACTTACATACAATAACATGTACACTGCACTGATACACTTCTTCCTACATGATATACAACTCAGTATGACAAGTACGATAACACCGTCCAGGACTTTCTAGGTTTCATGTATATTTTTATTTAATTATTTCCTGCAATAACTAACAACAGCAGCCCTTATTTGTTTTAGCCATGTTTAAAACAAAGTTATGATGTGGGAGATTTATTTAAAGGAATCCACGAAAGACAAACTTCAACAAAGAAGAATGAAGCCCTGTCAACATGTTCCAGAGACAGTTCAATATTTTTTAAGTGGGGTTGGGTGGAGTAGTTTTTAGTTGTAAGTATCTTACCTGCAGTAGTTCAGACTAAAAAGTGAAGCGCTTCAACTTGAGTTTTTCGGGGTTTTTTTGGAACTCACAGGAAGTCGGTACCAGCGGTCCTTCCTCCTATCTTATCTAAAAATGGCCAAGTCAAATTTATTCATAAAACACATTTAAACCAGAAACTTTGACCAAAGTGCGTCGCAATATTTTCAATTCAACCTTTATTTAAAATCATAAATCAACAAAAGAAATAAAATCACAGCATCAAGTAAATATAATTGAAAGCATCAAAAATAAAAACATAAAAGCGCAAACACAACGAGAAACAGTGGGATAATAAATCAGATCATGCTGTGTTAAGTGTCAGTGAATACAGGTGTGTTTTCAGGAGACATGTATAAACAGGAAGTGAAGTACATTTTCGTCTGTTGCCTTCATACATCTCTTCGTGTCAAGTCGTCAGTGCAGCTACAGCGTGCGCTCTCAGGACATCATTACCTGTAGTGTTCCCTCACTGTGGACTGAACTTGGCAAAAGGGCCTTCTCCTACTCCGCTCCTGTTTCCTGCAATATCTTATAAAAAGATCTGAAGCTTTCGACCTTGACCTCTGTAAGTGGCTTTAAACATCTGATAAGCTCAGTGCAGGTCCTCATGACTTAATGGGACTCACCTGGATAAATAAAGGTTGACTGAACATGTGGCAGCACGGTGGTTCAGTTGGTAGAGCTGCCACCTCTCAGCGAGAAGGTCGCCCCAGTTCAAATCCTGTCTGGGTGGAGTTTGCATGTTCTCTCCGTGCATGCGTGGGTTTTCTCTGGGTACTCCAGTTTCCTCCCACAGACAAAAACATTCATGTTAGACTGATGGGTAACTCTAAATTGTCCCTAGGTGTGAGTGAGAGAGTGAATGGTTGTTTGTCTCTAAGTGTCCATGTGATGGACTTGGACCTGTCCAGGGTGTCCCCCGCCTCTTGCACAGTGACTGCTGGACATGGGCACCAGTGACCCCTGTGACCTGAAAAGGAAAAAGCAGGTAAGGATAATGGATGGATGGATGGATGGATGATAATGGATGGATGAAGACGCAAATCACTCCCTCCTGAGTGGTGGGTAGGGTGTGTGTGATCTTAATATCTCTCACCGCAGCTCATATTCACCCCCACCCTGCTGAAATCCACCCCCGCCCCTGATGCTCCATCTATGGCCTGACTGGAAGGCTCCATGGCAACCTCCAGAGCCAGGGGTCGCAGAGAAAGTTTGCTTTTATCTGCTAATGAGGTCGATACCTGGGGCTGCATGTCTCCACCTCTTTTTCTCCACGTCTCCCCCGTGAAGTCAAAGACTGGGGGGGGGGGGGGTAGTGACAAAAAGAATGGCTGCCAAGTGACACCAATGCCATCTTCACTCATCTCTGTTGTGGCCTTCAAACTGCACACTTTGAGTCCAGGACAGGGTGCTGGGCGGGTGGGACGACTTGTATACAGTACACAGGGAGGACAACAAATGTCTCAGATTGTTGTCCCCCAGTCTGGCTCCTCGATGTGTCATAAATGTCCTCATGCAAATCGACAACACCCCCTACGCAGTTATGTTTGATGCACCTTCATTTTCGTGGGGCATTGACCGATTGCCTGCGGACCAACACCGTTTACGTTGTGCAGGTCTTCCTGTGGATCTGGTGATTGATGTCATGTTGTTTTGTTTCAAACACACAAACCGGCAGCGCTGAAAGAGCCGTCAAACAAACCGTATGAGGAACATTCATCTTTTTAAAATGACTACAAGCATGGAGCTTTAGATGAATCATGGGGCTGCTGAAACAAATGAGTGTTAAATGGATGAGGTCCTAACACCACTGGAAAACATACACCCTCGTTGCCCCGTGTGCCCCTTCAGAGGGGCAAAGAGGCACCTTCACCAGCCCCCGTCCCCTCCTCACACACCCTGTCATGTCTGCAGAACTGAAGAAGTCCATTAACTCTGATTTAGTGGCGGTGTCATGTATTCGCCTTTGTTAGGAGGTGACATCCACTGAATGGGAATCAGAACTTTCTCCCCCTCCTCCTCCATTTTTCCCCCTCTTGACTCCACGTTCAGAGGGTCTGAGGAGGAGCTGAAATGTCTCTGGTGGGAGTTTTGAGGGGGGTAGGTGGGGACGAGGATGGAGATGGATTAGCTGCCACGTCTCTGAGTGGCGGACCTTTTGTTCCTGGGCCGGCCTGTTTGTTTAGCCTTTCCACGGAGAGCCGCCTCACACATCACTGCTGCATCCGGAGAGGGGAGGAGAGGTGAGGAGAGGAGAGGAGGAGAGAGGAGGAAAGGACCAGAGGCCAAAGTTTGAGGAGGTTTGGGATCGTGGCAGAGCTGAGCGTGCAAACGGCTTAAATTTGATGTTTGTTAACCAATCAGATCTAACTTTGTGGTCCTGAAGAGCAAAACACAATTTTCCAAAGAAATTATAAATGTTGAAGCAGTAGGTGGCCTTTTTTTGGTTTCCATGGTAACCACACACCTGTCTGCCATGTCAACAAGGCAGACAGAAACAGACCGAAAAGTAAGCCTCAAGCAAACAGTCGCTGTGCAAAAACTATAAATCAGATATTTTAAATTCTTAAACTGTAGAAGTATCTTATGGTCACCCCTGTGTATTTTATGTTTCTACGTTGTTTTACTCAAGGTTCAACGTTCAAGGTTCTTTATTTTGCAGCTACCCATCCAGGCTGTCACATTGTAAAGTTTGCAGATGATACAGCGGTGGTGGGACGCATCACAAGCAATGATGAGTCCAGCTACAGGCAAGAGGTGGAACACCTGGAGAGCTGGTGCAGATAGAATAACCTTCACATCAATGTGAAGAAGACAAAGGAGATGATTGTGGACTTCAGAAGGAACAAAAACACCTACACCCCCCTGAACATAAGAGGATCTGCGGTGGAAGTGGTCTCCAGCTACAAGTACTTGGGTGTACACATGAATGACAACCTCAGCTGGAGCAACAACACCACCAGCCTGATCAAGAAAGATCATCAGAGACTCTACTTCCTCAGACGGCTGAGATGAGCTGGTCTGGGAAGCTCAGTCCTCACCTCCTTCTACAGGTGTGCAGTGGAGAGCATCCTGTGCTCGAGCATCAATGTGTGGCATGGAGGCTGCACAGCTGCAGAAAGAAAAGCTTTGCAGAGAGTGGTGAAGGCTGCACAGAAATCTGTTGGAATCAGCCTCCCCACCATCACAGACATCTACACCTCCAGATGCAGGAAGAGGGTCACCTGCATCATGAAGGACCCCACTCACCCAGCACACACACTTTTTGCCCCACTCCCCTCAGGAAGGAGGTTGAGGAGCATTAAGTGTAGAACCATTAGACTGAGGAACAGCTTCTACCCTGAGGCTGTTAGACTCATGAATCTCTAACCAGGATTATCACTGTGAAAAATCACATCATGTTGCTGCTGATCTGTTTCATGTTGCTGCTGATCTGTTTAAATGTTGATGTGTTCATGCGTGCACATCTGCTCACAGACTCATGTTCGTGTTTGTGCTGATGTTCAATGTTTTATGTTATGAGTGCTTAGTGTATATTTAGTTGATGTTTTTCTTAGTTCATATCTTAGATGTTATTACTGTTTTTCTTAGACATTTTATTGTTGGATGTAACTGGGACCCTGTGTACATAATTTCGCTCCACCACATGTACCACATGAGGTGCGAATGACAATAAAGAATCTCTGACTCTGATTTGTCATTTGCAACACATGTGGTGGAACAAAATTGTGTACACAGGCTCCCAGTTACATCCAACAAAAGTATAAAATGTAAAAGAAAAACAGTAATAAGATCTAAAATATGAACTAAGAAAAACGTTAAACTAAAAATACACTAAGCACTAGTAGCATAAAAACAACATTATTGTTAATATAGTAATTTAATAATAATATTATTAATATTAAAAACTATATTATTGAGGAGAAATAACATCTTAAAAAAGACCCTTTAAAGAGCATTTAAAGAGAATATAAGCAGATAAAATTTAAATGGTCTATTGAAGCTTGGCTGTCAACTGCATTCAGAGGAGAATTTTAGAGAAAACTGTAAGACCTACTGTAGGAGTTGTGGTTTTGTCCCTGATGTTGTGTTTGTTTGTGTTCCCCTGATCCTCTGTTTCTATCTTTATTGGGTATGTGTTTATTCAGTATCTAGCCCCATCTTGTGTTGTGTTTATGTCTTGCATCCTCTGTCTCTTTCTTTGGCATCTGTGATTACTCACAGGTGCCTTCACTTTGTCTAATTGGTGTTTCCTGTATATAAGTCTGTGTCTCTGTGTTAATCTTTGTCTTGGCATTGTCTTCTGTTCACTGGTGATGACCTGTCTGTATCGTGAGTATCCCCTGATCATTCCATGTTTGCTGGCTTCCTTAGATAGAGAAATTTACTAATTGGCTTTTCTATATATGTGAATGTTCCTGTAAAGTGCCCTGAGACAACTTTGTTGTGATTTAGCGCTATATAAATAAACTGAATTGAATGTTGCTGCACTGTCAGCTCTTTTGTTTTGTTAATAAATTATTTATTTTATATATCCATCCTGAGTCCCTGCCTGCCTGCACCATTGGGTTCACCAGCACAAGCCTATTGTGACACTTACTACTGTGATGGGATAAAATGGCTAGAGAAATTTAATTTTGTGCTAAAATGCAGCGTGAACACAGAGCGCTGAATAACTGCTAAAATTTGCTGAAGAAAATGAAGCTGAATAGATAAAGATAAAAAAGGCAGAAAAAAGTAACAAGACAACAGTAGTAAATCACTAAAGTAGCAAAGGGCTTGCTAAAAACCGAAAGTAGTAAAATGCTAAATCATAGCTAAAAGTAGAAAAATGGTAACTAAAAGGATTAACACATACACACACACACACACACACACATATATATATATTACACATGTAACAAAAGGCTAGTTACCGCTTAAAAAAAGGATATCTAAAAGTTTAAAAAGTCTAGTTAGAGCCAAAAATGTCAAATAAGAAGAAGCCAAAAGTGTCAAAGGGCTAGCTAAAATGAATCAAAATGTTAACTAGAAGCTAAAAGTGGCAAAAAGTTTGAAAACTACAGGAAGGAGAGAGATTTTTAGTGTAGCGATATGGGGTGTAAATATATGTTTTGATTATCAGTTGTGAATTAAGC
Source organism: Nematolebias whitei (assembly GCF_014905685.2). Classification (NCBI taxonomy): domain Eukaryota; kingdom Metazoa; phylum Chordata; class Actinopteri; order Cyprinodontiformes; family Rivulidae; genus Nematolebias; species Nematolebias whitei. Next base: position 44,081,785 of record NC_056503.1, read on the forward strand.
TCATAAAATATGTGTCTATTATGCAAATAATCTCATTTTTGGACACCACCTCTCTATAGAGGAAGTAACTAATCAGTCTCTTACCCCAAATTACTTGAATCCTTTTCCTCATGTTTAAAGAATATCAAATCAATTAATACACAGAGATAAGCAGATTCAACTATAATTTTAATGTATTTTATTATAAAAATAACAATCTGAGATATGGATAGCGAAATATATGAATATGATTGCATGACAAAGTTAACTAATATCAACCGACTTTGAATTAAAGGTCTAATAGATTTTTAAAATTAGTGAAACTTAAGGCAGATATAGGATTTGTTTATTTCTAAGCTGAACTCTGTTTAAGTTTAATGTGCAGTTACTGTGATGTAGGGTCACCAGTAAACAGATGAAACCATGAGAGTTGTCCAGTTTGAACAGCCTCCGGGGAAACCAGGCCGGTCGGTGCAAGGAAGAGAAGGAAGAGGTGGTTCTAACTCTTGGCCTTTGTTTTTCTTAAGAGTCTTATTAAATAAATCCAAAGTCATTTTCTTGCCTGAAAAGTTTTATTCTAAGCGAAACAAACTTATATTATCTTAAAGAAAGATTAAAACACACATTTCTCATGAATATTCAAGCATGAAATGAAACATTGGAAATTACATCTTTTGAATATTCAAATAACGTGTTGTTGCACTGTCCATGTCTTTCTGGAAAGAGGTCATTAGATGAACAAACAAAAGGTTCTTATGGTGTCATCTTCACAGGAACGAGAATCTGGGAGGATTACTTCTCAATAAGACAAGATGTCAACATTGTGAGTTCGGATGTTTAGAAACTCCAAGGTTAGATTCAACAAAAACGATCAGTTTCATACAAAGGCCTTGGGTTATTGAGTTCATATTTTCAGGTTAATATAATAACTTTAATTTTTTTAATTAAATTAGTGTCAACTTAGGAAGTTTGTGAGCTGAGACAAATATTTGTAAAATAAAACTATTTAAAAATATAAAAGTTATAAACATCTAACGTCACAGCACTCTTTAATATGCAAACTATAGGAACCCTTCAGCATCTATAAGAAGTCAGTAAATACGGTTTTCTTCTGGCAGTCCTCAGTTACCGGTGTGTTTAAGGTTTTTAGATTTGTTGTTTTATTATTATTATTTTTTTATATTAAACACATGAAAACTAAAACAGTCACAACTTTTACTCCCATCAAACCAGAACGAGTCCTGGACTGAAGAGCTGGAGGTTTGTGGAGATTTATCCAGAAATTATGAAGCGTCTGAGATCAGGACGGTCAAAGTTCAGAGCCTCGTCCTCTGCAGAAACCTCACAGCACATCCAGAAAGAATAAGTTTCTCAGGGAGGAGGAATCAAACTGTCGGCTCCATCGGCAGCACAGATAAAAGGCACACCGAAGATAAAAGGCAGGTGATGTCACTCAGACTGAAATTTTACCAGAATCAGCCAAAGAAAATTCAAAGGCGGAAAGATTTACAGAGCAATAAAAAAAAAGCTGCAGACGCCATCGGATGAAATGTTCCTAAAGTTGGAGAGATTTGAAGTTAATTAAAACCTCACTGTGAGAAGTCTGACGGAGACAACAACAGATTATTAATCTGAGATTATTAATATGAGATTTACATGAGATACAAAAATACAAGAATGTTTTGTGAACATTGAATAACTGATTAAATTTGTTGGAAAACCTAAACGTGATTCTATAACACTGAAACAATCAGAAGACGAGCTAAAACAATTTAAACATGAGCTGAAACAATCAGAAGACAAGCTAAAACAATCAGAAGACAAGCTAAAACAATCAAACGAGTTGAAACAATTTGAACATGAGCTGAAACAATCAGAAGATGAGCTAAAACAATTTGAACATGAGCTGAAACAAACAGAAGACGAGCTAACACAAACAGAAGACAAGCTAAAACAATCAACACATGAGCTGAAACAATCAACACATGAGCTGAAACAATCAAAACATGAGCTAAAACAATCAAAACATGAGCTGAAACAATCAGAAGATGAGCTAAAACAATTTGAACATGAGCTCAAACTATTTGAACATGAGCTCAAACAATTTAAACATGAGCTGAAACAATTTGAACATGAGCTGAAACAAACAAGACGAGCTAAAACAAACAGAAGACAAGCTTACCCCCTTTTACCCATGGAGCTCGGCCGGGCACAGCCCGAAGAGGAGACGTGGGTCCCCCTTCCCATGGGCTCACCACCTGTGGGAGGGGCCAAAGGGGTCGGGTGCAATGTGGGATGGGTGGTGGCCGAGGGCAGGGACCCTGGCGGTCTGATCCTCTGCTACAGAAGCTGGCTATTGGGACGTGGAATGTCACCTCACTGGTGGGGAAGGAGCCTGAGCTGGTGTGTGAGGCTGAGAGGTTCTGGCTAGAAATAGTCGGACTCACCTCTACGCATGGCTCTGGAACCAGTTTCCTTGAGAGGGGCTGGATACTCTTCCACTCTGGTGTTGCCCCTGGTGAGAGGCGCCGAGCAGGAGTGGGCATACTTATTGCCCCCCAACTTGGTGCCTGTGTGTTGGGGTTCACCCCGGTGAATCAGAGGGTGGCCTCCCTCCGCTTACGTGTGGGGGGATGGGTTCTGACTGTCGTTTGTGCTTATGCACCAAACGGCAGTTCGGATTATCCACCCTTTCTAGAGTCCTTGGAGGGGGTACTGGAAAGTGTACCTCCTGGGGACTCCCTTGTTCTGCTGGGGGACTTCAATGCTCATGTGGGCAATGACAGTGAGACCTGGAGGGGTGTGGTTGGGAGGAACGGCCCCCCTGATCTGAACCAGAGTGGTGTTCTGTTGTTGGACTTCTGTGCTCGTCATGTATTGTCAATAACGAACACCTTGTTCAGGCATAAGGGTGTCCATATGTGCTCTTGGCACCAGGACACCCTAGGCCGCAGTTCGATGATCGACTTTGTCATCGTCTCATCTGATCTGCGGCCACATGTCTTGGACATTCGGGTGAAGAGAGGGGTGGAGCTGTCCACTGATCACTACCTGGTGGTGAGTTGGCTCCGATGGTGGGGGAAGATGCCGGTCAGACCTGGCAGACCCAAACGTATTGTGAGGGTTTGCTGGGAACGTCTGGCAGAGTCTCCTGTGAGACGGAGTTTTAACTCCCACCTCCGGGAGAACTTCGAACATGTTCCAAGGGAGGTGGGGGACGTTGAGTCCGAGTGGACCATGTTTCGTGCCTCTATTGTCGAGGTGGCTTACCGGAGCTGCGGCCACGAGGTTGTCGGTGCCTGTCACGGCGGCAACCCTCGAACACGATGGTGGACACCGTCGGTGAGGGATGCTGTCAGGCTGAAGAAGGAGACCTATCTGGCCTTTTTGGCCTGTGGGACCCCGGAAGCAGCTGATGGGTACCGGCAGTCCAAGCAACATGCGGCTCGGGTGGTCGCTGAGGCAAAAACTCAGGCATGGGAGGAGTTCGGAGAGGCCATGGAGAAAGACTTCCGCACAGCTTCGAGGCGATTCTGGTCCACCGTCCAGCGTCTCAGGGGGGGAAAGCGGTACGCCACCAACACCGTTTATAGTGGGAGTGGTGTGCTGCTGACCTCAACTCGGGATGTTGTGGGTCGGTGGGCGGAATACTTTGAAGACCTCCTCAATCCCACCGGCACGTCTTCCACTGAGGAAGCGGAGCCTGGGGACTCTGGGTCGGGCCCTCCAATCTCTGGTGCTGAGGTCACCGAGGTGGTTAAAAAGCTCCTCGGTGGCAGGGCCCCAGGGGTGGATGAGATTCGCCCAGAGTTCCTTAAGGCTCTGGATGTTGTAGGATTGTGTTGACTTACGCGACTCTGCAATATTGCGTGGACATCGGGGGAAGTTCCCCTGGATTGGCAGACCGGGGTGGTGGTCCCCCTATTCAAAAAGGGGGACCGTAGAGTGTGTTCCAACTACAGGGGAATCACGCTCTTAAGCCTCCCTGGTAAGGTCTACTCGGGGGTTCTGTAGAGGAGGGTCCGTCTGATAGTCGAACCTCGGATTCAGGAGGAGCAGTGCGGTTTTCGTCCTGGCCATGGAACACTGGACCAGCTCTACACTCTCAGCAGAGTCCTGGAGGGTGCGTCGGAGTTTGCCCAACCTGTCTACATGTGCTTTGTGGACTTGGAGAAAGCGTTCGACCGCGTCCCTCGGGGAACCCTGTGGGGGGTACTCTGGGAGTATGGGGTACCGGGCTCTTTGATACGGGCTGTTCGGTCCCTGTATGACCGGTGTCAGAGCCTGGTCCGCATCGTCGGCAGTAAGTCGGGCTTGTTCCCGGTGAGAGTTGGACTCCGCCAAGGTTGCCCTTAATCACGATTCTGTTCATAACTTTTATGGACAGAATTTCTAGGCGCAGCCAAGGTGTTGAGGGGATCTGTTTTGGTGGCCTTAGGATCACGTCTCTGCTTTTTGCAGATGATGTGGTCTTGTTGGCTTCATCAGATCATGATCTACAGCTTTCACTGGAGCGATTCGCAGCCGAATGCGACGCAGCAGGGATGAAGATCAGTTCCTCCAAATCCGAGGCCATGGTCTTGAGCCGGAAAAGGATAGTATGCCCTCTCCGGGTCAGGGAGGAGGTCCTACCCTCATCTATGGTCACGAGCTTTGGGTTGTGACCGAAAGAATGAGATCTCGGATACAAGCAGCCAAAATGAGTTTTCTCCGCAGGGTGTCTGGACTCTCCCTTAGAGATAGGGTGAGAAGCTCGATCATCCGGGAGGGACTCAGAGTAGAGCCGCTGCTTCTCCACGTTGAGAGGAGCCAGTCGAGGTGGCTTGGGCATCTGTTTAGGATGCCTCCTGGACGCCTCCCTGGTGAGGTGTTCCGGACACGTTCCACCGGAAGGAGGCCCAGAGGAAGACCCAGGACACGCTGGAGGGACTATGTTTCTCAGATGGCCTGGGAACGCCTCGGGATTCCCCCGGAAGAACTGGCCCAAGTGGCTGGGGAGAGGGAAGTCTGGGCCTCCCTACTTAGGCTGCTACCCCCGCGACCCGACCCCGGATAAGCGGAAGAAAATGGATGGATGGAGTGAGCACACTGAAGTAAATTAACTCTGCTGCTGCCCTTGGGTCAAAATGACACACTAAACTGCGGCCTCATGCTTCATTTTGACCCAAGGGCAGCAGCAGGGTTGAAGGGAACGACTGAACTGAAGACACATCTGTGTAAGGATATGGGGAAAATATTTGTAAATAAACATTAAATAAAGTAGGAAGTATATAAATTACAAATAATAAAAAGTTGTAGCTCTCATCTCATGACTTAGTCAAACACTTTGATATACGAACGGCTAAAATGACTCAAAATATGTTGAAAATATAAAATAAAACACAAACTAAAGATGAAAATAATGGTGAATGCTGACTCAGCATTATTAGGTAAAGCTGGTTTATTCAGTTTAACTGTCAGCTGAAGGTTTAGTGGTTTTAGTGTCCATCCCTGACTCTTTGACCCTGTCCCAGCAGCAGGGGACAAGTCCGGACTGTCCTCCACCTTCTGGGCCTCAGTGGTTTTGGACAAAGACAAGGCGCCACGTCCGCGTGTCGGAGGAACGAGAGGGCGGGAAGGTCAGGCCCGATTATTCGTCTCCGCTCGCTCGGAAGACGGAATAAGAAAATATTTACCCAAACAGGAAGCTTAGTGTTTCCTAATGATTGGAAACATGTTGAGTGTGGCGTTTAGCTCCGCCCCCTAGACTAATTGTGTTATTTTCTCCCTCACACACACACACGCACGCACGCACGCACACACACACACACACACACACACATAAAACACACTAATGGTCTGGGATGATATTTATGCCAGAGAGGGCCAACATTAAAGGTTGTTGGAAAAGGAGTGAGTTAGGTCTTCTTTGACATGAACGTCTGGACGGTGGGACATTTGGACATTTGGACCGAACTAAAAGCCCGTCACCGTCGTCAGGTCCAGGTTCCCCTCCGGCCACCTCAGATCAGCTGTAATAAGCTGCGAGTTTATGGACCTTTTGCTCCCCAAATGTCTGCCATGTTGCTAATTGCGTCCATCTGTGGCTGGTGTTTTGATGTTTAGCTTCAGAGAGCAGCTGTCCGTGTCCAACAGTGGCGTGTCCTTCGGCTCCGTGTCCAGCTCTTTAATGGCAACTATGTAGCGTTGGATCAGAGAAAACGCCTTCGGCTGTTTGTGCGATGCTTTAAATCCAACATAAAGCTCAGGCTGTCCTTGCATTAAGCTCCTCTTTGTTTTTAACACCGAGCAAACCTGCCAGGATTAAATACATGATGGAGATTTTAACCCTCCTGCTGCCCTTGGGTCAAATGAGGTCTCCTGGGTCGTTTTGATCCAGCTTGAGCTGAAAACGTACTGCCCTACTGTGTTAGCAAAACAGTAGCTAAAAGCTAAAGTAAAAAAAAACAACAGAAGCTTAACTAAAACTGCTAACACATAAAATAAACAAAACATTAAATAAAGGCTAAAATAATAAAATAACAGCTAAAAACTTAGCTACTAGAGTAGCTAAAAGGTACCAAAAATGTTTATAAAATCCATGATTAATAAGGTAGTCACTAAAAACAGCCGAACAATAGCTAAAAGCTATAATTGGCAATCAATAACTAAGAGCTCAAATTAGCTAAACTGTAGGTAAAAGGTCAACGTAGCTAAACGTAGCTAAGTAGCAAAATTGTTTGTTTAAGCTGTAGTTAATAAAACAGTAAGTAAATGGTGCAATTTATAAAACAGTAGCTAAAATTTCAATTTAGCTACAACCTAAACACACCAAAATAGTTGCTAAATGCTACAATTACCATAGTGATTACAAAAAGCTAAAAAAGCAAAACATCAGTTCAAATTGTTGAAACAATAGTTTAAAGCTCAAATTTGCAAACCTGTAGCTAAAAGCTAAATGTAGCTAAAAGCAGCAAAGAATTAGCTAAAAACTGCAATTACCAAAACAGCAGCTAAATTATAAAATTTATGAGCAGCCCAAAGCTAAATGTAGCTAAAAGCAGCAAATAATTTGCTAAAAACTACAATGACCAAAATAGTAGCTAAATTATATAATTTATAAAAGAGTAGCTGAAAGCTAAATGTAGCAAGACAGAAGCAAAAAGCTAAAAGTAGCATCTGAAAATCAAACCAGAGTAGCTAAAGCTAAATAAACTCTGAGTCTGGTTTGAATCCTGACCCGGTTTAAAACCCGATGTGAAACAGCTGAAGAGACTTTGCTCTCAGAACCTCCAGCTGATGGCGGCATGTCGCCGGCCATCAGAGGAAGGATCGGCTCGGATGTGTCCGCCGGGGAAACCCGACCCGAAGGAATTGTTAGAATAGGTCGAGGGATTGACCTCTGACCTGAACCGGGTTTTCTCAGACAACAAACACCTGATCCGGGTTTGAAACGACCGCCTGCAGAACCAGAGTGTGTGCAACTAAACAGAACCCGTGATCTCAATGACCCCGGTTACTTCCCTCTGCTGGACCGGACCAGGTTCTGTTCTCGCCGACATTTATTTATAGAAACACCAGATAAATATTTGTTTGGTTCTAATTTGATCATTTTCTGCCATGAAAAATGGGTGATCATGTAACTTCCTGAGTCTGTTGGTTCATTTGTCTGTTAGCAAAATAACCCATGAGCTTCTGAATGGATTGTAATGAAACCTCCCAGAAACTAATCCGGTAATTACCGGATACCCGTTACATCTCTGCTGAGTGACTTAGAACACTTTTGCACTTTGTGCTGTTTTAGCTATTTTAAAACCTTCGGCTCGTTCAGCAGGTGGCTGCTGTGACCTTTAGTTTTTTGGAAATTTTGTAATTTTCAAAATATTTAACTTAATTTACAAATATTTTCCGTATAGAAATACTCTGAGATTGCTTCAGTGTCTTCAAAAACTTTGTTCTCTTAAAAATCTGCTTCAGCTGTTGGCTTTGTTTTCGTCTTTTCATTATACTTTTAGCTTTTAGCTAGCCTTTTGCTAGTTTTAGTCATCAGTTTGCTACTTTATATTAGCTTTTAGCCTTTGGCTTGTATCACAGAGCAGACAGCGTCCCCACTAGCTCGGGAGCCAGGCAGAAGGAGAAATCCTACACAAGACAGGCTCTAGAGCAATGTGGATATCCTAACTGGGCCTTCCTAAAAGCAGAGAAGAAACCCAAACAGGACTCCAGTCAGCCATCAGGTGAAAAGGAGGAACCCAGACCCAGACCAGTGGTCATTCCGTATGTTGAGGGAGTATCAGAGAAACTGAGACGTTTATTTTCTAAACATAATGTCCCAGTGGCTTTTAAACCCCAAAATACATTACGGCAAAGACTGGTTCATCCCAAAGATCCAGTCCCCCGGCACAAACAGAGCAATATTGTGTATGTTGTTCAGTGTCAGGAGGACTGTGATCAGTCTTACATCGGGGAAACTAAACAGCCACTGGCCAAAAGGACGGCCCAGCACAGAAGATCAACATCATCAGGCCAGGACTCTGCAGTCTACACTCATCTCCAGGCCAGCGGTCACTCTTTCAGGGATGAAGATGTTCACATCCTGGATAGAGAGGAACGATGGTTTGAGAGAGGAGTAAAGGAGGCCATCTTTGTGAAAAGAAATCGTCCATCATTAAACAGGGGTGGAGGCCTCCGGGTTCAACTGTCCCCCCCTTACAATGCTGTGATTGCTAGTATCACTCAGCCCCCTGTGAGTAGTAAACAGCCATCAGTGTGCTAATGATCCATTGTTAGGCTGATGGTCCTTCTTGAGCATGTGATCAGCTGGTTTTGGTTGTCAGCAGCAAAACTGGTTGATCCACTCTGAGAAGGTGCTATTTAAGAGACTGAGCTGAATACAGCACCTCAGACTGAGGAAGTCTCTTGGATGAGAGACGAAACGTTTCTAGATTAACCTTTTGCTACTTTTTTCCAGCCTTCTGCTACTTTTTGCTAACCAACTTTTAGTTAATCTTTTGCTACTTTTAGCTATCATTTTAATATATTTTGTTGTCTTAGCTTTAAGCCTTTTGTTGTTGTTGTTAGTATGTTGTTAGCTTTAGCATTTAGCTAACAGTCTGAAACTTTTAGCTTTCCTTCTGCTACATTTTGCCAGGATTTTGTTAGTTTTAGCTAGCCTTTTGCTATTTTAAACTTTATTAACCTTCTGCAACCTTTAGCCATCATTTTATTAACTTTATTTATTTTTAGCTTGTCTTTTGCTACTTTAAGCCAGCTTCCCGCTACTTTAAGCTAGCCTTCTGCTACTTTTAGCTAGCTTTCTGTTACTTTTGATTTGCCTTTTGCTACTTTTGGACAGGCATTGCTACGTTTGGGTGTTAGCCAGTCTTTTGATACTTTTATTTTTACTTACTGATCTACTACTTTTAAAATTTTAGCTATCCTTTTGCTACTTTTAGCTAGTATTTGGATCATTAATTTTAGCAAAACATTGAGCTTTTTACTTAGAATTTTACTAAATTTCTGGCTTTTAGCTATCATTTTGCTTCTTTTAGCTTCTGCTACATTGATCTAAGGTTGTTTTACATTTAGCTTTGAGCTAAACTTTTGCTACTTTTAACTTTTAGCTTATGCATTGTTGTGTTTAGCTACTGTTTTGCTTCCTCTAATTTTGAAAAGCTGTCAAGCAAACAAGCGAAAACAAGAATTGTTTCTAAGTTTCCCGGGTTGTATTTTTAATGTTTACAACCAGTTTCAGGATTGTTTATTACAGTCTAAACTGGTGCACCTTTTGTTTACTTCATGTTCTGGTTGTAAACTGGTGGAGATTTGAGTTTTAATGGAGCTGAAAGTCCAACAGAAAACGTGGGAACGTCTGCCCCCTGGTGGTTGAACGAAGAAGGACGTCAGAAACAAAAAGGCAGCCGAGCAGTTTTTATTTATTTACAAAACAGTCAATAAAACAATAAATACTTTAGTTTGACGCAGAGCCAACATCTGCGTAACCCTCCATAAATAAAATGTTTGTGTTCTGATGAAAAATCACGGCTTTTTCCCGGGTTTGAACCGCCGTTTAAACGCGGAGATCTTCAGCTCTGGCAGTGGAGTAGTCCTGGTCGAACTCTTCAGCGAGGAGGTCAGAGGCGAGGCCGAGCTCAAAGAGGCCCCGTCAGCACGAACGAGGGGCCCCACCTGCTGGTTTCCTCCTCCCAGTCCCTCCAGGTGGGTCTGGAAGGTGTGGGCCTGCTGCTCCAGGGGGGTGAAGATCTCCTGGACCTCGTCAAACTGCGAGGAAACGAAGGCTTCAGTCCTGAAGGAGTTCATAAAAACGTTTAAACCGAAGACGGCCTCGGTACCTTCTCCATGTTGGACTGAAGCAGAAGTTCTGGCCAGACGGACTCGCTGCAGCCGAGGTTCAGCTTGCTGCTGATGTGAGCGTGACTCCAGGTCAGCTCCTGCAGGAAGAGGGCGAAGGTGTTTTTAAAACGACAGAACTCAAAGAGTCTTAGTTTTGTAAAGAGCGAGGAGAACCGGACCTGCAGGAGCTCGGTGCCGGCCTTCAGATGAGCTTCGCAGGACTGGAGTTTGTTCCTGTACCGACCCAGTTCTGCCACCAGCGCCTTGGACAAAATCACAGAAAAGTAAAGGCCTCGTGTTACTTGAGGGAATGCATATCTCCCGCCGCCTCTCTCGTGTGATCTTACAGCGTCTCTCCTGAGCTGCTAGGGCTCAGAGTATGTGTTGAGGATGACGCTCAGCGACTACCACACCAGATTTTAGCTCAATATCTGTAACTTTGAGTTTCAGCAATGTTTGGGTTAGCTCTGGTGGCCATTTTGAACTGGGCTGAGTCCCGAAGTTAATCAGCTGAAGACATCATCCAGTTTTTACTGTCTGACAGTTTAACCCTCAGACGCTCATCGGGCGGAAAACATCAGCTACGCATTTATTTATTTATTTATTTATTTATTTATTTATTTTGTGTTGTCAATAATTACAACCGTTTCTGACGATTCTTTAATTTTATTTTTCAAAAATCTTTTAACTTTGTCCGAGTTGTGTCAAATGTTTCCCTAAACTCCCAGTAACTGTAATACGAAACAACCCTGATGAAATCCCATTATAAATGCATCTTTTTTAGCCCGTATTTATCATATCGTAAAATAATGCATTCCTTTCAGTTTCAGTTTTTTCTTCCTCTATCCCTCCACTTTCAGTCGTTAAATTAGCACTAGCTGGTGCGCTGCGTTCACATCTGAGCGATGCTGCTGGGAAGAGGTGCCTCCTCTGAGGCTGCAGGTTGCTCTACAGTCCGATCGCTCGTTTCGTCCCATGAAATCGTTCGAATGTAAAGAGGAGGAAAAAAACATGTTTGCGTTGTGCACGAGTAAACTTCTGGTTCAAAACAGTAGATCTGCATGAACGCAGGCTGAAGAATCATCCATGTCTGCCTTGAATCGGCTGTTCTGTGACCGACAGCAGCCGAAATGGGCTTTGACAGAAAACGGGGCCTCGCTGGTGGATTGACGGCGCAGCTTCATCTATCCAGCTCAGTAGAAGTAAAAAAAAAAACACAAACTGACGAGTACGGTTTTAGAAAACTAAAAATAAAATACCCTCCTTTGTCGACCCTTGAAAAACGGTCAAACTTTGTCCAGTGCTTCACGAGATATTTTCCTAACAGTAAATGAACACGCGCCTTCTGCCGCGGGCGATAACGATTGACAGCGGGTCAGTGTGGACGCCCGCTCACCTCAGTGTCCGTCTGGACCGAGGTCAGGTCTCTGTGGCCCTGGCCCTCCTGTTTAGTTAGCGTGACCCCGGTGTGCAGATCCTCCAGCTGGATCCAGAGCTCCTGGAGACCCCACACCTGGTCCCTCACGCTGGTCTCGAAGTCCCCCTGGACCTGGACGAGTCCACGCAGGAGCCCTGTCCTGTCAGGGAGACAGAGGGGGACGTCAGCAGGACATTGTGACGCCATCGTCAGATCCACAATTCTCTCAGCAGTTTATTTCCTTTCGTCATTAATCTGATTCTTAAAACCATCATTCTTTGAAGGAATGCACGTCGCCCGCCTCCGTGTGCACGACTGTCTTCAAGAAGTCACGTGACCTGTTGGGGCTCGGAGCGTGTGCAGGGGATGACTCTCATCTACTACCACACCAAATCTGAGCTCAGCATCTGTAAAACTGACTGAGCTGCAGAAAGGTTTGTGTTTGCCTGTGAGGATTAGCTGTGGCGGCCATCTTGAATCAAGTTGAAACAAATGTTTCATCAATAATTTCACTCTTGTACAAAATTCCAACATTTAAAGTAAATTTCTGACATTTTTAAAACGTTCTTTAAAGTCAGCCCAAACCCGACTGGAGACAGCTCATTATCACCCGCCAATAACGTTCTTGGCCCAGACGTGTATTTGTTTGTCTGTCAGCAAAATATCTCACCACCTGGACTGATTTTATTGAAATTATCCACCGGAATTAAACAAATCTATAACTAAGAGAAACTGCATTTCCTGAGAAAATACAGTGTGAATGCTTGTTGCTGAAGGACTTGATGAAAAACAGCTGAAATGTAAGAACAACCCTAAGTTAACAGAAGAAATTAGAAAGAACACATATTTGCTGAAATAGGTTTAAATAAGCAGAAATTAGCACAATGGGGGGAGGGGGGCTGAAAAAAAAAAAAAGTACCTGAAAAAGCAGAAAAAAGCTTAAACTACCAGAAGGAAGTGGAAGGAGCCAAAATGAGCAAAAAAAGTGGAATTACCTGAAAAGCTAAATTTAGCACAAAACAGCTAAAAAGTAGTTGAAATAGCAGAAAAAGCTGAAACTAGCAGAAAAAAACTGAAATTAGCATAAAGAAGTTAAATAGGCTGAAAGTCGCAGATGAAAAACTTGGATTTATCTGAAAACAGCTGAAATTAGCTAACAGTTGCTAAATAAAATAGCTGAAAGGTAGAACAAGCTTAAATTCATTCATTCATTCAAAAAAAAAAAAAAGATTACGAAAGCAGAACGATGCCCAGTTAAGCTCAAAGAAGTAGAAATCATCTGAAAAAAAAAATAAAACAACTGAAATTTGCAAAAAAAAAAAAAACAGCTCAAAAGTAGCTAAAGAAGCTGAAATTATAGGAAGGGAGTGGAGAGATCACATTTTTGCTGAATTAGGCTGAAAGAAGCAGAAATGAGTGCAAAACATGTAGAATTAGCTGAAATAGCATAATTAGCATATAACAGCTAAATAATAGCTGAAATGGTAGAAATAGCTGAAACTTGCAGAAAGAAGTTAGAAGCACAGAAATGTAGTTAGCAGAATCTGAAAGGAGCACAAAACGGCTGAAAAAACAGCTGAAAGTAGCTGAAAATAAGTCTGAATTTGCACAAAGAAGCTGAAGCAGAACAAAATGTGAAAGGAGCTGTAAAAAGTTGTAAACGGATCTAAAGGTATGAAGGATGTAAAATGAGCTCAGTTCATTTTCGATGAGGAAAAAAAAATGGCACAAAAAGCTAAATATTTCAAAAAGCTAAAGTTGCACCAAAACCAAAAGTCATATCAGGACTGTCCTGAAAGAGCTGAACGTTTTGATTCATGAGTTTCTGAAGTAGCTGAAAACTGCGGGACGAGAATCGTGCCAAAAAATGTACGGGAAAAAAAGGATCACAAAACTTCAGTCACACAATTCACTTATGGAAGTACTCAGATTCAAGATGGCCGCCACAGCTATCCATCCATCCATCCATTATCTTTACCCGTTTATTCCATTTTGGGTCACGGGGGTCGCTGGTGCCCATGTCCAGCAGTCACTGTGCGAGGGGCGGGGTACACCCTGGACGGGTCGCAAGTCCGTCACAGGGACACATAGAGACAAACGAGACAAACAACCATTCACTCTCTCACACCTAGGGACAATTTAGAGTTACCAATCAGCCTAACATGCATGTTTTTGGTCTGTGGGAGGAAACTGGAGTACCCGGAGAAAACCCATGCATGCACGGAGAGAACATGCAAACTCCACCCAGAAGGCCCCCTGGACCGGGGTTTGAACCTGGGACCTGCTCGCTGAGAGGCAGCAGCTCTACCAGTTGCGCCACCGTGCTGCCCCCGCCACAGCTAACCAACCTTAAAACACTTTTAGGAGCTTCAACCTTGGACAGAAACCCCCCCCCCCCCCCCCACCTCCCTGCTGCTGCTGAGTCCTGGACCTCCTTAGACCCCAGGCAGTCAGAGTCGGTGTTAAAAGATCGGGCAGGCGGCGGGCGACAAGCATTCCTTCAGATTAAACTTTATTTTCCCTCGTTTCAATTTTTACAGCTGAAACGTTGTTTTCAGTTGCTTTCCTTTAAGTTTTCCTTTGAGAACGTTGAGGACCAAACGTTGATGGTCCAGGGTCCATTCCTGGCCCTCGATCCACATCTTTGCCCACGGGGGAGCGCGTCAGCTCCCCCAAACAGCGTTTCCACGGTAACAGACGTCCCTCCATCTGGATGCTGAGCTCACCTCTGCTGCAGGTAGGTGCAGAGGAGCTTCAGCTTGTCCGTCAGCGCGGAGCCTCGATCCACCTCCTCCAGAACCGGCTCAGGTCCGACGTTCTCCAGCGTCTGAGCCACCGCCTGCAGAGAGAAGAATCGGACCAGGAGGTGGAGATCGGTGATGTGGGTTTGTTTGGTTCAGGAAAGACGACTTAAAGGTGAAAGGAGGCGAGATGTTCAGAGGATCTGTAGTCGGACCAGCGGTTCTGTGAGGTTAACCCTTTGGGTCAGAACAGTGGTTTTGTTTCTCTGAGGTGGATTTGAATCCGTCTTACCTCCAGTTTGGAGAGGAGGGCCTGGATGTGGGCCACACTGGGCTCCTGCAGGAGCTCCTGGAGAACACACAGCAGCAGGCTGTCGGTCAGAGCGGCGCTCAGAGAAACCTCCGGGCTCCGGGTCCGGGACGTCCTGGGCCAAGATATCCTGGTCCGGGACATCCCAGAGAAACAACGTTTCGTAATAATAAAAAAGTAAAACTCTGACAGCTTTGATTTAAAACAGTTTAGAAGATGAAAATGATGAAAGCTTACAGCGAAAACAGGTTTCGGCTGTTTTCCATCAGAACCACCTGCTGTTCCCTCCGTGGAGGTTCCACCTTAAATCACAGCAAACACTGAACAAAGGACTCAGAGAGACTGGGGGGTTCAGTTGGACTCGTCTCAGGTGGGGCCTGAGCTTACCTGGTTCAGTTCTGGCTTTAGGCAGCGCTTCAGGGTGTACAGACAGCCCCCCAGAAGAACCCACAGAGAACCCAGCAGAAACAGCCGACAACAGAGGGCCTCCGGGGACAAGGAGGGGTGCGGCAGTGCCTCAAGCAGGAACACCAAACACACTACACCAGCCGAAGTTAAGCTGCTTCTGTGTCCAAACGTCCTCCGAGTCTGGGGCCGAAGGTTCTGTTTGGCTTGAGCTTCAGCTGATGTTTGATTTAAACTGAAACTGAGGAAAAACAGAAAGCAAAATGTATTTATGGAAAATACAGCAAAAACAACAGCTGAAGTTAGCTGAAGAAGCTAAAAAACATTTGTAAAGTTTTTTTTTTATTTTTATAAATGAACATGCTACTAGCTGAATCCTAGCTAGAAGACAAAAGTAGTAAATCACTAGTTAAAAGTAGCAAAACACTGGCTAAAGAATGAAAAACCCAAGCTAAAAGCTAATAGTAGCAAAACACTAATCAAAAGCTAAATGTAGCACAAGCTTAAAGCTATGAAAAATATACTACTGTATGTACATGCAAAAACTGTAGTAAAACTGTAGCAAAAAGTGCCAGAAATGCTGAAAACAAAAAAGGCTAAATACTAGCTCAAAGTAGCAAAATGCTAGGTAGTAGCCAAAAGTTCCAAAACACTAGCTACATTTATAAAAAAATTTAAAAAAAACTAGCTAAAATTGTGAAAAAAGTGAAAAACTAAATATTAAAAGTTAAAAGTATCTAAACTTAACCTGTAAGTGTGACAAGCCCAAGCTAAAAGCTAAAAGTTGCAAAATGCTAATCAAAAGTTAAGTGGCCAAACACTAAATTAAGGTAAACTTAGTGAAATTATAAAGTCAGAAAAAACAAAACGATGGCTAAAACCTAAACAAGGCAAATTGTTAGCTAAAGCTGCAAAATTATAGTAAAAAATAGCTAGCTAGCTAAAAGTAGAAAATCTTTAGCTGAAGTAATCAAAGACTAGCTAAAAGTTTCAAAATGATTTGCTTAAAACTTGCACTTAACTTAAAAGTTGTACTAAAATCATTAAAGGGTTAGCTAAAAGTAGGAACAGTTGACTAAAAGCTTCAATTGATTAGCCGAAAGCTAAAAGTAGGAACAGGTTGACTAAAAGCTAAAAGTTTCAAATGAGTAGCAAAAAGCTAAAAGTAGGAACAAGCTAACAAAAAAAATTATAGTAGTAAAATAACAGCTGAAAGCTAGCTAAAATAAAATAAAAAAAATTATTAAAATGGTGGCTAAAGCAGCAAAAGGCTACCTAAAAGCTGAAAGTATAAGATTAGCCAAAAGTAGCTTCAAGTCAGAGCAAGAAAACAAAAACGGAGACAGAAGCTAAAACAGATTTCAAAGAACAAAAATGTGTCTTTATGTTTTTCTATTGGGAAAATATTTGTAAATAAAAGTCAGTTATTCAAAAAAGTATAAAAGTTGCAAACAACAAACAAACAAACAAACAAAAAAAAGCCAGAGCACCCATCTTCAGAACGAGCTGAACGTTTTGATTTGTGAACAGCTAAAAACACACGAAGTATGCAGATGTTGTCAGACCGCTGCATCAGCTGTCACACGTTCAAGTCACATTAGGGTCTGCAGGTCCGGTTCTAGCAGCTGCGGTAGCTCGGTGGTCAGTGCTGCGGTCTTGCAATCCTGAGGTTGCGGGTTCGAGCCCAGGCTGCTTCAGGCAAGGGCATCCAGTATAAAACACATTTCCAAATATTTCATGCGAGTTTGTTTTCTGTGGTGACCCCTGAAGAAAGGAGCAGCTCAGAGAACCTTCTGTAGATTTCTGAGGTTCGGTTTCTGACCTCGACTCGTCACGTTGCACCGTTCTAATCAAAAAGCTGTAAAATCCACGGGAGATGAAGAGAATAACCATTAAAGAAGTCACTTCCTGTCTTCAGCTTTGATGAGCCGCCAGGCGCGACGCCATCACTCATCCTGACAGGAAATGTCTCCGTGAAACAAGAAAACCATCGTTTGGCTCCGTCTTCTCCTCCCTGGAGACACAAAACGCTCAGGAGCCCATTTCAATTAAACCCTCGCTGCTCAAGCCTACCTCGACTGGTTCTGGTTCTGCTCAGCAAGTTCTCCCGCCCTCACCCATTTACTGCCCCCGTCCCTTGCGTCTCCTCGTCCCGTCACCCCCTGACCTCTGGTGTGGACGACGGTCAGGCACGGCATGGCGGAGACGCGAACACAGACATGCTGCTCGGAGGTGCAGCGGAGCCGTTAGGTGACAAGCGTCCACCTGGTTCGGTTCTTCAGCGGGACGAGCACGTTGGACTGGTCCGACTGGAACGTTGGTTTTATCGGGGTGGTGCTGTTTGTATTGTTTGTTGCAGCATTCCACTCGGGTAGGAATGTGTTGAAGGCAGTCACCAGGCCTGAGCAGAGGACGAGCCCTGCTCCACCCAGAAACGCCAAAAACCAGTAGACAACCAGCAGAGACGTCAACAACAAAACAACCGTTTTATTTTTCACCTTTATTTAACCTGGTCAGTAAAGAGATCACACCGCTCTTTTTCAAGGAGGCCTGGGCCTGAAGGCAACCTAACGTGCATGTCTTCAAACTGTGGGAGGAAACCCGAAAAAACCCACGCAAACACAACTACAAACCCCACACATAAAAGCCCTAGGTCCAAACTGGGGGTTGAACCCGGGACCTTTTTGATGTGAACCACTGAGCCATCATGCTGCCCAGTTTTAAACCAGTTTACTCACAGACAGGTGGTCTGTGAGGCCGAAACATCAAAGATTTACACCAGTCATCTGCTGCCATCTAGTGGTTAGAAGAAGAATCGCAGCTAAAACCAGACATGACTGATCTGAACCAGTTCAATCAAACCAGTTGTCTTCCTACAACAAACACACTCTGAGCAGAAACAAGAGTTGCACCAACTCTACAGAATACGCCCGTCACTAACTCATCAGAGGAATCAAAATTTCAAAGCATGAACTCCCTGAATCGGTGTCTGTGAAGTTTGACACGTTGTTCGTGGCGCAAATGTTCAAATAGTTCAATTAAAGAACGTGTAAGAACAGCTAAACTGCAGCGATCAGTTTCAAGGTGAAGAACTGGCCTGTTGGTGACTACCAGCGGATCCAAACTATTTTATGGTCAGAGTCATAGACCTCATGAAACCAGCCACTAGGGAAGACAATCCAGTGTACCATCTCTTGTGCTGGACCCAGTGGTGCAGTCTGTGATACGGAGGTTAGAGCTTGCGTCATTGTCAGCACATCTGGAATATTTTATAAACACACTGAGTTGGTTCAACCTGTTTGTTCGTGTAATTAATACTTCAATACTTACTGCTTAATACTTGAACATGTCTTCCTTTAATACTGTTTTATGAAATCTGTAACATGTTTTGAATACGAAGCCAACTGTTGTACAAAGTTGTACATTTATTCAAATAGAAGCACCAGAGAAATTTGGAAATGTTCAATGTGCTTAAGAATCAAAAGAAATTGACAATTACTTTGTACTAACCAGTGTACTTCGGTTTCTAAGCACAGTATACCCAGTACAAAAATGTAGACGACACCACTGGCCGGACCCAAGCCGAGGTAGATGAAGAGGGCTGCGTCTGGAAAGGCATCCGGTGTTAAACACTTTTGCCAAAACAAATATGTTAGAACCAGACCGGATCAGTCGAGGCGCAGGTGACCGTCACCTTTGCTGTTGACAAACGGGGTGCTGCACCGTTAGTTGATGACAACAAGAAAGGAAATGTATCAGGAGACAGAGAAAGAGGAGGAAAGTCAAAAGTGTAGGGCTGAGGATAGCAACTCTAAAAGTAGGGACAATGACAGGCAAAGGTAGAGCTAATTGGCATGATGCTGAGAAGGAAGGTAAATGTTTTATGTGTCCAAGAGACCAAGTGGAAGAGCAGCAAGGCTCGCAGCACTGGAGCAGGGTTCAAACTGTTTTACCACGATGTGGATAGAAAGAGAAACGGAGTAGGGGTGATCCTGATGGAAGAGTGTGCAAAGACTTCATGAGTATTTGGTGGAAGTGGTCTTAATAAAAATAAAATCCAACTTGAAGCCATAATCTGACATTTCTATCCCTAAAACTTGTGGAGTTACCGTAACTCACGGACAACTTTCTGTGGACGGTCTTATGGATGGACGGGGAAAAGCTAAAAAAATAAAATAAAAAAGTTAGGTATTTTGTAGGATGCCGAGCTAGAGCACAAGGTTTTAACAACGGGGTCACCTTTGACCTTTGGTCACCCTTGGAATTAAAGAGGATCATCATTGACCCATGAGGTGTTCAGATATGTTGTTTGACATTTCTATAGTTACCAACATGGAGCTTGGACCAGAAGTTGTCCACTGACGGAGCCACATCGTGCTAAGTCCGGTCTTTCCTCCATTTCTTTTCTGACGTGCTCCAGTTTTATCAGCGAGTTCCTTTTCTCCTGATTTTTTTGTTGCCAATTTTCTCGCTCGTTTCCACTTCTCTTGTTCAACCATTTCCTTCCTCCTTTCTGCTTCTTTTCTTGCACCTTGCTCTCCACTCACGTTCTTCATTGATAATAACAAGTTAAATTGTGTCTCCTGGACCAGTTTTTTTAAAAGTGAGATATGTTTCGTCCCCCATCCAGAGGACTTCTTCAGTCTGTGGCCTGCCAACCAGATCTGTCCCATAGGTAGCCTTCACTGCTGTGTTTAAAGCCACTGAAACAGCAGTGAAGGCTACCTATGGGACAGATCTGGTTGGCAGGCCAGACTGAAGAAGTCCTCTGGATGGGGAACAAAACGTATCTCACTTTAAAAAAAACTGGTCCAGGTGACACAATTTAACCATCATTATTGTTATCTACCTGGATGACTGACCTTACAATCCTTGTTCTTCATTGTTTTCCTCCCTTTCTTAAAGTTCCTCTTTCAACTTTCTCTCCATTTCCATTCCGTTGTTTCATTCTCATCTGTATGGCTTCCATTTCCTCGTGTTTGCTCAAGCTCTTTCATCTTTCTCCTTCAGGATTCTCTCCACTTTCTTGTGTTGCTTCTTCAGCCTCCTGCAGAACGTCGTTGGTGTAGAAGCTGCTTCCACTTGACGTCAACGTGGCGTCAGTTTTTCTCATTAGATTCTGTTTACTGTAGTTATCGAACACGTAACTTCCTCCACGGTCATCGAGGAGCTTTTTACATGAAACACAACAATCGTTTTCAATATAATCTCCGATGGACTTGTCGTGTTCTCCATTTGTGAGAAGAACGATGGTATACATGTCTCATACAAGACAGTGGTGAGACTTTATGGTCTGGAGACAGAGACATGGACAAAAAGACAGGAGAAAGAACTAGAAGTGGCAGAAATGAAGATGTTGAGGTTCTCCTTAGGAGTGACAAGGATGGATAAGATTAGGAATGACATCATCAGAGGTTCAGAACTGGTTGAACAACTGGGAGATAAAGTTAGAGAGACCAGACTGAGATGGTTTGAACATGTCCAGAGGAGGGACAGTGGTTTGGACATGTCCAGAGGAGGGACAGTGGGTATATTGGTAGAAGGATGTTAAAAAAAATGCAGATGCCATAAAGAATAAGAACAAGAATAAGAACAATAAGAACAAGAATAAGAGCAAGCA
>NC_056503.1:44102598-44127765 GCF_014905685.2 Nematolebias whitei
AACAAGAATAAGAGCAAGCATAAGAACAAGAACAAGAAGAACAAGAAGAAGAACAATAAGAACAAGAATAAGAACAATAAGAACAAGAATAAGAGCAAGCATAAGAAGAAGAACAAGAATAAGAACAACAAGAACAATAAGAACAAGCACAAGAATAAGAACAAGTTGGTTTGTTTTCTCTGACAGTTTTTTAAATGTAGCTTTATCTGATTTATTAGGATAAAGATAAGAAAACTGCAAAGATCAGTTAAATAAATAAATAAATAAAAACTCGTAATATTTGTAAAGTTTCATATTTTGCCACCTTTAAGTCCGACTTCTTTTAGAAATTGTCAGAATGTGTCACAACTTTAAATTCTGCCTGTAAAATGTCTGCGGAGTGAAACCACGCAACAGTTTGTGTTTAAAGAACGACGCAGGGCGCGTTTGATTTTTCACATTTTACTACAAAACCACCGTAGAGGACAAATATTCAGATATTAAAATAGTTCTTCTAAGCTTTATGAACTGAGGACAGTCCAGAGAGTAAACAAAAACAAACATGATCGCAGCAACACTGTTTGGTAACAAACGACAAACAGAATCATGAGGAGTTTAATATTTTCTGTCTTTACAAATAAAATACCGAAGGAAAACAAAAATAAAAACGTTCTCCAGTTCTACGGTCCAGTGCATTTCTTTACAAGTAGTGTTCTGTTTACATTTCATTTGATACTTTATTTAAAATAAAAAACTTCATTTTTCTTTTTCCAGACGAAGTTCTGGCAGCTACTTTCATTCTCACAAACACATAAAACTGTGCCGGTACCGTCTGATCCGATCCACTCGGAGGTGGCGGGCGAGGAGATTCGTTTATACACGTAAACACGGAGCGTCCACGATGGGTCCAGTTCAGGGCTTGGTGATGTGGACCTCGCTGGTGCCGCTGCTGTTGGTGGTGGCGGTGATGATGTACTGCGTGGTGGGCGTCTGACCGGCGGGCTGCTGGTCCAGGTGCTCGGCCTGGTTCTGGGCTGCGCTCTGAGGGGCCGCCTGCTTCGTCTCCAGCTCGCTCTGACCCTCAGAGATGACGTAGTGGGTCTGGAGGCACAAGAAGGTTTCACTGCATTAAAAACAGTTCTGGTTCTGTTCCGGACTCAGGAACACTTCCACAGATCACGTAAACACAGCGTCATCCACAAACTGATTAAAGCTCTATCAGGCAAAGAAGCCACCGTATGTGGACACTATCCAGAACCGCTGCCGTCTTCACGGGACCAGAGCTCGTTTGAAATGGACCGAGTCAACGTGGAGGACGGTTCTGTGGTCAGACGGATCCACATGTGACATTTCTTCTTAGAAACTGGGGCGCGACCATCCAGCCTGTTATCAGCACACAGTTCAAAAGCCTGCCTCTCTGATGGTATGGGGGTGCATTAATGGCTCTGACATTGAGCAGCTTACACATCTGGAACGGCTGCATCGATGCAGAAAAGTGTCTACAGGTTTTAGAGCAACACAACAAAGAGCCAGGACTGTTGGACAACTAGAATCTTAGAGGGGACAAAAATGAGACCACATCCCCCAAAAACTGCAGCAGCTGGTCTCTTCAGTCCCTGGACGTTTATAAACCGAGGGGGTTGTTTGCGGTGGTCAACCTGGTCCTGCACCAAGTCTTTCTGGACTGTGGGTCAGTTTTCAGCACTTCTCAGTCTCAGTCGGGACAAACAAAAATGAGCCGACTCACCGTCTTCACCTGGTTGCTGCCGACTCCAGACACGGGCGTGCTGGCCTCAGCGATCACATACTGAGCATGAGGTAGAGCCATCATCTGGATCTCAGACGCTGGAGCAGAAAGAGGATCACAGTTAATCCTCACGCAGCACAGACCACCAGGTCCGACCATGACTGAGACTCACGGTAGCCTCGGTAGTTCCAGTTCCCGGGTATGTAGGCGGCGTGCTGCACGGCCCCCGGCTGCTGGGTGCTGTTGGCCTGCAGGGTGTGACTCTGAGCTAAGGTGACGGGGGTCAGCTGGGCTGGGCTCAGCTCCTGACTGGGCTGCTGGGAGGCCGGGCTCAGAGGCTGACTGGTGACCTGAGACAGAGACGAGGAAGATGAAAGGTGAGGAGCGGCGCCGGTCGAGCGCTAAACAAACCAGATGTGAGGGTTTACCTGAGAGGCACCTGGAGCCGAGCCCGAGGGCTCAGAGACCTGGATGTGCTGGACCTGGATGGAGTGCTGGCTGTAGCTGTGAGGATCGTGCAGCTGACTCACGTCCACCGTCGGAGGCTGGGAATGCTGGGAGGACGCCTGCGGACAAACAAAAGTTAAGATTTAACTTTGATTTTTATGTCCAGTTTGGCCACTTTGAGTTCTGCTGAATGGCTGCTGAGATGAAATGAGTTCAAAACAGAAAACTATGACTTACCAAACTCCGACTAACCTTTTACTTATCAAACTCTGACTTGAACTCCGACTTAAACTCCAACTTAAACTCAGACTAACCTTTCATTTATCAAAGTCTGACTTAAACTCTGACTTACACTCCGACTAACCTTTTACTTATCAAACTCTGACTTAAACTGTGACTTAAACTCCAACTTAAACTCAGACTAACCTTTCATTTATCAAAGTCTGACTTAAACTGTGACTTACACTCCAACTTAAAACTCTGACTAACCTTTTGCTTATCAAAGTCTGACTTGAACTCAGACTTAAACTCCAACTTAAAACTCCGACTAACCTTTAGCTTATCAAAGTCTGACTTGAACTCAGACTTAAACTCCAACTTAAAACTCCAACTAACCTTTTACTTATCAAAGTCTGACTTAAACTCAGACTTAAACTCCAACTAAAAACTCTGACTTAAACTCAGACTAGTCTTTAACTTATCAAACTGACTTAAACGCCAACTTAAATGCCGACTTAAACTCTGACTTATCTTTTACTTATCAAAGTCCAACCTGACAAATTCTGACAAACTCTTTAAGTCCGACTTATCAAAACTTGTATTACCAAACTCCGACTTGAGTCCAAATTAAACTCTGACTTATCAAAGCCCACCTTAAAGTCCGACTTAAAGTTTGACTTATGAAACTCCGTCATATAAAAATCTAAATGATCAAAGCCTAACTTAAACTTCGACTTATCGAAGTCTGACTCATCAAACTCTAATTTGTGGGTTTTCTGAAGAAATATAAAATATATAACAAATATATTTTCAAAAATTTAATTTTCAGCTTAATTTTGGCTGAATGACTGTGCTGATGAAGCTGAAACCAAGCTGTAAAACCTATGAGGCAGAATGCTAGCTAAATGTAACATAAGGCTAAAAGTAGAAGAAGACTAGCTAAAAAAATCTAAAAGTAGGAAAATGTTAGCTGAAAGCATCAAGTTTAGCAAAAGTGTAAAAGTAGCTAAATGTTAACTAAAAGCTAAAAGTAGCAAGATTGGCTAAAACATTATTAAAAGTAATTATTTAACTATTAAGTTATCAGGTGCTGGATGACTGAGAATCTACATCAGCTAGCTAAAAGTACCAAAAGGTTAGATAATTGCTAAAGATAGCAAAATGTTAGCTAAAATCTAAAAGTAACAAAAAAAAAAGGCTAGTTAAAAGATACAAGTAGTAAAGTCTAGTTAAAATTATCAAGACTAGCTAAAAGCTAAAAATTGCTAAACTATTTAATAGCTACAAGTAGTAAAACACTAGCTTAAAGCAGCAAAAGGTTAGGTAAATCCTAAAAGTAGCAAAACATTAGCTAAAAGCGAAAATTAATAAGACTAGCTAGAAGCTAAAAGTAACAAAAAGTTTGTTAAAAGTAGGAAAATGCTAGCTAAATCAGCAAAAGATTAGCAGAAATTTAAAAATAGCAACAAATGGTAGCTAAATAAATACATAAAGAAGCCTAATAGCCAAATGGTAGGTAAAAGCTGCAAGTAGCAGAAGACAAAAACAGCAGATCTCAAGGAGAATAATGTTTTTGAATGAACTGAAGAGCTCTCAAAGGGAAAATATGTGTAAATAAAAATAAATGTTTTGAAAATTATATTAATTTTTTTTTTTAAACCTACAAAAAACCCAGTTTCAATTGCCCGAATAAGCCGAACATTTTTAAAATAACTAACGACTAAAATAACACAAATGACGATGAGGTGAAAACAGGCGAACGATGATAAAGTGACCGCCGAATCAGCACGATAAATTAAAAATAAATCGTCTCTTTTTTGACTCACCGGCGCGACCTGGACCACCTGCAGCTGGATGTGCTGCGGCTGCGACAAACCGCCTCCAGCCTGAGACACCGGGATGTACTGGATCCTCTGGTAGTCTCCCTGCGCCGTTCGGTAGTCCGTGGTCAACGTCTGAGACAGTTCTGTCATGGCCTGGGTCAGCAGATCCGTGGTCTGTAGAGGAAGAACGTCACGCCGGTAAAAACACAACAATAACACATGACCACCAACATTTGGACCCTAACGAAACGATAGCCCCGTCCTCACCACGACGGCCTCGGCTGTGGCTCCGTCTGCGCTGATGACCGGAGCAGAACTGATCACGGCCGTGGTGAGAGGAGTCTGGATGGCGTTGGCCAGCTGGGTGAACTCCGGGTGCTTCTTCCTGATGTGCTGCACCATCTTGGTCTGTCGAAGAAAACAACGTTTCATCACAAACTACGGCGACGTTGAAAACCAGCCGAGTTCAGCGAAGTGCGGCTTACCTTGCTGCTGTACTGCTTGGCGCAGTGTGGGCAGCAGACCGGCGCCGTAGCGATGGTACCGGTCAGCTGGGTGTGCGTGCTCAACATGGGGTCCGGCTCCCCGGGGGCGGCGGGACGCAGCTTCCGGATGCTGGGGGGTAGCTCTGCTCCGGGATGGTTTTTCAGGATGTGAGCTTTCCGTTTGCTGGCGCTTTTATACACCTGCAGAGAAAAGTTAGTTCCACGATGGAGCAGCCGAAGGCAGACGGTACCGACGAGAGGGGAACGGACCTTATCACAGTACTGACAGAAGTAATCCCGGTTCGGTTTGATGATCGGAAGCGTCAGCTCCGGAACGTCGTCGATTCGCATTTCAGGGTGACGCTTGGACAAATGATTCACCTGCAAACAGAAAAACAGCTAAAACGACTGGAGTTTAAAACCAAACTGGAGAAGATAAACCTGCAGCTGAGAGCTGGATGATGACAGCTGAAGAAGCTGAAGCCGAGTTCTTAAAGATAAAAAAGCAGAAACCTAGCTAAAACTAGCAAAAAACTAGCTACAAGTAGCTAAAGGCGAAGTAGAAGAAGCAAATGCTGAAAGTAGTAAAAGCCTAGCTTAAAAGCTAAAAATTGCAGAATGATAGCTTACAGCAAAAAATAGCAAAACTTTAATGAAAAGCTAAAAAGTAGCAAAACGCTAATTAAAAGCT
The DNA here is from genome assembly GCF_014905685.2 of Nematolebias whitei. NCBI lineage: Eukaryota > Metazoa > Chordata > Actinopteri > Cyprinodontiformes > Rivulidae > Nematolebias > Nematolebias whitei. Next base: position 44,107,990 of record NC_056503.1, read on the forward strand.
AAAAGTAGCAAAACGCTAATTAAAAGCTTAAAAGTTGCAGAATGGCAGCGAGAAGTAGCAAAATGCCAGCAAAAAGCTAAAAGTCGTAAAAGGCTAACTAAAAGCCAAAATTATTAAGAGGCTATTGAAAGGTACAGTAGCTAAATGTAGTAAAAAGCCAGGCGGAAGCCACAAACACCAAAAGGCTAAATAAAAGCTAAGAATAACAAAAGCTAGCTAAATGCTCAAAGAAGCAGAAGGCTAGCTAAAAGTGAACAGTGGTGGAATAGTAGGTAAAAGCTTGAAGTAGCAAAAGTCTGACTAAAAGCTAAAAGTTGCAGAATGGTAGTTTACAGCAAAAATAGCAAAGCTTTTATTAAAAGCTAAAAGTAGCAGAATATTAGCTGAAAGCTAAAAGTGGCATAAAAGGACAAGAACGAAGCCGGTGAGCTTCGAGAACAAAGTTTTTGAAGGAATCAAAAGATCCCAGCATCTTTCAACAGGAAAATATTTGTAAATAAAGTTCAATATTTTCTAAAGTTGCAAAAGCCAGAAGTCATGGCACCAATCAGCCGAAGGAGCTGAATGTTTTGACACATATGTGGTTAAACAGAAAAATGTAAACAGGAAATGACACGACTCTGCGTTACACAATAAAAGCATCAGAGCTGCGGCTCACCAGCATTCCTCTGCGTCGGAATCCCATCATGCACGGCCGGCATTTGAACGCAAAGCTCTCGAAGTCGGAGGTGGGGGTCTTCGTCTTGTGGGTCTTGGAGCGGTGCGTCCGGTCCGACTTCTTGGCTTCTCTGTCTGGATTGTGCATGCGCTGCATGTGCTCCCGCAGCTTATCTTTCCTCTGAATTTCACAATAAAACAAGAAAGATCTCGTAGGAGTTACGCTCTCCGTAGAGGAACGCTGTAACCGCGTTCGTCTGCCGCTCCCCTCACCTTGAACTGCTTGCCGCACGTCGAGCACAGGAAGTCCTTGCGGTCAGAGTGGCGCAGCATGTGCAGGCGCAGCTTGTCCGGGCGGCAGAAGGTCTTCTCGCAGTTCGGACACTGAAAGCTCTTCTCCGAATGGAAGCAGCGGATGTGCTTCTTCACCTACGAGAGAAGCAGAACTCTGAACCCTCCAGCTTCGTGTGAAATCCACAGCTGTCACCATCTGTCCTACTGACCTGGATGAAGTCTGTAAACGTCTTCTTGCAGGAGGGACAGGTGAAGCAGCCGTCCACAGAATGGACCTCCACGTGGTCCTTCAGCAGCTCCAGTCTTTCGAAAGTCTCGGGACACAAGAGGCAGGAGTAGAAGCGGTTGTCCGTGTGCTCCACCAGATGGTCCTCCAGGAACGAGTCGCTCAGGAAGCTCTTGCAGCAGATGTGGCAGGAGAAGGTGTAGGCGTCGCGACCGTGGACCCGCAGGTGCAGCTCCAGCTTGTCTTTTTCCCGGAAGGCCTTCCCGCACAGGGAGCATTTGAACGGACGGAAGCTCTTCCTGATGAAGAGGTGCTGCAGCGCCGCGTTCTGACCCGGAGAGAAGAAGAACAGAGTGAAGCGCGGCCGTCAGACGAGGAGCAGCTGAAGCAGAAGAAAAGCTCAGTCTTTTTGCCTTTTTACCCATGATCCTCCAGGCTTCACCTACCTGCTCATCCGTCTGTGAGGGAGGCTCGCATTGAGGAAGAGAGACACATCGTTTTAAAATCAAACTTTATTTATAAAGCACTTTTAAACACAAAGTGCTTCAGACAACGGCAAAACTAAATCGGATTAAAAAAAACAATCCTCAGAAGGTCTCACGGAGAAAAATCACTAATACGTTTACGGTTGTTTTTATTTTGTTTTTTTTAAGTCAACAAACCCAGCTGTTCCTGACAAGGTCTAATAATACTTTTACTTTTTTTATTTTAACTGTGTCAGAATAGTTTCCAATGCTCCTGTAACTTCACGGGAACTGTACTGCCCTCTAGTGTTCCTTAAGGGAAAACATCGACCACGTAGAAATTCATCACAGGAGTTGCTCGATACTTCTTCACGGTTCGACTTTTGCTGACTCACTGTTTCGTGGGGTTTTGATGCAAGATTGTACGTGACACACGATTGGCTGACTGATTGAAGGCGACCAACCAGAGCGTTGTGCTGAGGGGTGGACTGGCCATCGGGAGCACCGGAGCACGCAGGCACACAACAGGCGGGCGCGCAACCTGTTGTGTGTCTTTGATCTGCTGTTGCAGCCTCAGAAAGAGAAAGGAGGGGGTGGGGGCCTCAGAAAGAGAAAGGAGGGGGCGGGGGGCTCAGAAAGAGAAAGGAGGGGGCGGGTGGTCTGTCTTTCCCCCATCGCTACTGCTCAGGAGCTTCAGTGAGGCGGATACCTGAGTCAGCGGCATGAATCGTTTATTTAAAATAATCAAGCACGACCCGAACCAAACAGAGTCCAGCTCCCGGGCCAGGCCACCGGGATTTGTTCCGGTGCTCTCGATGGCCAGTCCGCCCCCGGGTGCTGATTGGCTCAGTAACTGTAGCATCAGCCCGTCTGCTCTTTTTCGCTGTGCTCGTTCAGAACATTTAGAGTTTAGAACATTTAGAGTTTAGAACATGGCAAGAGTGTGAGAAGGGTTTGTAAAGCCTTAAAATATATATAAATGCTAAAATAAATAGAACATCCCTACTTCGTGAATTTTCACCTATCACAGGGGTGTCTGGAACATAACCCCCGTGATAAGCGAGGGACTACTATAACTCAATCATTTATGCAGGTATCGCGTTAAAAGCCAGGGTGGTAGTAGCTGAGAGTAATCCTCAAAACGTGCTCAAAGATTAAAAGATGACATTGTGTTTAACGTCTTCTACGAGGTTTGACCAAAACGGTACAACTGTCCACTTTCAGCATGAGCAGATTTGTTTAAAGCTAAAGAATGAAAGTCGAGTTAAATGACGAGTTAGTCATGGAGTTCCTCAGGGTTCAGTGCTTGGACCAATACTCTTTACCTTATATATGATTATACAGATTTTCACCTATCGCGGGGGTGTCTGGAACGTAACCCCCGCAATAAGTGAGGGACTACTGTAGATGCATTTTGTGAACTCATATCATATCATCATATCATATCCTAAAATACTGCATTCCTTTCAGATATTTTTTTTCCTTTGTGCCTTTATCCCTCTACGTTGTATTTTTACTTTAGCCCACTAAGTGATGCTCCGCTTTTACATTTGGGAGACACTGTTAAAACCACAGACAGAGGACGGGAATTTACTCCGGAGGTAAAAATATATAGATGCATTTTGTTAATAAAAAGCTAAAATAGTTTTTTTCCTTTTATACTAAAGGCCTTCAATGAGGTAAAATATATATATATATATATATAAAAAAAAGTAATCTTTTTATTTCAGGCTGAGATAGTTCTAAAAGACGGAGTAGTTTATTGTGGACAAAACTATAACTAAATATAATTTTTAAGCGGTTAGGTATGGTGGTTAATTTTTCCCCTAACAAAACTTATTGTCATAAAGTTAAAAGGACCTTCAGCGAGTTAAAGAATGACAACTGGTGTGGGAGATTAATAAGGAACCACCAGAGATACATATAAAACAAACGTATTGTGTGTGTGTATAATTTTGAAGCCACCAAACGGACTCACCCGTATTTTCTTGGCACGCTGCACGTCCTGTGGCGTGAGATTCGATTGGACGTTCTGTGCCGAGTCCTCCTTCAGCAGATCGGGCTGGTCCGTGATGGTGGACGGTGTTGTGGACTCCAGGAGTTGGTGCTCAGAGGAGACGAGCTCTGCTTCAGGTTCAGCAGCGTCCTCCTCCGTTTCCAGCTCCACGTCTTTCAAACCGTTCTCTGCCCCGTCTAGTCGCTCCTCCAGGGGCTTCTCCGTCAACTCCAACATTTCCTGATAGGAAAAAAAGGAGGTCATTATAGAATGAGTACGTATACAACACGTTATACGCCTGTTGACAAACTCTTATACAGCCCGGATATGCAAAGACTTTGTACACCAGTTGACCTTGGTTTATGACCTTGGAGCTGGTGTGATGAAAAGTGTACACAACACTCCATCCAGTGGTGATTAAAAAGCAATGTGCCAACTTCCATTTTGGTGGAGCTACACCTAGGCGTACGAAAAGTCCCTATCAAAAATTTTGTAGCCAAGTCAAAATCCAAGATGGCCACCGCCATTGTATTTATCTAAACTGCTATACTTTCTAGTTGTTATATTGCTTAAAAGTATAGTTATCTCAAAAGATTGGGTGGCTGAAGATTAATCTTTGAGGGCCAAGGTCACCTTTGGCCACCCCCTGGAACCGCCATTGCAAAATTGCTCCCACCACTTGCCAGGATCTGTTACTCAAAAACGTTCGCTATTTAAATCCCCCAGCTGTCGGGAGACATCTGCGTACAGCTTGTGTTAATTTTGACCTTGATTTGTGACTTTGACCTTAAAGCTGGAGTGATGGAAAGTGTGACACTCCGTGCAGTGATGATGCATACGTGTATGAAGTTTCATTAAATTATCTTGAGCGGATCAGAAGTTGAGGTCCAGACAAGCAAAGACGTATAACTTTGACCTGGATTTTTTGACCTCAGGTGCGTACGGACAGATGAGGACTATACTTTAATACATCTGCTTTTTGTACATCTGTATAAAAAGGATGCACTGATACAGATGTCGGGTATCGTTCTGATACTGTGTGTGTGTAACAGAACCCACACGAAACCAATGTATCATCGGTGCATCCCTAGAAACAAAGAATATCTTCATTCATTTAGCAGGTGTCAAAGCTTTGTATTACGGTCGTCTTGTCTCCGTTGGCGTCTACAGGCGGACCCAGGCGTATGAATTTAGGTGGGCGTCCCGGTCTCCTTCCTGTCCCGAACCTCTTCCTGCCTCTGCCTCTGCCTCGCCCTCTGGACCTGAGAACGGCGTCACAGCGATCGGGTCACACGACCGGGACGAACAGGAAAAACCAACCGGAGACGTGGGAAAACGTTCTCACCTGGTAACGGAGCTCAGCTTGTCGTCGTGCATGTTGAGATGCAGCTGCAGCTGCTCCGAGCTCACGAAGCGGCGGTTGCACTCGTAGCAGGGCCAGTTCCACTCCTGCTCCTGGAGAACTGAACGGACGAGATGGATGTCTGTGACGAGGGAGAGCCGGAGCAGACAGAAACCGTGTTAAAGGAAACCGAACGCTCACCTTTCCTCTCTTCCTCTGTGACATCGTGGATCTTCTGGTTGACGAACTCTGCGTATGACGCTGCGTACCACACCTACAAAACAACGTTTAAAAACAGCTTATTTTAGTTTTAGAGCTACCGCGGGTAGTCGGCGTCATCGTCAACACTAAATTTTCCTCTTCCGACTGAACAGCAGTTTTTCCTCCACACCACTAGGGGGTGCTGCAGATGCCAAGTCCAGTTCTCCGTTTTGTCGGAGTTGCTGTTTCAAAACGCCCTCCGTGGATAAAGCGGCTGCGGCCGCGTCCAGATGGTTGTAAGCGTTTTCAAACGACTGGAACGCTCTGAACTATGGGAGTACTTCAAGCTAATCGATGATAAAAATGTACCGGTAATTTGGAAGTTATTACGAAAACAAAACCACCGGAGTGAAAACATGTCTGCTTCGTTTGCCAGTAAATAAATATAAATAAATAAAAAACGTCTAGACTATAATCTGAGCTCTTGTTCGATTCATTAACTCTGTGCCAAACCAAAAAAGTCCGTGCTCAGTAATCCAGGTATACAATCAAACACTTTTCAGTCGGGTCATCTGGAAAAAAACAAAGAAACTGTCCAGATGACCTGACTGAAAATTGTTGGATTGTATACCTGGATTATTGAGCATGGACTTTTTTGGTTTGAACCAGTCTGACATGACTGTTGATGAGGAAGAGGGCCGGCACCAGAGGAGGGGGTGTGCCAAAGACACTAGCTTAGCACCAAAATAACTGGTTTGTTCCACTTTGGAGTAAGCTGGGGGAAAAAAATCAGTTTTGTGTTGTGCATTTCCTTGAATGATGAAGCCTTCTGGATGGAAGGTGAAACGTTTCAGCAAAAAAAGAAACTGTCCAGATGACCTGACTGAAAATTGTTGTATCTGTGCCAAACTGATGCGTTAAGTTTTGTACCCCTCAGTTAAAGTTAACTCTCCCTCCAGCTTTGTTCCGGTTTCCTCTTAACGTCTGTTGCTTTGAGCAGCTATAAATTTAAATTAATATGCTAAAATAAAATATCTTTGTTGTCCTAACAGGAGAAATGCATCCTGACGGAAGGGCTTAAACAGGCGGGGTACAGATTCCAACACGACACCCGTGTGTTTCAGTATCGTTAAATTAACTGCGTCGATAATGCTGATATTTAAACGTACAACATTTAAATCTAACAAATGATCATATATTACAGTAATAAATACATTTCATCAGCTAAGTTATTTGTCAGTGTTAGAAATATTGAGCTGAAATTTAGTTGGAAAAACCAGTAGACAACCTACAACACGTTGAATACAGTAGTCCCTCGCTACTTCGCGGTTCGACTTTTGTAGACTCGCTCTATCGTGGTTTTTCAAAGTAAGATTGAGCATGAGGGAAAAATAAAAATTTGTACACGACACACGATTGTCAACTTTAATATTACTCACGTGATTGGGACAGTACGGGACACTGTACAGTAAAAAGTTAATGAAAAAAATACTTCGGACAGGCGCCACCATTTTGTAGTTTTCTCTCAATAAGCCAACACTGTATCCCCGCTCATAAGGACTACATTTCCCAGAGGCCAACAGTGCCCAGCCCAGAAGCCTCATTGCCTTCTGCTGAAATACAAAAAGGGAAAATTTTGATCTGATTGGAAAAAGTTTGGCGCTTATTACAGTGACTTTGGCTCCCAGCAGATTCAGAGAGCTGCACGGAACCCACCGGGAACAGAACCAGAACCAGAGCAGAACCGTGTTGGTCAGTAATGATAACTTCTCTTTTGGATCGGAAAAAACTTTATTCTGCCATGCTCAACAGCCAAACACATACCACATAAAAGTAAGACAAGAGTATAAAACCCCATAACATGCGCTACTGGCATGATGGTGCCCCCTAGTGGACTGGCGTGTAATGTAAACAAAACAAAGGAGTAACAACCTGGACCTCCAGAACCATCGCCGAATCCAAGAGCTGGTAGCCGGCTCACGAGGACCTCCGAGCGGGGGAGGCGTCGCTGAAGGTCCGGCTACTCTCTGGAACACACCGGGACTTTTTAAAATCTCTTTATCGGACCACCGGTCCTGCGTCGGCCACAGAACTGGATCAGAACCAAGAGCCACTGCTGTCCTGCCAGCTGGTGAGAACAATTTATAGCTGCATATACGTATGTTGTTAAAATGATGTAAGTTTGAGTTTAGAGCATTGCAAGAGTGTGGGAAGAGTTTATAAAGCCTTAAAATAGATATAAATACTAAAATAAATATAATGCTGCTACTTCGTGGATCTTCACTTATTGTGGGGGTGTTCTGGAACGTAACCTCCAAAATAAACGAGGGACTACTGTATTCAGGTTTTTACTAATGTAAACGATCAGAGCTTTGTTTTTTTTTTAATTTGTGACAGAGTTGGAACTTTAATCCCATCATTTTGTACTTTAACTTGACAGTTTTCTTCAAGGTAAACAGCCGAAGCCGACTGTTGAAAATAAAATTATTGAGATAATATTAGAGCATTTTGTATTTCTGGATGGAGATTAGTCGTTTAATTTAACAGATTAATCATAAAAACTGGTCTACAGGTTAATCCAAATTTAACTGTTTTTAGTAGAAGCCCTTTGTAGTTTATTTTATTGTACATTTAGAAAAATAGAGAATGGATCTATTTTGTCCTGACTTGTTAAAAACTTTTGACAGCAGCTGTTTGTTGCTGAAATAAATAAAGTTACGCCACACAAAAAATTAAATAAAGACATTAAACCCTCCTGCTGCCCTTGGAGTGGGCTCGTGGGTGGTTTTGACCCGAGGGCAGCAGGAGGGTTCAGACTGCAGAACCCAACTCTGGCTGACCTTGAGCTCCTGTTTGGGCTGGATGTGTTTGATGCAGGTGTAAAATATCTCAGAGCCGTACTGGTACGCCACGAGGTTCTGCTCCAGGTGGTTCTGAGCGGGTCTGACGAACATCATCCAGTTGCAGCTGTCCTCGTCAGAAAGGTCCAACCACGTGTCACTCGACTTGTCTTCGTCCTTCTCCGAGTCCAGCGTGCACAGCTGGAAGGTCAAAGAGTGAGAAACGATCATCGACTGCACAAACTGTATTTTCTGCTAAAACATGGCTGAGGGGTTTTAATAAATGCTGAAGAAGCTGAAACTGAGTGGGTAATGCTAAACAGAGCTACTAGCTAAAAGATAAATTAAGCTAAAAGCTATAACTGTTAAAACAATAGTTGTAGCTAAATGGAGCAAAAGGCTGGAAAGAGGTACAAGTAGCTTAAATTGTAGTTAGAAGCCAACAGGAGCAAAAGGCAGGATAAAAGTAGCAACAAAAAGAAGAGTAAATGCTAAAAGTAGCAAAAGTCTAGCCAAGAGTAATGAAAAGGTAGATTAAAGTATCAAAAGGATAGCTAGAAGCTAAAACGAACAAAAGTTAGCTAAAAGCTAAACGTGAGAAAAGCTAGCAGAAGTAACAAAAGGAGAGCTAAAAGAGACAAAAGGCTAGATAAAAATAGCAACACCCCCCAAAAAAAACAAAATGTAACAAGGCAAATTGCTAGCTAAAAGCAGCAAAATAGTGGTTATAAACTAAAAGTATGAAAAGATGAGCTTAAAATATCAAATGTCTAGCTTGAAGCTAAAATGAGCATAAGCTAGCTAAAACAAAAGGATAGCTTAAAGCACAAAAAGGCTACCTAGCAGCAAAAACTTAGCTGAAAGTAGCAAAACGTTAGCTAAAGGAGGCAAAAAGCTAGCTGAAAGGACAAAAAGCTAGCTAAAAGCTAAAAATGAGAAAAGCAAGCAGGAGTAACAAAAGGCTAGCCAAAAGAGACAAAAAGCTAAAAGCAGCAAAATAGTGGTTAAAAACTAAAAGTATCAAAAAGTTAAGCTTTAAAGTATCAAAAGTCCAGCTTGAAGCTAAAATTAGCATAAACTGGCTACCTAAAAGTTAAAAGTAGCAAAAGTAAGCTAAACTTATCAAAAGTCTAGCTAGAAGCTAAACTTAGCTACGGTTGGCTAAAATTAATTAAAGGCCACTAAAAGTTAAAAGCAGCAAAAAGTAAGCTAAACTTAACAAAAGTCTAGCTAGAAGCTAAACTTAGCTACGGTTGGCTAAAATTAATTAAAGGCCACTAAAAGCTAAAAGCAGCGTTTGAAGACGGAGTTGGAGCAGCAGCTGAAGCAGATTACCAATTTCAAAGAGAACGACGACTTAAAATGAAATGAAGAGATTTAATGTTTCTTTGGGGAATAAAACACAAATAAAGTGAAATATTTTGAAAAGTAAAAACTAAAAGTCAAAGCTCCATTTCCTGAATGTTTTTATACGTGAAGGCCTAAACCAGAACAAAGTGTGCAGAAATAGTTAAGACTGCAAAAACAAACTAAAAAATAAACAACGTGGTAAACGCTGACTCAGCACCTGAGATCCTCCAACAGGATCAGGTGGGTCCGTCACTTCAGCCGACTCACCTTCAGGTGGAAGAAGTGGTCCTGCAGAGCGCTCTGAGGAACCAGCGGCGCCTCTATGGGACCGAACTGCGTTCGCTTCGGGATGCGTCTCTTACAGAACACCCCGCCCAGGAAGCGGTCGATGTAGAGGATCTGAGGCAGACTGGCCCGGGCCTTGGACAGAACCGGCCGGTTGGGGATGGGATGCAGAGGACCGTGAAGGGGGCAGTCCGAGGGGTTGGCACAGTTGCACTCCTCGCACCCTGAGACGCCACAACGAGCAGAAAATAAGCTAAAGCCTGAGCTCACCGTTAAATTAAGACTTAAACAAATAAATAAGAAGCTGCGCCGACAGGACGCTTCACCCACAGAGGCAGTGAGGGTCGAACGCCTGAGGCTGCCGCAGATCCCAGTCGTCCAGCTCCGAGTCTTCGTCCTCAGCCTCGTCAGAATCATCGGTGGAGTCCGTGGCTCCGAGCGGACTGGTGGGGGGGTCCGTGATGTCGGCCATGTCTGCGAGAGAGTTGGACGCAGACAGCTGCTCCTACGTGTGAAACAGTTTCTACAGTCAAAACCTAAAACATGGAAATCTCCTCAGAACAATGAAGATGACGGAGCATCTTCATCCTAAAGGTACTCCGTATGATTTCAAACGTTTAAGAGTTTCCTCAAATGGTGAGATCACTACAGTCATTTCAGTAAATATTGAGAGGCAATTCTGAAATGCAGGTACGCGCTCAATGTAAACACTTGGTGGTGGGCACCAGGTTACAAATTATTCTTATTAATTTTAAATTTTAAAAACACAAATGTGACCCACACTTCAAAATAAGTTGTAATGAGCGCAGGCTGCAGTGCAAAAAACATGAAAATATCGATTTTCTTGTCGTTTCCATAACTGAGATTTACGTGAAAACGGGTCCACGAAGGCACCATCTAATGACCCAAGGAACTACAACAGCACACAATCGTCCTAATGTACCTTTAACTTGAAGTTTTATAGAGTTAAACCTTTGATTTTGGAACTGACACCATTTTCTGCCGCCTGCTGTAGCGTGGGAAATCCCTTCCTATAACGTTTGGCTTAATTGTGAAGGTTGAGGAATCCGGTTTGAACATACGGCTGGAATTCCTGATGATGTCGCTCCAAACCAATAAAAACAGTTTTCAAAACTAGCTTGTCGACAGATGAAAAATCACCAATTTCAACAAACTACGGACAAACTACCTCTGCTGTCCATCGAGGATGAAGACGCATATATAACTGGATTTATGATAACAGGTTTCCTGCTTTTTGGAATCGGCCGGTTCCTGGTTATTCAACAAACAAGGAAGTCGTCGGCAGCAAATCCGGCCCTGGTCAAGCTGCCCGCCTTGTGACTTATTTTGCCACGACAAGTCACACTTGATTCTTCAGCCTTCATAACTTTGAGTACTTTTCCCATCGTGACAGACGAGTGCGTCCTCACCTGAGGAACGGGTTCCAGGATGTTCTGAGGAGCATCTGCCACGTTACTGAGAACATGCAGGTTGGCGGCATTCATGTTCTGCCCGCCAGGCAGCAGAACCGTGACCTGCCAATCAGAGCAATTTTTATTTTTTTTAGTAAAAATGGCACAAAGTGAGCTGGAGATGTTTCTGTCAACTTATTATTTTTATATATGAATGTTTCTGTTCAGTGTCCTGAGACGACTTCTGTTGCGACTTGACACGCCAGGTAAAGCCACCTGCTGAGTCGTGACGTCCTGTTGAATGTAGGCCACCTGCGGCTGATCGGCGAACACGGTCTGAAAGAAAAAAAACAGGATTTAGGCTAAAAAATGAAAAAAAAAATTAGATTCAATACAAAATTCTGTCTCCTTTCAAGGATTCAAGACTTGACATCGTCATCGTTTGTGAGTGAAGCCAGAGCTGATGCTTGGCTTGTTATTCGTGATGGTGCGGGACCTCTTCCCTGACTGCAGAGGGACCAGACAGATGGACTAGGATCTCCTCAGAGTCCAAGTCTGAGAGCTCAGCTCCCAATCCTCTGTGCAGTCTTCACCAGGCGAGACAAATGTCCCACTGTCCTGCGCAGTCCTGAAGAGGATGTTTTCTGTTTAGCTGCTGTACAAGTTTGTAAATGGTCTCAGCGTAATATCATCCAAGGGGGGCGGCCCGCCCTGCCATAAAGATCCATCCATCATCTTTACCAGCTTCTTCCTTTTTGGGTCGCGGGGGTCACTGGTGCCCATGTCCAGCAGTCACTGTGCACCCTGGACAGGTCTCCAGTCCATCACAGGGACACAGAGACAAACGAGACAAACAACCATTCTCTCTCTCACTCACACCTAGGGACAATTTAAAGTTATCAATCAGCCTAACATGCATGTTTTTGGTCTGTGGGAGGAAACCGGAGCACCCGGAGAGAACCCACATGCACCAAGAGAACAAGCAAACTCCACCCAGAAAGGCCCTCGGCCAAGATTTGATTCGGCGGTAACTCTACCAACTGAGCCACCGTGCCGCCCGCCATAAAGATCAAGGCATGAAAATGAATAAACGTCTGCACGTGCTTGATCCGTGACACCCCCCCCCCCCCCATCATCACCCCCTCTTCCTGCACCGTGCCTCGACCCCTCCCGTGTCAGATCTATGATGATGTGGGTGCCAAGGAGTCTGGCTGAGTCCACCCTCTCCACCACCACACTGTGGATTAGAGCAGGACTGCGTGGTCTTCTGGTCCTTCAGACGTCAAAAACGACCTCCTTGTTTTGGGTGGTGTTGAGAAGTAGGTCGGTGTCTGCACACCACCCTATCAGATGTTGGACCTCCTGCCTGAAACGCGTCTCATCGTTGTCTGCAATGAGGCCCCCACTACAATGTCACTGACGAACCGTGGCTGTGGTGTTGGAGGAGTGGACGAAGTCAACAAACCACGCTGGTTTCGGTGTGACCGCCTCTGTTCTTACCTGAGCACCGTCTGCAGGGTGGATGTAGACCAGCGTGTGCTCTGCAGACTCCACGGACGTGTACGAGCTTCCATCTGCTGCGTAGACCACCTGCTGCTCAGCCCGGTCCGCCTGGTCTCCGCTGTACACGATCTGGGCCACAGCGCCGCCTTCAAAATGCACCTACAGCAGCCGGAACACGAGACACCAAGTCCTAAAACGTCCGCAACCGAATCAGAACCAGCAACTTTTTACACATTTAACGGATCGGGGTCGACCCGTTCAGGACTCGGTACCTGCGTGGGATTCCCTGAATCGTTGTTGACGGTCTGACTCCAGACAGCGGACGTTTCCTGCTTGGTCTCCATGGCGACACGGCACCAGGCCCGACCACGGCACTTCTCTCCTGAAATGGGCTGATGGAGAAAAACAAAACATGTTTTCATGTTAACATGTTATTAACAGGTTGTATAAAAATAAAACATTATTTTAGTCGAGATCGCTGCGTCTGATGCTGCAAATTAAAATAAAATAGTTTTTTTTTTAAACTATTTACGAAGTCACTCGTATTTATGAACGGGTGACGTCACACGTTTATTTATGCGGGGTCAGCGTTGATTGGTGTTTTCCTGTTTTTGTGCTCGTTCTGTGCCAAAACACATCTGCATACTTTGTGCTATTTCAGCACTTCTAGTATCAAAACGTTCATCAAATCAGCTTTAGCAAGCTGTGACTTTTGGTATTATTTAAGTTTTGTACTTCTTGTATTATATATTTATATTTACAAAATAATTTGGCCAATAAACATGTTGAAATCTCTAAAGTCCTTTTGTGAAATCTACTTCTGCGCACTGCCTACATTTTTGTTGTCTTATGCCTTTTAGCTACTGTCATGCTAAATGTTGCTACTAGCAACTGTTTTGCTACATTTAGCTTTTAGCTGCTGTTTTGAAAACGTGATTCCTGCTACATTTAGCTTTAAAGTACATTTTAGTTATTGATAGGTTTCAGCAATGTTTGTAGGTATTATGTTAAGTCTTTAGCTACCATTTTGCTAATTTAGGCCTTTGCAACAGTATTGCAAATTTTAGCTTTTGCTACAATTTTAGCTAATATTTAGCTAAATGAAAATGTTTGCTGCTGCTTTGCTGATTCTAGCTTTCAGTTTTGCTATGAATGACCTGTAGCTAAGGTTTAGAGCTTTTAGTTATGGTTTAGTTCATTTTAGCTTTTAGCTATTGGTTTGCTAATTTAAGATTTTGCTACTGTTAACTTTAGTTTTCAGCCAGTTTTGCTAAATTTAGTGCTTAGCTACCGTTCTCTTTATTTTGGCTTTTTGCTACAAGTTAGCTAAATTTATTTTTTTGCTGCTCTGTTTATTTTAGCTTTTGGCTATGGTTTTGTTACTGGTAACCCTAAGCTACTGTTTAACTAATTTGAGCTTTTAACTAAGAATTGGCTAGTTTTAGCTTCATTTTCTAACCTTTAATTTTTGCTAGTTTTGCTCATTTTAGATTTTTTTCTACAGTTTGACTTTAGCATTCACCCACAGTTTTGTTAGTGTTAGCTTTTAGCTACAGTTTTATTGTTGGTTTTTAGCAACTGTTATGCTAAATTGTTTTTAGCTACTGTTTAGCTACTGTATGTTAAGCTTTTAATTAATGTTTTTGCTTATTTTAGCTTGCAGCTACAGTTTTACTAATTAAAGCATTTTGTTAATTTTTGCCGTTTTGTTGCAGCTTCTAATTTTATTTTTAAGACGCTGATTTACTTCATTTCGTTTATTTTAGCCTTTAGCTATAGTTTAGTTAATTTGAGCTTTTAGCTATTCTATAATTACAGTTTTCAGCTACTCTCTCATGCTAATTTTAGTTTCTGTTGCTGCTTTGACTCAAAAAATTCAGTTAATAATTTAAATGTTACGAGTTTCATCAAAACTATTCAGCTGCCAGGCTGCATTTTAACAGAAAATGATTACCGGTATTTATTTTTTCTACTGATTATTGATACATTTGTTCAGTTTATTACAGTTTCTAATCTGGACCTACAGGCACTGGTCATAAAATTAGAATATCATGAAAAAGTTGATTTATTTCAGCAATTCCATTCAAAACGTGAAACTTGTATATTATATTCATTCATTACACACAGACTGATATAATTCAAATGTTTATTTCTTTTAAAGTTGATGATTATAACTGACAACTAATGAAAACCCCAAATTCATTATCTCAGAAAATTAGAATATTGTGAAAAGGTTCAATATTAAAGAGACCTGGTGCCACACTCTAATCAGCTGATTAACTCAAAACACTTGTAAAGGCCTTTAAATGGTCTCAGTCTAGTTCTGTAGCTACACAAACATGGGGAAGACTGCTGACTTGACAGTTGTCCAAAAGACGACCATTGACACCTTGCACAAGGAGGGCAAGACACAAAAGGTCATTGCTAAAGAGGCTGGCTGTTCACAGAGCTCTGTGTCCAAGCACGTTAATTGAACGGCAAAGGGAAGGGAACGATGTGCTAGGGAAAAGTGTACAAGCAATAGGGATAACAGCACCCTGGAGAGGATGGTGAAGCAAAACCCATTCCAAAAATGTGGGGGAGATTCACAAAGAGTGGACTGCAGCTGGAGTCAGTGCTTCAAGAACCACCACGCATAGATGTATGCAAGACATGGGTTTCAGCTGTCGCATTCCTTGTGTCAAGCCACTCTTGAACAAGAGACCGCATCTGAAGCGTCTCGCCTGGGTCTGCTGCTGAGTGGTCCAAAGTTATGTTCTCTGATGAAAGTGCATTTTGTATTTCCTTTGGAAATCAAGGTCCCAGAGTCTGGAGGAAGAGAGGAGAGGCACAGAATCCACGTTGCTTCAGGTCCAGTGTCAAGTTTCCACAGTCAGTGATGGTTTGGGGTGCCATGTCATCTGCTGGTGTTGGTCCACTGTGTTTTCTGAGGTCCAAGATCAACGCAGCCGTCTACCAGGAAGTTTTAGAGCACTTCCTGCTTCCTGCTGCTGAACGACTTTATGGAGATGCAGATTTCATTTTCCAACAGGACTTGGCACCTGCACACAGTGCCAAAGCTACCAGTACCTGGTTTAAGGACCATGGTATCCCTGCTCTTAATTAGTCAGCAAACCCACCTGACCTTTACCCCCAAAAAAAATCTACAAGGTTTTGTAAAGAGGAAGATGTGATGCACCAGACCCAACAATTCAGAAGAGCTGAAGGCCACTGTCAGAACACCTGAGCAGAGCCACAGACTGATGGACTCCGTGCCACGCCGCATTGATCCAGACAAAAGGAGCAACAACTAAAGTATAGACGCTGCACATGATCAAACTTTTCATGCTCATACTTTTCAGGTGGCCAACATTTCTAAAAATCCCTTTTTTTAGTGGTCTTAAGTAATACTTTAATTTTCTGAGATAATGAACATGGTGTTTTCATTAGTGGTCAGTTATAATCATCAACATTAAAAGAAATAAACATTTGAAATAGATCAGTCTGTGTGAAATGAATGAATATACAAGTTTCACTTTTTGAATGGAATTACTGAAATAAAATAAACTTTTTCATGATATTCCAATGTTATGAGCAGCACGTGTATAATCTGACAGCACAGGTTCGGTTCGGGGGGGCTGACGGTGCTGCAGCCACAATAAACCAGCGTGTGTCGGTTCGAGCCCAAAGCCGACAAACGTCGCTCTCTGGCGGGGTAAAGACCAGAGGGCGAGCCGGTCCGACCAGGAGGCCGCCCGGAAAACAGTGACCGGACCCGGCACGCTGCCTCTCACACCGAACAATCCCGGATCTGCGAGTCCAGTTTGCATCATCCACACAAACGTGATCTCCCCCCATTTTAACCCCGCAGGTTCTCCGTCCCAACCGGACCATACCACAGAAACCAGCGCGGCGGGAACGCGCGCATTTGCGGCTCCGCGACGTGAGCGACACGGCGGAGCTGACCCAAAGTCAGGCCGCACATTCGGACTAACTCAACTTGTCGGACCGGAGGAGACGGGACACGGTCCGGGTTTAGCCACAGAACCGATTTTGAAGTCCGCCGGGGCCGAATTATTTGCGTCGACTCACCCGTCCCCCATTTCTAGTTGAGCCCAGCCCTTCGAGTCTGCCGTGAACAAGGAAGAACGGGCTCCATTTTGGGTGGGACTAACAACAACAGCTACGTCCAACACGGAAAATAATCACATTTTCAGCCGGCGTATGCGCTCTAAAACAACCCGTTAATTTAATTTACGCGAACAGAAAGAGTCGGGTACAATTAAAATACAGACCTGATTACTATTCAATCTTCTGCATTCTTTCAATTTGTGGAAAACGTCCAGGTCGTTCTTACCTCAGAATGGTAGCTGCAGAGATGGCTGCGTTGCATATATTAACATAATCTGCCTAGCAACACGCAAGAGCGTGGCTTCTGATTGGTCGACGCGAGCTTTGGCGAAAAGGCCTTTCTGTGCTGTTTTAAAGCGTTATTTTATCAAATCCTAAAAAATATATATATTGGATTTTACATTATGTTATTGTTACTGTTCATGTTTCTTAAAATTATACATCAGTATTTTTTATTTAATTTTCAAAATGATGGCCAATCAGAAAATTTAGATTTTGAAGTTGTCCAATAGGGTTTATAGAAACTTATTGTTCAAGCATTCTCAATAATCCAGGTAGAAAAATCAAAGTTAAACCAGATTCTTCTTTGATGAAACGTTTCATCCTTTGTCCAAAACACTGAAGCACAACAATAAACTTATAAATAGCACCTTCAATGGATCAACCAGTTTGCTGCTGACATCCAGAACTATCTGAATCAAAGCAAATGTGTGCTTGTTTTTAGTATTTTACCTTGTTTTACAGCACTCCCATGTATTGTTTTATACCACTACTTTTATTTTAACTGCATTTTTACTGTAATTTATTGTTATTTTTCAAGGTCAAGGTGTTTTTATTGCCATTCACATCACATGTGGTACGTGAGGTGGAACGAAACTACGTACACAGGGTCCCAGTTACATCCAGCAAAAATACAAATTGTAAAGAAAAACAGTAATAAGATCTAAGATGTGAACTAAGAAATACACTAAACTAAGTATATACTAAGCACTGATAGTACAAAACAATGCGCCAAACATCAGCAGCACGAACATGAGTCTGTGTGAGCAGATGAGGACGAATGAACACAGCAGCATGAAATAATCAGCAGCATGAGATCAGCAGCACATATCAAGTTGCATTGCACTGTAATGACAAGTGTAATGATTACAGTGATTTCTTTCACAGTAATTTGCACAGTGATAATCCTAACTAAGGATTCACGAGTAACAACCTCAGGGTAGAAGCTGTTCCTCAGTCTAGTGGTTCTACACTTAATGCTCCTCAACCTCCTTCCTGAGGGGAGCGGGGCAAAAAGTGTGTGTGCTGGATGAGTGGGGTCCTTCATGATGCAGGTGGCCCTCTTCCTGCATCTGGAGGTGTAAATGTCTGTGATGGTGGGGAGGCTGACTCCAGCAAACTACTGGTTGATCCATCATGAGAAGGTGCCATGAGACTGAGTTTAGCGAAGCTCCTCAGACTGAAGAAGTCTTTTGGATAAAAGATGAAACATTTCATCCATCCATCCATTATCTTTACCCGTTTATTCCATTTTGGGTCACGGGGGTCGCTGGTGCCCATGTCCAGCAATCACTGTGCGAGGGGCGGGGTACACCCTGGACGGGTCGCAAGTCCATCACAGGGCCACATAGAGACAAACGAGACAAACAACCATTCACTCTCTCACTCACACCTGGGAACAATTTAGAGTTACCAATCAGCCTAACATGCATGTTTTTGGTCTGTGGGAGGAAACCGGAGCACCCGGAGAAAACCCACGCATGCACGGAGAGAACATGCAAACTCCACCCAGAAAGGCCTCTGGACCGGGGTTTGAACCAGGGACCTGCTCGCTGAGAGGCAGCAGCTCTACCAGTTGCGCCACCGTGCTGCCCACGAAACATTTCAACAACAAAAATATATAAATCCGCCCAGATGACCTGAATTAACTTTGTTAAAGGTTGAATCGGTTTGTTTTTCAGTGACATTTCACCACAAAGTACTTTCTGCATATCCTTTTAAATATTGTACTTTTCTTGAATATATATATATATATAAAAAATTTTTACATGAAAAGATAAATATACTCCTAAAGGGTTCCCCCTATAGAAGTCAGCAAGTGTAGTGTAAACACTGTTTTTGCGTGTTTTTAAGAAAAATAAAAGCATCAAGTAATAAATGAAGCAAACAGTTTATTTATTAATCCGTTACTAAATATATCAGAGAAAAGATTCAGACCTTTTGTCCATTTTCAACAATTTCTGAAGCAGATTTTACTTTTAAATGGAGGAACTCCTGCTTTTCCTTTTAGCTGATTCTAAATGTTGCAAGAAAGGATGACAAAGTAGAAACGTTAAAATATATATATTTTTAATGTGTGAGACGCTGGGGATTAAAATTATAAAAGCATTCTGAAAGCTTTGCTGCTGGTGCAACATTGAATTACTACAATTGCTCCTGAAGTTTGAGTGAAAAACTGAGTAAAATAAACGTATTATATGTAAAGGATTTAAAAAAATACCTTAATGCTCTTAAGAAAGCAGATGGAGATCAACCCTCAAGTCCATTGCTCATATTTCTTTACTGAAAATGTTTTTCCTTAAATCTCTTTTGTGGAAGAAAGTGGAGATTTTAATTTACAGATAAAGTGAAACACTTTAATCTACCAAAAGAGTTTATTTATTATTTAGATGCTTAAGGATCAAATTCACATTTCCTAAATGCATTACATCACGAACATAAAAACAAAAGTTATTTTTATCCTTTAGATTCACTTAAAAACAAAAAGAAACATGCTGTATCCCTCGAGAAATTTGTAATTTTAGCTTCACAGAATGGTCAACCATACAGATTATTTTTCATAAATACTGGTAGTTTATTTTCATTTCCTAATCCATAATCCCCAATCTCAGGACTGTTCATCCATAAAATGTCCGTTTCACTTTCCAAAATATGGAAGTTTGTCAGTTTGTGCTAGGGGTATGACAATCTGACAAAGTATCACTTACCGACAGATACAGCTATCAGTTTGTGCTACCGATATGACAATCTGACAAAGTATCACTGACCAACAGATATAGCTATCAGTTTGCGCTACCGGTATGACAATCTGACAAA
>NC_056503.1:44127775-44128017 GCF_014905685.2 Nematolebias whitei
TGACAAAGTATCACTGACCGACAGATATAGCTATCAGTTTGTGCTACCGGTATGACAATCTGACAAAGTATCACTGACCAACAGATATAGCTATCAGTTTGCGCTACTGGTATGACAATCTGACAAAGTATCACTAACCGACAGATACAGCTATCAGTTTACGCTACCGGTATGACAATCTGACAAAGTATCACTAACCGACAGATACAGCTATCAGTTTGTGCTACCGGTATGACAATCTG
>NC_056503.1:44128027-44136833 GCF_014905685.2 Nematolebias whitei
TTGTGCTACCGGTATGACAATCTGACAAAGTATCACTGACCGACAGAACACCGGTACTATTTGCTACTAGTAATAAGAATGTTTTTTTTTTTTTCCCCCTACTGGTTATACTGTGCAGCACGGTGGCGCAACTGGTAGAGCTGCTGCCTCTCAGCGAGCAGGTCCCTGGTTCAAACCCCGGTCCAGGGGCCGTTCTGGGTGGAGTTTGCATGTTCTCTCTGTGCATGCGTGGGTTTTCTCCGGGTACTCCGGTTTCTTCCCACAGTCCAAAAACATGCATGTTAGGCTGATTGGTAACTCTAAATTGTTCCTAGGTGTGAGTGAGAGAGTGAATGGTTGTTTGTCTCTATGTGTCCCTGTGATGGACTTGCGACCCGTCCAGGGTGTACCCCGCCCCTCGCACAGTGATTGCTGGACATGGGCACCAGCGACCCCCGTGACCCAACATGGAATAAGCGGGTAAAGATAATGGATGGATGATGGATGGTTATACTGTAATGTGATGGGGGATCTATTTAATTTAAATTCTGAATAGTCAAAATTTTATTGTGACCTGGAAAATTAGACATCTGAGAAAGAATTAGGATTTAATTAAACTGTAACATGGCCTCCCGTACTGTTATTTTAGCTTAATAACTTACATTTTCCCAAGTTATAGTCATGTTTATCAGTTGTTGATGCACATACTATGATTACTTTACAATTTTAATAAAAATTCATCCAATACTTCACAAAATATTTTGCTAAATTGCTAATGCTGACATTTTAGACAAATGAGTAGTACTTGGCGTATGAGTGGCTGTCAGCTACGACCACATCAAATCTTAGTTTAGTATCTGTTCAGCTGCCTGAATAAGAACTGTTCTGTTCGCTAAGGTCCATTAGCTGCGACAGCCATCTTGAATTGGGTGGACTCCATTACTTTAACAGTTTTAGAAAGACTTCAAATGATTTCTGTCTGAGAGTTTGATTAACATCTGTCCAGTGGTTCATTACAGACAAACACACTAACACAGCCGGTCGAAGAAGATGGAGCTCGTCCTGAGCCTGGCTCTGTTAAACGTTTCTTCCTCATGAGGGAGTTTTTCCTTTCCACTGTCGCCTTCATGCTTGTTCAAGATGAGAGTTTCAGAGTCAGAGAGATTTATTTGTCATTCGCATCTCGTGTGGTACATGCGGTGGAACGAGGTTACGTACGCAGCGTCCCAGTTACATCCAACAATAAAATGTAAAAGAAAAACGGTAACAAGATCTAAGATATGAACTAAGAAAAACATCAACTAAAAATACATTAACGCTATTAGCATAAAAACATTACGTCAAAACAGCAGCACGAACATGAGTCTGTGTGAGCAGATGAGCACGAATGAACACATCAACATGAAAAAGATCAGCAGCAACATGAAAAAGATCAGCAGCAACATGATGTGATTTTTCTGGTTAGAGATTCATGAGTCTAGCAGCCTCAGGGTAGAAGCTGTTCCTCAGTCTAGTGGTTCTACACTTAATGCTCCTCAACCTCCTTCCTGAGGGGAGTGGGGCAAAAAGTGTGTGTGCTGGGTGAGTGGGGTCCTTCATGATGCAGGTGGCCCTCTTCCTGCATCTGGAGGTGTAGATGTCTGTGATGGTGGGGAGGCTGACTCCAACAGTCTTCTGTGCAGCCTTCACCACTCTCTGCAGAGCTTTTCTTTCTGCAGCTGTGCAGCCTCCATGCCACACGTTGATGCTGGAGCACAGGATGCTCTCCACTGCACACCTGTAGCAGGAGGTGAGGACTGAGCTTCCCAGACCAGCTCGCCTCAGTCTCTGATGATCTTTCTTGATCAGGCTGGTGGTGTTGTTGCTCCAGCTGAGGTTGTCATTCAGGTGCACACCCAAGTACTTGTAGCTGGAGACCACTTCCACCGCAGATCCTCTTACGTTCAGGGGGGTGTGGGTGTGTTTATTCCTTCTGAAGTCCACGATCATCTCCTTTGTCTTCTTCACACTGATGTGAAGGTTGTTCTCTTTGCACCAGCTCTCCAGGTGTTGCACTTTTCTGCGATGGAGTTAAATTCGAAGCAGTCTGCTCCTCAGGTAAATAGTGTTAACTTGTTTATATATGTGAATGTTTCTGTTCAGTGCCCTGAGATGACTTCTGTTGTGACTTGGCGCTTTATAAATAAACTGAATTGAATTTTTGACCCCATACATTTTTGGCGGCTTTTTGTTTATTTTTCCCGCCAGGGGGCGCTGTTTCCACCGAACAGCTTTTTTTTCTTCCCGCCAGGGGGCGCTGTTTCCACCGAACAGCTTATTTTTGTTCCCGCCAGGGGGCGCTGTTTCCACCGAACAGCTTGGTTTTTTTGTTCCCGCCAGGGGGCGCTGTTTCCACGCTCAGATGAGGTAGAGGAGGGAGGAGGAGGCGGCAAAGCTTCATCAGCTCCACCGCAGACTCTCAGTCCTCATTCTGGAGCCAGACTGTGGGTCTTTGCGACACCAGGCCCGGTTTCATAAACCCAAACAGCCCGTTCGGTTCGGAGGTTTTAAACTCTCGGGGACTCCTCTTTGTTTTTTCATCGCCTGGAACTTTGATTTCCAGCCACAGCTGAGAGGATTTACAATCGGAGCCAGAAGCTCATCATGGGTCCAGCTCCTGCGGTTTCTGTCCTGGTTCTGGGCATAGTGGTTCCAGCCCTGGCCGGATATATCGAGGTATGAAACGGTTCTGATTCTGGTTCTTCTAAATCTTAGAAATAACCCCCGGGAAAGCTGCTCGACCTATTTGATGTGTGGATTTACTGCCTGCGGATTTTCCTGTTTACCTCTCTGCTTCCTGTGATTTTTGCCCACGAACTTGTCCTGGAGCCGTTCTCACCTGCGTTTACACGGTCGCTCTTATTGGACCGGGTTAAATATTAACCGAGCCGTTTCCAGGTCGTTCCTGAGCTCTGGTCGCACTTTGTTCGTCTCTTTTAAAGCTTTGAAACCAGCAGAGTTCTGCTGCAGTGGATCAGAAACACGGTGCTGATCCTTTGATCCAGGTCCAAACTGGAGCTTGTTGGACTCCCAGATGACGTCACGTTTTGACAGACTATTACAAACCAGGACAAGTGTTTGTCCAGAATTTGTCTTTAACTGAGGCAGGTAAGGCCCAAATCACAAGGAGGTCTTTAAAGTAGTAAATTTTGAAGCTGATTGTTTACTTTTGGCTCATTAAAGCTATAAAACTATAAAATCAAACATTCAAAAGATGCTCCTGAACTACATAAAACATTAGTTTGAAAGCATTTACCGGCACTCCGGTAGTTTTCACATATTTTGATATGCAATTCTGAAATGTGGGCATGCACTCAATGTAAACAAAACATGGCTGAACCCAACCAGATGGGCCAACATTAGGTTAGCTGTAGTCTGTGTTGGTAAACAAATATGGTGGAATCGGTAAGTTAGCGCTTCAACCTTGCTGAACAATATCTGAAAGGCGTTAGCATAAACTGCTACACAATTTGAGAGCTTGATGTTGATTTATTACAGAAGAAATCTACTTTCATCCTAGTCCTGCTCTGACTAGCCATTAGCTCCTCAGTCTGGCCAGGATAAAACTCGCATTTCATCTAATTTGTCTTTCGAACAGCTACACTTATCAAAGCAGCAGCTAAAACTAGTAAGACCGCTGCTAAATCTAAAATTAGCTAGAGAAATGCTAAAAGCTAAATTGAGCTGCACCGCAAAGAAATACTAAACAGTAACTAGAATTTAAAGTTAGTAAAATGGTGACTAAAAGTTGAAATGAGCAAAAACTAGCCAAAAATCTACAAGGAAGTAGAAAATATAAACTGAAATGAGCAGAACAGCAGCTAAACGTAAAACTATCAAAGCTGACGTTATAAACACAAATTAGCTAATGCTAATTTTGGCAACGCAAAAGTTAAAAGATGAAATGGCAAAACAAATGCTAAAGGCTAAAATCTAAAACCAGTAGCTAAAAATGAAAGCCAGCAAAATTGTTGCTAAAAGGTAAAATTATCAGCACAGCAGCTAAAATGAGCAAAACAGTTGCTAAAAGCTAAAATTAACAACACATACTAAAATCTCAAATTAACAATACAGTTGTTGACAACTAAATTGAGCAAATCACTAGCTAAAAATAAAACCGGCAAAACATTAGGTAGAAGCTAAAATTAGTCGGAACAGCAGCTAAAGTTAGCAAAACGGTAGCTAAAAGCTAAAGTTAGCTAAACAAAAGCTAAAAATGAAATGGGTGTGGTGAAGTTGATTTAAATGAGCTCAAAGTTTATCAACAAATTCACGAGTTCTGATTAATGATAAAAATGTAAAGTATAAATATAGTAACGGTGCAGAAAACAAAAGTCGTAGCTGAAACGTCCTGAACGAGCTGAATGTTTTAATGAATGAACAATGATGACACGTTTAATGTGATTCAGCTGATTGGGTTATGTTTTGAACAGACAGGTCCTTCCTACTTTAATCGGTCTGGACGTCGTCAGTGTTTTCTTCTATTCAGCCTGTTGTTTACGACATGTTTACAACAAACAAAAACAGCAGGTTTTATTGAACCGTACGGTTGAAATTGTGAAGATAAAAACCGCCCTGTCACAAACAACACATTCACAACAAATAAATTAAAATCTGCAGTTTTTATTGAATCGAATGTTGAAATTGTGAAGCTAAAAACTGCCCCGTCACAAATGACACATTCACGACAGATAAAATAAAAACCAGGAGTTTTTATTGAACTAA
The DNA here is from genome assembly GCF_014905685.2 of Nematolebias whitei. Taxonomy (NCBI): domain Eukaryota; kingdom Metazoa; phylum Chordata; class Actinopteri; order Cyprinodontiformes; family Rivulidae; genus Nematolebias; species Nematolebias whitei. Next base: position 44,132,771 of record NC_056503.1, read on the forward strand.
ACGATTGGAATTGTGAAGGTAAAAACCTCCCCATCACAAACAACACATTCACAACAAACAAAATAGAAAAACAACAGTTTTTATTGAACCGTACAGTTGAAATTGTGAAGATAAAAACCGCCCTGTCACAAACAACACATTCACAACAAACAAAATAAAAAACCTGCAGTTTTTATTGAATCGAACGTTGAAATTGTGAAGCTAAAAACTGCCCCATCACGAACAACAAATCCACAACAAACAAAATAGAAAAACATCAGTTTTTATTGAACCGAATCATGAAGATAAAACCCGCCCTGTCATTCTCTGAATGTCCGGTATTCCTGCTGCCTCACCACTTCTCGTCCCCGGACTCTGGCGCCTGCAGTGCCACACGTGTGTTAAAGCAGTACAACGCTCCTCTTAGAGCAAACAGCCCCACAACACTGCAGTGCAACTCCCCACCCCCCCACCACACACACACACACACACACACACACACACACACACACACACACACACACACACAATCAGAAGGTAAACACCAGCCTTTTCTGCTCCACCACAAACCTTTTCTGCAATCTTGTCTCCTCCTGGCACCACTGAGCGCTGCAAGAAACTACTTATCAAGACATGTTTTTCCTTCCTGCTTCTGAGACAAGGAGGGGAAAAAAATGGAACAACGCTCAGCCATTTTGAGGCTGCTGGTATTGTGTGTGTGTGTGCGTGTGTGTGTGCGTGTTGGGTTTATTATGCCCGTAAAATAATCTGTGCTGCTTCACTTTACAAAAGACGTGTCCTCGTGTGGAATGATTTCCTCCTCAGTTTGCCTCCAGAGGCTCCTGATCGATACCGGCAAGACTCCCCGGAGATGATTACTGGATGAAATCCGTAACGTTTCCTGTCCAATCCCTCAGATTAGCAAAACTCATCTCGGTTTGCTCTGGATTTTTCTTTCCTGAGAGTTTCCGAGATTTATTTGACAGTTGTTAAGGACAAGACTTCCTGTTTTTATTTGCAGTAAAGCAACTCGTGCAGAGGATACCCACGCTGAATTAAAACTAAAGTCAATGAAGATTACCGGGGGATTGAGCAGATTAGAGTAGGTGTCTGTTAGCAAAATATCTCATGAACTACTGGGCAAATTTTATTGAAACTCAGAAATTAATCGTTGGACAAAGATCTACAGCTGACCAATTTATGAAGTCAGTCCAATTCAAGATGGCTGCTACAGCTGTTCAACCTTAGCCAATATAAAAACGGCTTTAGCTCAAACAGCTTGTCAGATATTGAGCTAAACGTTTGCGTGGAAGTAGCTGAGAGTCATCCTCACCACACACTTAGAGCTCCTGATGCTCAATGGTTTTTTTATTAAAAATTTTAAAGGTTGCAGTTCTCAAAATTAACTTTTAGTTTGAACCTCTGGCCTGAAAGACGGTGTGTTTTAATTAAATCCAAGAATCTAATCTGAGAGGTCCGTTTTAGATTAACACGAGGTTAAAAGCACGAGTTTATTTCACGACAGGCCTGAACATAAGGCTGGTGGTTCTGTCCCGACGGCCGAGTTAAACATTTGTGTTCTGTCGGGCTCCGCTGGACCTTGAGCTCAGGTATCGGACCTGCCCAGTTCCACCCGGTTCATCTGGTTCATCTCAAGCAGCTCCTTCAGCTGCGTAAATGGGTTGGCTTGAGTTTTACAGCTCGCGTTCCTCCTGATAATTTCAGATTACAAAGAAAGCCCCTGATAATCCTTGAAGGAATGCATATCGCCCGCTGCCGTTCACGTCAGAATTTTAATCTAATCTACGGTGAGGAGTGAGAGTTTTAGCTACTTTGCTCGAACCTGCTCGTTTCATTAACGCAATCTCACCACATCCATGAGCTCTTCAAACTTGTTGTGAGCGACTCTCGGCTACTACCACACCAAATCTGAGCTCGCTACCTTCAACATCCATCGATCTGCAGCCGTGTTCGTGTTTTCTGATGTCCATCCGCTGTGGCGGCCATCTTGAATGGGGTCAACTCCAAAAGTTAATCTAAGGCAGACGTACGTCCAACGATCACTTTCTGGTAGCTTCACTAAATTCTGCTCCGCGGTTCGTGAGATATTTTGCTAACAGACGAGCACAATCGCCCACACACATAATTACATGATCGCCCACCTTTCATAGAAACGAATGATAAATATAAAAACGTCAGCCTTAAATTGCTCAATTATAGTTAACTGTAAATATGTTATTTTTGTGATGTTTATCATCGTTCAACCAGCTTACGTTTGAGTTATTCGTCTCTGCTGATGGTGTTTCTTTTGGATCAGAACCTGACAAGTTGAAGAGCCGCAGCTCCAGAACCTCTCCAGCTGCTGCACATCTGCAGATACCTCCTCCTCAGGCTCAGTCCTGCCCTGAGTCTTTGCTCTCCCACCGGAAAGAAAATACCTCACATTTCTGATGCACACAGAAATGCGATGCGGTGTCGGTTGCGTAATATTCGACCCGGTTGAGATAATCCGTGCTCGTTTATTCCAGCGCCGAGTGAAATGTGCTTCAAATGTTCCAGATTTTTCTGTGGTTCTTTAGTCCTGAGGGAGTCATTTGAGCGAATTTCTCAGAGCGATGTAGCTGAACTGTTGACACCAACCTGCGACACGTTTTCAAATTAACTCCGACACAGACCGGACCCCCCCCCCCCACACACACACCCCTTCTTTACTCCCTGGATTCATCCCAGTAGAGTCAAACTGAAAGAAAACTTCGGCTGTTGTGATTTTTATCGCCTGCAGCCGAAGGTGAAAGGGCGAAGGCTAGTTTGTTTGTAGCATTAGCGACATCTCATGAACCATTTGAACATATTTTAAGGCAACTCCCAGTTAACCACTGGAAGTGCATCATTTGGAGTCGACTCGGTTCAAGATGGCCGCCGCAGCTGAGCAAACTTAACAGACACAAAAATGTCTGTAACTCAGCAAATTACACGGATAATAAGCTGAAATTGGTTGTGGTAGTAGCTGAATGTCATCGCTAACGCATACTTTAAGCGCTGCTTTTGCATTACTTCTTGGCGTGAACCCTGTTTGTCTGTTAGCAAAATATGTCGTGAGCCGCCGGGCAGACTTTAGTGAAACCATCATTAACATCAGGTTTTTGTCCACAACTGATAAACTTTCAGAGTCTGTCCAATTCAAGATGGCCGCCACAGACGTTTGACTTTGGAAAACACAATTGTTTTGTTTTTTTTTCAGACCAAGTACAAGTACTTCAGTTTGGTACTTGCAGACACGTAGTAGTTAATGATTTAGTACTTAAACAACATACAAGGACTTCAAAGACACATTTGTTTTATTAAGAAGACGCCAAACTTCTGTCTTGACTTCACCTGTTTGTCTTAAAATATCTTTAAATTATGGACATTTATCAGTTTCAGTTATTTGCAAAGTGGAAGAGAAAATGACGTGTCGGTCCAAAGTATCTGGTTGTTTTTATGAGTACGAGTACTTGATGCTGGTATCGAGCCCGATACCAGTGGCAGTTCAGGTGTTGGTTTAATGTGTGTGTATAAACTGGCCACCCAATCATTTGAGGATACTATGCTTTCTAGTTTTTACATTACAGCGTTTCCCATACCATTATACGAGCGGGGGCGCCCCGCCCCGTCAACAGAACTGAGCATCCTGCTTTCTGACCCCCGCCCCCTCGACACCCCAATAACTGTGGGTATTGATTTAGCGCGGGGCGCAGTACAAACACGCTAGCAAAAATGCTACTGACAAACCTGTACTGTTCCGCTTGTTGATTATAAACCTGTACCAATGTAGCACTAAGCTAGCAGGCGGGCAACACATATGTGACTCCGCCCCCATCGTCAATTAAAACTGGCAGCAACATAGAGCTAGCAGGCGGGCAACACATATGTGACTCCGCCCCCATTGTCAATTAAAACTGGCAGCAACATAGAGCTAGCGGGCGGGCAACACATACGTGACTTCATTCCCCCCCCCCGGTCATCCATAAAAAACGGCAGCAATGTAGCGCTAAGCTAGCAGGTGGGCAATATAGACGTGATTCCGTCCCGCCACTATCCACCC
>NC_056503.1:44146833-44168006 GCF_014905685.2 Nematolebias whitei
ATCTATCTATCTGTCCATTCATCCATCCAACCATCCAACCATCTATCTATCCATCCATTTATCCATCCATCTATCCAACCATCTATTTATCCATCCATCCATCCATATATCCAACCATTAATCAGTCCATCCATCCATCTATCCAACCATTAATCAATCCATCCATCCATCTATCCAACCATTAATCAGTCCATCCATCCATCTATCCAACCATTAATCAATCCATCCATCTGTCCATCTATCCATCTGTCTATCTGTCCATCCATCAATCTATCTGTCGAACCATCAATCTATCTATCTGTCCATCCAACCATCCGACCATCTATCTATCCATCCATCCATCTATCCTTCCACTTCAAGATGGCCGCCACAACAACCATGTCTACAGTGCAGTTAATTTGATAGATGTGGAGCTCAACCTCGGTGTGGTAGTAGCTGAGAGTCAGTCACAACACATACTCTGAGGGCTGAGATTGTGCAGGATCAGAACTCCGGTAGTGTTCTTTTCAACGTTTGACCAAAACTTTCTTTACAAAACATGATTTTACTTTAAAACCGTGGCATGGCGGGCGATAAGCATTCTTTAAAGGAACGTTGTGTGTTTTCTTTATAATCTCAGTTTTAAACAAAAGGTCGTTTTTTTTAAACCCTGATCAGATTTTTAATTCCCTGATTGAAATGAACTGTAGGAGCAGGAAGTCCAAGCGTGACGTCTCAGCTTCTTCAGGGTTTGACCCAAACAGCTGCAGCTCTGTCCTTCCTCAGCACACAGGCGGCGGGCGATATGCATTCCTTAAATTTTCCTCATGGCTCCGAGTCGTCTGCACAATTCAAACAAGTCGAGGCCGAAAGCTGTTTGGCTTGAAGGTGAGGCTCGTAGCTTCGCCTGCTTCAGTTGTAAACGTTTGGCTGGGTGATGCCGGCTGTAATCCGCTCCAGAACACGTGGATCCTGAGCCTGGATCCACGGGGCTGAGTGGGTCGCCGGGTCACACGGATCAGAGCGGTTCGGGAGCAGGTGGGGAGGTAAACGGTAGAGATGTGCTCAGAATGAAACCGAGAGCGAGCGACGAGCTGAGATCAGAGAAGAGCTGAAGTTGACTGATGGAGCAGAACGATGTAAGAACGAGAGGAGAGGCTGAGCAGAGTTTACAAACTAAACCGGAGAAATAATTCATAACGGTAAAAGATAAAACTTCAACATGGCGTTCCTTGAATGCATATCGCCCGCCAGCTTCCAGAGATCCCACACAGTTTAGAGCTTGTGTTGGGGGTGACTCTCAGCTGCTGCCACGCCAAGCTTTGGCTCCTACGATGTAAAACTGACTGAGCTGTAGCTTTAGCTGTGGGTGTTAAGGTTGGTTAGCTGTGGCGGCCATCTTGAATCAGGTGAGCGTTAATCAGTTGTAGACGTGCATGCGAACAAATCCAGTGGTTCAAACATCTGCATTTTTTTTTAGTATTTCTACTTTTTGAATTGTTTAACTTTATTAAAAAAGTAATTTTCTCCTAAATGCGCCGAGATCTCTTCAGCTCTCAGAAACATCGTTCTCTAAATTATACTCGCTCTGTTTTTAGCCCTGTACGCTGCCTTCAGCTGATGTTTTGCCCTCTTATCTTGGCTATGGTTGTGGTAAATTTTAGCTTTTAGCTACTGCTTTGCTAATTGCGGTTTTAGCTAAAGATGTGTTTCATTCGATTTTTTGTTGTTTTGTTTATATTGATCTCAGTAAAAAGGCCTTTTCTTTCTCTGCTCCACCTGGAACACCTTGTTTTATTGTTTTTAATTGCTTTTGTTGTTGTTTATTGTTTATTGTATTCTATATGTTGTTTGTTTAAAACAGGTCTCTTGAAAATGACTCACTGAGACTAACCTGTATAAATAAAAGTTAAATAAAAAAAAAGCTTTTGACATTTTTGCAAATGTTAGTCTTTATTTACAGTTTTATCCACTCTTTTGCTCATTTTTGTTAATAACTTCTTTTTTGCTAAACTTAGCTTTTAGCTACTGTTTTGCTAATTGTAAATTTAGCTTAGGTTTTGTTTCATTTGGCTTACAAATATTGTTGAACATTTTTGCTTTTAGTAGTTTTACTAATGTCAGCCTTTAGCTACTGCTATCCAGAGCATTTAGCTACAGTGTAAAACAAAACATAGTTACTTAATTTTTTTCTTATACAACTTTTAGCTTTTAGTTACAGTCTTGCTAATGTCTTCTAGCACACTTTTTATAATTTTAGCTTTTAGCTATGAGTTTATTGATAATTGCTCTCTGGCTGTTGTTCTGTTGCATTTAGCATACAGCTGCTGTTTTGCTAATTTTAGTGTTTGTAAAACAATATATATGTGCTCAATTTTTTATACAACTTTTAGCTTTTAGTGTTTCTGGTGTAAATCATTTGCCAAATCTTTCATGCAAGTTCGCTCGGTGTGGCAACCCCTGAAGAAAAGAGCAGCCGAAATGAACTTACTTTTGTCTTTTAGCTTTGGTTTTGCTCATTTCATGTTTTAGCTTCTAGCTATGGATTTGTTAATATTAGCTTTTAGCTATTATTTTGCTACGTTGAGCATAAAGCTACAGTTTTACAAAGTTTAGCTTTGGTTTTAATCATTTTAATCTTTAGCTATTGTGTTGCTACACCTAGATTTAGCTGTTATTTTGTTAATTGTAGCTTTTTGCTAAGGTTTGGTTTCATTTAGCTTTTAGCTATTGTTTTATTCAAGTTAGCTTTTAGGTACTGTTTTGATATTCTTAGCTTCTAGCTACTATATTTGCAATACAATACATTACTTGCTAATGTTATCTTCTAACTATTTTTTGGTGCTTTTAAGTTTTAGCTATGGATTTGTCCGTTTTAGCTTTCAGCTACTATTGCGTGTCAGCAGAAAATGCTGTTTGTCAGTCGGAGAAGCAGCCGTTGGAAAAAACAAAGCTGTAAAAACGATTCATAAATGACAAAACCCAACATAACCTTTCACTTTACGTCCCTTTATTAACTGATTTATTGTGGTTTTATTATTTTTATTTTTTTTACTTTTCAGCTCATCATAAACTCAGATAATCGGTCTTTAGAGCAGAAACATAAAATAATTCTCTCCCGTGGGCGAAGGAAATGCTCGTGCACCTGTTCGGCTGCACTGAGCGACGAGCCGAAGCTCTCAGTCTAATTATCTCTTTATTGCTGCAGAAGAACTTAGCAGTGATTTTTCAGTTGACTGACTGTAACACTCACACACACGCACACACACACACACTCACGAACACACACACTCACGCACACACACTCACGCACATGCACACACTCACACTTCGCTGTGTGAATCTGACATCTGATCCTAATCAACCGTTTTCAACTCCTCCTCAGTCAGAATCACAAACGTGAAGCAACAACAAACATTTTATTGACGTTTATTTTTCCTCTTCGGCTGCGACAGATTGTTGCTCATGAGCCGACAGCAGAAAGAAGCTGATCAGTTTGTGTTTATAGATGTTTAGCTGTAACTAGAGAGGGTGTGGTGTCATTTGTTTGTTAATCCATCTAAATATCTCCGAACCACCAGAGGCACGTCTACAACTGATCAACACACCAATTAAAGATGGCTGCCACAGCTAACTGACCTTAGCTAACAAATACAAGTGGTACTCTGGTGTTCCTCATTGTTGACGGGTTTGAGTAGTGAATGTTTGTTTTGGAGATGAGTGTTTTTCTGGGATTGAATTGAACAGTGAATGGAAGAAAACCTTAGTGTTTTTGGTGCAACATCTTGACGTGGATAGGAGCTACACTGTGACACAGTGATGCTGACCAGTAGAGGGAGAACTGTTATTCACCAACAGCTGCAGTGGAGGAGCCAGGGGGTGGCCAATGGGGGCTTTGGCCACCATAGAATAATCTTCGTTCACCCCAATCTTTTAAGAAAAGTGTACTTTTAAGCAATATAAAAACTAGAAAGCATAGTTTTCTCAAATGATTGGTGTTTCTGGTTTATTTATCTCTCTCTTTTTCTCTCTTTCTCTCTCTCTCTCCCCATTTATCTATCTATCTATCTATCTATCTATCTGTCTGTCTGTCTGTCTGTCTGTCTGTCTGTCTGTCTGTCTGTCTGTCTGTCTGTCTGTCTGTCTGTCTGTCTGTCTGTCTGTCTGTCTGTCTGTCTGTCTTTCTTTCTCTCTTTCTCTCTTTCTCAATCAGTCAATCAATCATCAGCAAACGTGATGAGTGTGTTTGAGCTGTGGGTGGCGACACAATCGTGAGTGTACATATGAAACAAGATGGGACTGAAGAGACAGCCCTGAGGCACACCGGTGTTCAGCGGAGGATGTGTAGGAGCCCATCCTGATGCGTTAAGGGAAAAATTGTATCGTGTCGTACTGGTTTTTGCTGCACATGTATCAAATCACTGGTGCATTGAATCGTTAGTGCATCGAATCAATATATATATATATATATATATATATGAGAGAGAGAGAGAGAGAGATGCGGCCATCCAATTTTCAAATCGACCTTTCACTTATTTTTTCAAGTTATCATGCTCACAGATGGATGGACGGAGGCTCCCCCTCTTCTCTTTGCAACGTGGGACAATCGTCTGTTAGTTTTACAGATATGGAGCTAAAATGTGGTGTGGTAGTAGCTCAGAGTCATCCTCAACACATCCTCCGAGCCCTAACAGGAACTCTGCTCTCCTTTTATAAAGTTTTCGGGTGACGGTGGCTGCACCTAATTCTACTCGTGCCTTGTAGTTTGGACCAAACCAAATGGATGTTTTGATGGATGACATTTGTTTATTGATTGGACCTGATCTATAATCAGTACTTTATATTTCTGTAGGTGCAGCCATGACAATCACATTTATTCCACCAAACGTCTGTTCACAGGACGAGGAGCTGAGCTGTTTTTTTATTGACAGCACAGAACCTCCGGCCAGAAAGAAGCTTTTTAAACAGGTGTTGGGTCGAGTCCAATGGCTGCTATCACTGTTGGGCAGCACGATGGATCAGTGGTTAGCACTGTTGCCTCGCAGCAAGAAGGTGCTGGGTTCAATCCCCAGTTTGGACCTGGGGTCTCATTTGGATAAAATAAATCTCCTTTCATCGTCTCTTTACTAAAAGAAGCCACCCTGAGGACACGAGGAGATTTTTAAACCGGTCTTTACTTGCAGGGTAGACCGTCACAAGGAAACTTTCACAGATGTACAAAAATCACATGCTTTGAGCCTCGTCAGTGAGAATCTGCGCCGGACAGAGGCAAGGTCAATACGACCTCGGCTTTCTAACATACGAGGAGGAGGTCTTGGAGTTATCAGTGCTCCTCCATGCGCCTGCAGGCTCCTCTCTTGAGACAAAACTACTCTAAATATACATCACTTTAAACGTTAGTTACTGATAAACATCTGAAACCTTTACCTAAATTCCCTTGGCAGGCTCTCTGTGTGGGCTTTCTCCAGGAACTGGTTCTCTCCCACAGTTCAAAAACATGCATGCTAGGCTGCCTTCAGGCCCAGACCACTCTTAAAAAAGATTTGTGATCTCAATTGGAGATAAATGAAGGTTAAATAATAAAGTCTGTGTATGTTCAGTAGTGTTAGCAAAATATCTCATGAACCACTGGACTTGTTAACATCTGGAGTCTAATTGATTCCACCACAGCTAATTGATGTTAGAAATAAAAATGCCATAACTCAGTCAGTTTTACAGACATTGAGCTAAAATTTAGAGTGGTAGTAGCTGAGAGTGCTGCCAAACACGCCTGTGATTTGAGGCGTCCTCACCCTTTGTTTATCAGCATGTTCTGCTCACAGATTTCTCCCTGTGAAGAAACACCAGATTTGCTTTCTGAGCTTCCTGCTGCTCTGCCAGAAAGAAACCAGTCTGTGCTCCAGTGTAACCAGGCCGGCAGGAGACACTATGACGGCTTGATGGCTGTGAACGACCCTGAGCGCCGGTGTGATTGTGCCTGAGAGGCGAGAGAGAGCAACACATCCTGCGAGAACCCTCATTTACGCTCTGTCCGAATCATTTGCTGCCGTAATGGCAGAGTAATGACAGCAGACATCCTGATGTCCACCGTCGTGTTCACAAGCAGCAGCTCCGTGTATCTGTCTGATGTGAGGAATAATAGCCGAGGGAAGAGACGGAGACGACCGCTGCCCGTCTGACAAAACAGGAGGGAAAGACCCGTTAGAAGATTCGTATCAGATCAGAGAATAACCTTCGTCCTGCGATAACTTGAAGCTGATTTCTCTGTTTTGAAACAAACGCGTGTAAAAATCCCTGGAACGTATGTTTCCTGGAAGTCTCTCTCAAACACTGGAACTGGTGATCTGTTGTGTTTCCAATCAAACAACAACAAACTAATGAAAAGGTTTTTGTTCTCATCAAGTAAATTCAGCTCCAGTTGGAGTGAGGCTCGTTAGTAAACTTTAGTTTTTGTCTCTCGTCACGGAACGAAAAGGGGGAGCTGGAAATACCCTCCATCTGTTCGTCCATGTTGTGAACTGGATACCTTGAAACATAGTCAACGTGCTGACTACCATTTTGGTGCGGCTTCATCGAGGTGTAAGAAAGATCACCACTGAGAATGTGGTTGCCATGTCAGAATCCAAGATGGCTGCCGCCATATATACATGTAAACCTGCCACCCCAATCATTTAAGGAAACTAAGAGGTGGTTTTCAGCAGATTTATTGGCATTTACCATCCAGCCCAGGTCTCCTGAGAGGTAAAGTCATAAAAATCTGGTCTGAACTCGCTCCACCTCCTTCCTGTTAATCTGCATACGCTGTTGTCTGCAATTTATGGAAGTAGTCAGGGAATGTTTGGTCAAAGCAGGTTATGGATGTTTTTATTTGTTATGGCTGAGAACATTCTTCCCCTTCTGCTCTGAGAACAAGAAGCCCAAAACAAACCAAAGCCATCTCCCAAAACACTACCTTATCTCCGCCCATGTACTGTATGTTTGTACAAACGGAGATTGCTGTGTAAGAAGACTGCAGCTGGCTTCAAGGACACCCCCGGAACTAAAAACAAGCCAATAACACGGCTCATGGCTGATTCTGTGACGATGTTCTCATGCATATGCTATGTTTGTAACCTGCCCTGAATGCAGTCCTTGCTAGTATAAATGCTCGTTAAAAATCTTCTCTTGCCGTTGAGTGTGGTTCTTTTGGGTTAATAATGTCGGAGAATGAGAGAATTTCTCTAACAAAACCAAAGATGATATTTTCCCCCCTGGTTTTGAGGATGATGTGGTTGTCTCTGCACTCAGATGACAGTGTTTGAACCTTATCTTGGTACTGTGCCTTGATGATGATGCTGACCAGTCCCGCAACATTTATATCATCTGCAAACGTGATGAGTGTGTTTGAGCTGTGGGTGGCGACACAATCGTGAGTGTACACATGAAACAAGATGGGACTGAAGAGACAGCCCTGAGGCACACCGGTGTTCAGCGGAGGATGTGTAGGAGCCCATCCTGATGTGTTAAGGGAAAAGTTGTGTCGTACCGGTTTTTGCTGCACATGTATCAAATCACTGGTGCGTTGAATCGTTCGAGCATCGAATCAATGGTTCATCGAAGTGCCGGCGCACCAGATCATTAGTGCATTTTAGTGCTGTTGCAGTGAATTAATGGTGCATCAAGTGTTTGAGGCATCAAGGCGTGTCCAATCAGTGGGTCATCGAATCATTGGTACATGATCAGAGCACTGGTGCCTTAAATCATTGCATTGGATCGTCTCGACCACAGACCAGAGATACTCATACGGACCTGGTTTCGCTTATTAGAAAATGTGTCGTACATGCAACTGCACCTTCAACCCAACAGTCTGGATTATTCAACCGTATGAAAGCAACTGAATTAAACTAACAGATTTGTTGACGTCATCTTGTTTTAAGTTGCTGTATGTCATAATTTGCAGTCATTGAGTTTTAGGGAGGTAACAAATAATTAGATTTCCAATTCGGCGTTGTTCTTCTCTTTAGGACTTTTTTCTTTGTTATTAGTAGGCCGGTACTTTATTTAAATGATTTCACTCAATACTTTAATAAAAATTATATTATGTTATGGAATGTATACAATATAACATAATACTTTGATTCCTTTATATATTATTAAAATGCACAGATTTATCTAAACCTTTTTTTTTTTTTTTGATCCAAACCCTTTTTTGCTTCTGAATGACAGATTTCAGCCGGCTCTTGTACCACCCACGGTGAAATGAGGTTAGTCGCAGTGTGAAACCACTCTGACACTGAACCATCGCACACTGGATCATGTGAATACCTAATTATGACAAAAACAGAATTAAATGCCACATTGGCGTCAGACTGCTAATACGGTTTTATGTTTTAAAGAGATTAAAGTGTCTGAGATGCCAGTTGTGTAGATTTCATTTTCAAGAAATGTGGCCAGTTAGGTTTATGTCACTTGACAAAAAAGTATTTCCTTTTTATTTTTGTCTGAATGATCTCTGTTGGTCAGGCTGTAAGACGAGACGTTGTTAAAGTCGCTCCGACGCTGCTTCTCCCTGTGGAACAAGCCGGGGGATAAAAAAGCACTTTGCTCTAATTAACAACATTTTTCTTTTCTCTCGGCCCAGAATTGCTCCACTTCCCTACATTTACATTTACGGGCTTTTAGTCGGCTCTTTAAAAAAAAAAAAACCTCGCAGAATAATTACTAAGCAACGATAACGAGCAGTCTGACGTAAGGGCTGGGGAAAGACGGCGCCTTGACGAGACCAAGAAATGTGGAAAAATCGGTTTACTATAAAGACGAGACACGATGGAGCAACGAAAAGAGACAAGTGTTCATCTGGAAGAGGCTTTGTTTCTAGTTTTATCTGGAAATAGAGACGTCCGGGTCAGTGCCACTACGTGTTCACCTTCACCACTAAAGTGCACCGAGAAGCAGAAAAGATGCCACATCACCGGCACAATTCCAAAAACTGATACGATTAAACCTTTTCTTACATTTATGTCGGTTTAAACATCCACAACAACATGAGCCTGTTTCTGTTGCTCATGTTGTGGCAGTTGGTCCGGTCACTCATGCATTAAGTCCATCCTGAGCAGAAGGGTTGAACATATCAGTAAACTACTGGACAGATGTTAATGAAATGTTCAGGAAATGATCACAAGATCTATAGCTGATTCAAGATGGCCGCCACAGCCAACTGATCTTTAAAAAAAAAAATGGCTGTAACTCTGCTGGTTTTACAGATGCTGACCTATATGGTGTGGTAGTAGCTGAGACCGATCCCCAACACTGATTTTTATTTATTTTTCTTCCTTTTTTTTTGTCTGTTAGCAAAATATTTCACGACACAAGGAATGGATTTGGAAGAAGTGTTCAGGAAATAACCACCGGATGTAAATCTGCAGCTGAGCGACTTTTAGAGTCGAGCTGATTCAAGATGGCGGCCACAGCTAACTGATCCTAAAACACACAAATAGTCGTAATCCTGTCATTTTTCTAGACACTGAGCTAAAATGTGGCTCGCTAGTGTCCGAGAGCGACTCAGAACATTTACTTTGAGCGTCTTGGGATCTTGTGATCGATAAAACTCGGGACACCGAAGGCAGCGGGCGACATGCATTCCTTCAAAGGATGCAAGAGCTTTTATTATTTTTAATTTCTGCTCAGTTCCTCCTGATTTCAGGCGGGATGTTTCCTCGGAGCAGCCTGTGTCTGTTTGTCCATGGAGTCAGATTCTGAACACGCTGATGGAGTCTGCCATGGAGATGCTCCGCTTGTTTTTGTTCATCGAGCACAGACGTGGCTTTGTGTACTGTATGTCTGCTGCGTGTGTGTGTGTGTGTGAAGGTCATTTTCCTGTTTTACACAAGGACCCTGAACGCACCAATTTGACTTTCACTCACTGCCATTTTCTCATACCTGTGACCTCGTTCCCTTCATGAGTTTTTTTTTTTTTACTTCCTCTCCTGCTCCGTCGTTGTGGGCTCCTGATGATCCATCTCCCGCTCCTCTTCTTCAATCTGTCTCAATCTTCCTCTTTTTTCTCTCTCTCTCTCTCTGTCCCTGCTCTCTTTCCTCTGCAGCCTCGATTTTACTCAGCGTGAATAGCTGGGATGCTTTTGTAGATGGTTTCCATAGCGACAGTCCATTCGAACACGACATTCAAGTTCGTTTCGTGAGGAGAGAAACCAATTTCCCCCGACATCTGCCCCCCCCCCCCCCATCTGCTCCATCTAAACCCAAAATGGTTTTATTTTTTCGTTTCTACAAATATTTTCGTAAACATGGCACCGTTTCTAGAAATGTCTTTGTCCACATGAAAACGCCAGAAATGCCCCCAAAACGCTGTAATAACTTTAAGAGGAGTGAGACCAGATTTTAACTTTACTTTTAGAAAAAATCAAATCTTTTGCTACAACTTAAACTGACCAGCCAAATTTAAAATCTTAATTAAGGTCAACTTTTACATTTTTTTTTTCTAAACTTTTTTCAACAAATGAAATAAAATTTGCAAAGTTTTTTTTATTTTTTTTTAAATCTCAACATATTCATACAGAAATTTAAAATTTACTTTCCTCTATATTTCTTTTGAATTTATTTTCCTTTTTTAAATAAAAAATATTTTACTAATTTTGCTTGTTTTTTTTTATAACATTTTTTAATTTTTTATTCTTCATTAAATTTTTACCCCAAAACAGCAAACAACTTAAAAAAATCTAAATAATAATTTAAACAGCTGCTAACTTTTAACGTTGAAACAACAAGAGAAAACACTAAAATAATATAAATTAAAAACATTTCACACTCAGGACACGGTTTGTGCATGCGAGTCACTTTCAGGACATTAGAGTGAAACTCTCTTGAGTGCCTTTGTATTATTTTCTTCACACAAAATCTTTCTCACGTGGATGAACACATGGATGATTAAAAAGATTGTTTCAAAAGCAGAAAGACAAAAACAGTGGGGGTCTACCGTGAATACAAAGGTTTTTTTTTAATCCCTCCTCAAAATTTTATTAATTTTTGTCTTAACTCAATCGTATTAAATTTTTTTCAGCTTCAAAGTCAATAAATTACTGTGAACTCAGCATTAATTCAGTTTTATTTAATGCGTGACTCTTCCTCTCAGCACGTAGCTACAGAAGAGTGGGTGGAAGCTGTTCCTCAGTGTTAAACTGTGGAGCCACATGGTCCTAGTGCCTGACGTGTTTGTTCAACCTGCTGCCACCCAAAAGATTTGAAGTGGTAGAGAAAGTTTTAGAGATTAATAAACCAGACCGTCACGAGACAAGTTTTCTTGTTTAACGAGAAATCTCAAACGTTTTAGGCTCATGAGATCATTAGATATCGTTACACTAATTAGTAACCATACCAGGCCTGCGTGTGGCGCCGCAGCGCCGCCATGAAATGGCACCAAAAACAGGAAACGGGGTCTGCTTCAAACTGGATGTGAAACATAAACACAAGAAAACGTAATATTAAAGGTATGCCTAAGACTAGGCCTGTCGCGATAACCAATAAATCAATTAATCGCTTGATGAATGAAAATTATCGACCTCATTTTCATTTACCGGCTTTGTGTCTTCGTGTCTCTCTTTCTACCGAAGACACTGGATGACAAAAGGCTCAACTCCGGTGCTCTTCACTGACTCCTCCCTTTCTCTTTAAAATCCATTTTAACCGTCCAAAATTGCGTTTTTTGGATCGTTGAAAGCAGCTAAGCTGAGAAGCTAAGCTACGAGCTAAGCTAACAGGCCGACCTCGGGGGGAAAAAACCTCCGTCTTGTCGAAGATCCAAAATTCACGGTTGAAACCCGTGCCTTCGTGTAAAAAGTTGTTTTTCTCTGCAAAAAGAATCTGAGAACTTGTTTACTGATTTTTTTATTAAAAGCTTTGTCTGAAAAATGCTAAAAGAGCTCAAGCCACCAAACGTCCGCCGTGTCGCCATGTCAGCCCATGTCACGTCAAGGGCCCTCCCTCCCATTTTTCTTAAAGAGACACGCTCTCAACTCTCCGTCCTTTGGTTAAAACAGTCTTATACTGCCCTCAGGTGGCCAAAAGACGTATTACACTCCAAACAAATTGACAGTCCTTCTAAAATTTGACAATTAATTATTGTTAGATTTCAAACAATATTATCGTTTATCGCAATAATTTCTGAGACAATTAATCGCCCAGCAAAATTAGTTATCGTGACAGGCCTAGCTAAGCCATCATCATTTTCAAAAGTAAATTACGTTTCAGCCATTTGGAGACTCCTTAAACGCTGAAAACCTTTGTGTACGCACATAAAATGTTCCCGTGGTCTGTAAATTGTTTCAAAGCAGCTGGTTCTTCAAGTTTTCAGGATCTGGTTCATAAAATACGTTTCCAAATCAACTTTCCAGCTTACCTCTCTACGTTTTGTGAGTTCATGATGGCGGAGAGATGATGCGACGCAAATGGGCGGGGCTTTCAAAATAATTTCTAAATGGTTTCTCACCATTTGTTTTTAACAGCCCAACACCAGGTGGTAATATTTAGAAGTTAAAATGTTCTGCATGTTGTTTTCTGTGCGTGGAGACGACGGCGGGCCTTTGTATCGATCGTTGGCTCAAACCTGTGCGCGCGCCATGTGGCCGTTTTGTTGTGAACTTGAATGTTTTGAGTTCGCGGCTGCGTTCAACGTCCGAACGAACAAATTACGAACTGAAACTCGTCGGTTCTGTAGAAGTTTCCACAGAGAAGATGCAGAAATTCACCAACACTAGAAAACTGAACTCTGCTTTTTGAATGGAAATCAGTGGGAGATCAGAGATGACCATTTTTTATGAAACTCACAAAACGTAATCATTGAATTCACAGCTGGTTGGAATCAGCTGCATTCAAGATGGCCGCCACAGCCAACTGGCCTTAAAGTATTGAAAAGAGCTCAACTCAGTCAATTATACAGATATTTAGCTAAGATTTGGTGTGATGGTAGCTGAGAGTGATCCCCAACAGATATTCTGAGCGCTGCACGATCACATCTATATTTAAAGTTTTGCCATTCGCTATTTGGATATATACTTTTCTGTCTGTTAGCAAAATATATCATGAACCACTGGATGGATTTTAATGAAACGTTCAGGAAATATTTACCGGATGTACATCTACGAATGATTAACTATTGGAGCCAACCCAGATCAAGATGGCCACCACAGCCATCTGTAAAACCTAAAAAAAGAAGAAGCTATAATCCAGTTATTGGTGCAAATATTGCGTTACAGTTTGGTGTGGTAGTAGCTGAGAGTTGTTCACAACACATACTCTTAAGAGCCGCTCATGGTGTTTGATTTTAGCTTAAAACATTAACATTAACTGTTAGAGTACACCCTGTTTGTCTGTTAGCAAAATATCTCATAAACCATTGAATGTAACTTAATGAAACTTTCAGGAAATGTTCATTAGGTAACTGTGCACCACTCAATAACATCTGGATTAAATCTAAATCAAGATGGCTGCTACAGCTACGTCACCGAGCCAACACAGAAACGGCTGTAACTCCGTCAGTTTTGCAGATGTTGAGCTAAAACTTGTTGTGGTCGTAGCTGAGACTCAGTTTCATCACATGTTCTGAGCGTCACGTCTCATAATACTGTAAATCAAACTTTATTTTGAAGGGTTGACCTCCGTCAACAGAAGGTGATCTTAGTTTGGAGCTACGACTGGGCGGCGGGTGATATGCATTCCTCCAGTGGACGCCGGGCCTTCAGACCTTTGTGTGCTGGACGTGTCTTTGTTCCTGCGTCCGCTCGGCTACATCTTGTTTAAGCATTAGGTCAGCACAGGAAAGGATTAGCAGGATTATCGATGCCAGGCATTTCTTTGCAGAGTCACATGCACTCTAAGCATGCTGGGAACGCACCGATCGGGGCCGCCGCCGCCGCCGCCGCCTTATTTTGGCTTTTTTTTTTTTAAGAGCTGCACCGCGACTTCAACGCCAAATTTAGACCTGTTGCCACGGCGGAGCGGAGCGAGCCCCGCGGAGGTTTATAGACCAGCTGACACCGGAGCCGATCACGTGTTCGTACGAGCAGTTCAGCAGAGCACGTGTCAGAAAGTCGGCCTTCAGCGGAGCGTCTGACTTGTCACCACCTGTGTGTTTGTGCAGGAGGATCAAGCCCCAAGACGCCGCGGTTCTGATGCAGTCACGTCCTCATCGTCCTCTCGGTGTGCGTCCCGGGCTTTCTTTTTTTTTTTTTTTATACTAAATTTGCGTTCAGTCCGCGCCGGTGCTCCGAGCAGACTTCACTTCTTCACTTTCAGCAGAGGAAACTCCCTCGGAGCTGAAATCTGCTCGGGGTGTTATTTGTCACGGTGACGCTTTAATTTGCTCGTTCCTTTTCATCGCCGCCGTGCGCAGCGTTTCCCTGAGAACTCAAATGAGTCGGACTTTATTCTCAGATTGTTGACGGTTTAAACAATGACAAAAACCAGTTGAACTTCTTGTAGTAAATCCATGAATAAAATTAATTCAACCTTTTATTTAGACGGGTTATTCCCATCGAGCCTCGGGACTCATTTACAAGACAGACCTGAGAAAATTACCGGAAATCCCAACAAACGTCAACTTTCTTCTCGAAAACCCAACAGTCACGGGACTTTGTTGCCCTTTCCGTGTCGAAGTTGCACCTGTCACGATAACAAATGTAGCTGGGCGATTAATCGTCTCAGAAATTATTGCGATAAACGATAATATTGTTTGAAATTTGACAATAATTCGTAATTGTTGTCAAATTTAAAAAGAAATGTTGGTTTGTTTTGCGTGTAGTACCTTTTTTGACCACCGGATGGCAGTATAAGACTGTTTGAACCGAAGGATGGATAGTGAGGGAGCGAGCAGCGTGTCTCTTTAAGAAAAATGGGAGGGAGGCCTCTTGACGTGACATGGGCTGTCTCTCTTTGGTTCTCAAAATGGCGGATGCTCGGTGTGGTTTGAGCTCTTTAGCATTTTTCACGCAAAGCTTTTAATAAAAAAATCAGTAAACAAGTTCTCAGCTTCTTTTTGCAGAGAGAAACAACTTTTTATACGAAGGCACTGGTTTCAACCATGAATTTTGGAGCTTCGACAAGACGGAGGTTTTTTTCCCCGAGGTCGGCCTGTTAGCTTAGCTCGTAGCTTAGCTTCTCAGCTTAGCTGCTTTTAACGATCCAAAAACGCGATTTTTGGACGGTTAAATGGATTTTAATGAGAAAGGGAGGAGTCAGTGAAGAGCACCGGAGTTGAGCCTTTTGTCGTCCAGTGTCTTCAGTAGAAAGAGAGACACGAGGAAACGATAAAGCCGATAAATGAAAACGAGGTTGATAATTTTCATTCATCGTGCGATTAATTGATTAATCGATTAATCGATTTATTGTTTATCGCGACACGCCTAAAAATCAAAATCAAAGCTGGCTGAAAAATCCAACCATTTGTCTGGCATCAGCGTTAACCGTTTTGAGAAACCTGCACTAAATGAAGTTTGCTCGTTTTTTTAAAGCAGAACGAGACGTAATCAAAACATTAAAAAAATAATTTTGGGGTCCAGATTTGGCCACGTGATCCAAACGGACAAAACTCTCACATTTTGGCGGATGAACTTTACAAAAAGTGGAAAAAATGAACCAAGATTTAAATAAATAAAGTCGCTGTCAGTGGCTCGTGATGATCGCTATGGTAACCAGTTTACCTGTGTGTCTCACTCCCTGACTGCCAAGTTACAGACTGCAGCAGGGGTCTACAATCTGCGGCTCTGGGGCCATTTGTGGCACTTTGACCAGAACTAGCATGATTTAATTTTGTTTTTATACCCACAACAGAAAAGGCTTGTTTATTTGTTTTTGTTTGTTTGTTTTCGGTCATTTTTTAAAAAATATGTGAAGGATAAGATTAATACAAGAAACATGTCGATTAGATTTCACTACTTCATTAATCCGACGTCCAGCCTTACAGTTCCTCTCAAACCCACCAGGAAATCTGTGCAAACCATTAGGACCAGTTGCTTAGAATGAGTCAGTTTGATAAAAATAAGAATTAGAAAAATAAAACATAAAGTCAGTATCGTATTACAATATTTAATATTATATTATTGTATTATTAAACAGTAATGTAATACACAATACGGTATAATTCACAATGACATAGCCAGAAAAATGGCCTAATTTTTATGTACACTTTGAATTTATGCTTTATTATAACGACGCTGTAGCTCAGTGGTCAGTGCGGCGGTCTTGTAAATCCTGAGGTTGCAGGTTCGAGCCCAGGAAGGGCGTCTGGCGTAAAACAAATAGCAAAATCTTTAATTCGCGTTCGCTCGTTGTGGTGACCCCTGAAGAAAGGAGCAGCCAAAGAAAGTTCCTTTTTTTAATTTTTGTTTATGCTTTATTACTTGAATGTGGGATAATGAATTTGCACATAAATAAAAGTGGGCTCACGCTGCCCTGCAGAGTTTGGTGTTTTAATTTATTTGCCATTTTAATCAAAATATTTGTTTTCCCTTTTTTCATATGAATGTGGACTTTTTTATATATATTTTTGTCCTAAATTTTAAAATATCAATAAAAGTTAAATATTATAATTTTAGTTTATAACGTCACCCCCACCAGCTGGAAACCCCCGTTCCAACAAACTCGAAGTGGCCCATGGGCCGCCAGTTGATAATCTCAGCTGAAGCGAGTCTTGTGGCTCTGGACACGTTTTATTTTAGTGGAGGAGGAGATGCAAATAAACAGAAGGACACCTGGCAACAAGTTAATAAAAGGAGGGTGTGTCGACGGTCACGTTGTGCAGCTCCAACAAACACACTTTTACAAATCACACAGTATCGTCATTCGTTTGCTCAAGTGTTGCCGAGATGACGCCTAAAACGACGCCAGCAGATTTATCCTCGCAACAATCAAATCAAGTGTTTTCATCAGATCCTTGCTTGTGCAACGAGCGCGTCTCGGCTCGTTCGCGGCCACTTTCAGGAGTAAATTTTCCATAAAGTGTGCGCTCGTGTCGGGGCGACAACGAGACTCGGTTCTGACTCCATTCGGTCCGAGACGAGATCAGATCTGAAATAGCTCTTCTCTTTTTTTTTCCTCCTGACAAAATAAATGTCGCAGATGATCCCGATGCGTTTTCTTTTTGATCATCGTCACCAGACTCGATGAACACGGGCAGTCGGAGGTAAAAGTTGCTCTGAGATGCTCAGTTTCAATCAGTAAAGACGTGGTAATCAGCCACTACATCAACCGGTACTCGCCGTAAAGTCATAAAGAAGGGTAAAGAATTTATGAAGTAAGAAATAAAATATTGATGTATTGATGGCTAACATGGAAATTTTGGCTATTGCCGATACCGATATTGCGCTGGATGGGCAGCCTCCAATAACAGAAATAATGGCTGAAATTTTTATGCGCTTTGTTCACCCCCATGAATCTAAGTAAACAATGAGTGACTTTTTTTATTTAGCGCAGCTGTTAGCAACCATGAAGCTAAGCTCGTCAGATCCACCTTTAATTAGTCCCGCTGTGCTGCCCTTTGCTCAAAGATAGTAACAACTTCATCACGTGAGCAAGTTACACAAATGAGGTGATGAATAAATTCAAACTTAACAATTAGTTTAAGTAAATTTATGCTAAAAACGGTTAAAATATTTTGGGTTTTGAATTCCAGTCAGAGTGAGACATCTGATCATCGTAGTGTACGTGTAGCACGTGAGGGAGTGAGCGCTCTCACCGCAGAACAATCTTTGACGTATTTTCTCCGGTAAAACAAGTAGTTTGGAAAATAACGGCGAAAACGGCTCACACGCTACATGTGCCCTACACGCCTTGGGAGACTCTCGTCTGTTTACTTGTACCACATGTGGTGCGAATGACAATAAAGAATCTCAGAATCTGACTATTCATAAATAAAAGATCTTTAGTAAAAAAAACAGCGAGGCTTGTCTGAGGACTTCTTTCATTGTGTTCGCTGGCTGTCTAGCTGCGCAGTCACGTGTTGACAGCATACTAGCGTTAGCTTGATAACTTGAGAGGCGCGTAGCTAATGACAGGCGGGTTGGAGGATTGAAGAGAATTTATGGTTGTGGATTTATTTAAATGTACATATCAGTTAAAATAAACTTACCATGGTCAACAAAATACGCCACACAGTAGTGCTCCCTGCTTCGTCTGTGCTGAACGTTAAAAGTGAAACTCAAGTGAACGGCCATGACTTGAAAGTCGTCTTCGTGCGCCCTCTGCTGGATACATTGTACAATTACGGTTTGTTCCCAGCATTTCAAGGTTTGAAAATTAGAAGTGCTTAAATCGGACGGTAATGGGATCAGTATCGCCGATACCGATTGGTCCCGAACGGCTACATCGGACCAAATTATTGATGCTACCGATTTATCGGTCAGGCTCTAGTAATGTGTCCTTAAATTAAATCTTTGTGTACCTTCAGAAACAGACAAAGTGACTGAAAATAGGTCTGAAATGGCGACGTCCATGGAAGAGCCGTTTGAAATGGAGAAGTAGGACAAATGTTGTGTATTTGTACGTATTTATTGAGTAAAGTATGCAGATAATAAGGCTGAAACATCAAACCTGTGGATCTCAAAGACGTTTTATAAAATCTGCGGTTGAACGCTGACGTCTGACTTTACGTTGCTCCACCGTCCCGCTCAAGCCTTGATATTTGTCTTTTCTTCGACATTTATCAAATTCACTCCTATATTTTCTTCTTTTTTATAAGTTCCACACTTGTTCGATTTCACCGTATTTGTTTACCTACTCGGACACCGGCAGCCTGAAGGAGCCCAGTCAAGCTTCTACGTGGTATTAGTCGGATTCAGACGAGTGTTTTTGTTTACATCGAGTGCGTACCTGTATTATATTCAGAAACTTCTGCTGTAGTAGCTTTCAAGCGATAGTTCAGCTCTTTCAGTGTTCGGTGGAAAATTTATGATCTGTTATTATCTTACCTGTTACAGATAAACCTTTGAGCATCTTCAGTTTGGAGAACGAGTTTATTTCTGATTCGAATGATGAGCTAACTGCTAGCTTTGCTGCAATCCATTTACATTTTAAGTCAGAAATTTAATCTGGGAATGAATAGGCCTGTCGCGATAAATTAATTAATTGCATGTTAAGTGAAAATTATCGACCTTATTTTCAGTTATCGGCTTTATCATTTCTGCGTGTTTCTGTCTTTCTACTGAAGACACTGGATCACAAAAGGCTCAACTCCAGTGCTCTTTACTGACCCCGACCGTTCTCTTTTCTTTAAAATCTGTTTTAACGATCCAAAATCGCGTTTTTGGATCGTTAAAAGCAGCTAAGCTGAGAAGCTAATAATAATAATAATAATTCCTAATTATTGTCAAATTTCAAACAATATTATTGTTTATCGCAATAATTTCTGAAACAATTAATCGCCCAGCAAAATTTATCGTGACAGGTCTAGGAATGAAGTCGGACCCGACTTAACTGCGTCCCGACTGATGTCACCTTGAAACGACGACAGAAAGGTTTGTGCAAACAGCAGCAGCTAGCTGTAGCGCCTCTGGTGCAGCCTGGGGGACTTCTTGCAGGATAATCTGATGAAAAGTTGGCAAACTGCGAGTTGTTGGCGTTCGCTTTCATTAAATTAAAATTTAAACCGTCTCTCCAAACTGGGGATGTTCAAAGAGCTATCTACAGCAGGTAAGATGTTACTTGTTCATATGCTTTCCACAGAAGCCCATTTCTGTCCTTTGGAACTCGTTGTTCCTCCACAGACTCAGATCGTCTCTTCTTCAACGTCTAATCCTGAGATATTAACCTTCTCTTTCACGCTTCCTCCATATTTATCTGAAAAACTGAAGACATCCTGATTTCACTGTCCCCCCCCCCCCCCCAGCTCTGTGTGAAAGACAACACAGGAAAGCAGAGCAAACACGGCTGTTTATGTGCAGCTTAATTGGGCTCCATCTAATTACCGTGTTTGTTCCTGAGCTCCCATTTAGCGGGAGCAGAAATAAAATCGTTGTTTGCGCTCGAACAACATAAATCTGTCGATACAAAAACCATGGGGGGGGGGGGGGGGGTTGTTGTTACACCCCCTTGAACTGATTGCTTTACTCAAGCCTGTTGATGCAAATATTCACTTTTTCATGATTACTGGCTTGTTGCAGCTGAATGCAGTGTGTGTGCGTGCGTGTGCGTGCGTGCGTGTGTGTGCAGCTTCAGCTCTGTGGGCCTCTGCAGCTCATCACACTCCAGCAGCCAACTGCTGATTACACAGCACTTGTTTTGTTCTCCGTTCTGCACAGCAGCGGGTCGAGCTCTTTGTCCGGCGCTCTGCGTCGGCTCGCCGTCTGTCCAGCTGTCCTCGCTCGTCCCCGGGTCGTCTCTCTCTCTGTTTGAAAGCCTGTCCCCCCCCCACCAGATGATGATGTTATAATAAAGAGGTGATCAGTTCTGTTCCACCTCCTGTCTCTGGGGTTTTGGGATGCAGAGGTGGTTCAGCGTCAGGTGAACGTTGGCGAGCCGTGACTGATCGTCTCTGAGGAGCTGAAGACGGTCACGTTGTCTGAAAGATGATTTCTCAGGAGTTTTTCATTTGTTTGTTCTTTTTTTAAAAAAGCACTGAAGAGCCAGATGACTTGAGGTCTGATCGTGGAGCTAACAGTTGGGGATGACTCTCGGCTACTACCACCTCAGATTTTAGCTCCATACGTGTAAAAGTGACAGAGTTGTAGTCGTTTTTGTGTTTGGTAATGTTGATTAGCTGTGGCAGCCATCTTGACTTGGACTGAGTTCAGACAATAATCAGTTGTAGACTCGCATCCAATAATTACTTTCCGAGAGTTTCATTAATGTTAATCCAGAGGTTTATAAGATATTTTACTAACAGACAAAACGGGACGACTATCAATTATTGCTAAAGTAGTTTAAAGCAAAGATCTTGGCTGATTGAGCTGCACTTGCTGTGAATGACACCACACCAAAATTTAGCACAATAGCTATGAATCGACCTAAATATCTCCATTTTTATGTTTAAGGTCCCATGGCTGTGGCGGCCATCTTGAATTGGGAAGGCTCCAAAAGTTAATCAGTTTACAGAAGCTCATTTAATGATTACTTCCTGAGAGTGTTACTAAAATCTGTCCAGTTCTTGAGATATTTTGCTAACAGGCAGATAAATAAATGCGCACAGACACATGAGCAATTACATCCCCCCC
>NC_056503.1:44168117-44178555 GCF_014905685.2 Nematolebias whitei
CCCCCCCCCCCCCCCCCTTTAATGGCAGCAGGCAGTAATTAAGTTTTAATCTGATCCAGGCTTCTTGAATAGTTTCTGAATATATATATTTTTTAATGCAACAAACCCGGTTGTTCTTCAGAATCGTCCTCAGACAAAGTCAGAGAGGAGCTTTTGGGTGAACGTGCAACCTGACCAGACTTGTGGCGTTCATCCTTCCTGTTTGCCGTGGGCGTGGCGCCATGATTCAGTGGAACGCGTTCCTTCCTGTGTGAGCGAGTAGAGCAATGGACAATCTGACGGGAAGTGAGACGTATTCCTATAAACCCTCTCGTTGTGTTCTTATCAACCGCTGCGAAAGGCGGGGCGATAATGTTTTGTCTGTACAACTATAAATGTCTCGAAAAGTACAGAAAACTTTTGGGTGGTAGTCATTAGATATACATGTAGAGCAGATAAACCTTCAGTCATTCCAAATCAAGATGGCTTCCACAACCGATCTAATTAACACAAAAATAATAACAACTTGGTCATTTTCACAAATAATAAACAAACCACACTCCCAAGTGCTAACAAATTATAAATTAATAGATTTATTTTGTCATTTCCCAACAAGTTGAGGTTAGTCTAAAACGCTGGCTTTAATTGTCCCTCGTCGCAGACGAAAAGGGGATTTGGAAATATCCTCCGTCCACACGTGCATGTCGTGACTGTAGGCCGGTCGCAATAAACAATAAATCAATTAATCGCATGATGAATGAAAATTATCAACCTCGTGTTCATTTATCGGCGTTATCGTTTGTGTCTCTCTCTCTCTACTGAAGACACTGGATGACAAAAGGCTCAACTCCGGTGCTCTTCACTGATCCCTCCCTTCCTCTTTTCTCTTTAAAATCTGTTTTAACCGTCCAAAATCACGTTTTTGAATCGTTAAAAGCGGCTAAGCTGAGAAGCTAAGCTATGAGCTAAGCTAGAAAGCTTACCTTGGGGAAAAAACCTCCGTCAGAGTTCCAAAATTCACGGTTGAAAGTCGTGCCTTCGTCTAAAAAGCTGTTTTTCTCTGTAAAAGAAGCTGAGAACTAGGGATGTGCGATATGGCATAAAATTCGTATCACGATATGTATTGTGAAGGGTGCCGATAACAATATATATCACGATATAATTTGGTATAAAACTTGCAATAGGAATGAAAAAAGCATAGGGTGTCATTTTGTCATCATTTATTTTGAAAACTGCTATATCACAAAATAATCTCAATTAAGACAATTCCACTACTAGGTCCAGAAAGTTTTTAAATAATAAACAAATCAACTTCTTTCTTGTAGTGCAAAACAGTGCAAAAGAGCATGCATCAGGAGATGTCAAATGTAGTTTTAGCCATGTTTTAAACTAAAAATATATTGTTAGTTCTTAGCAGTTTCCAGTATTCTCACTTAAGAAATGAACAGCAACAGAGCAGCATTTTACACTGAAATACTTCACCCTCCAACCCTCTAGTGGGCGTCTCCTTCCGCTTTAAGGAGAACTGACACAAAATGGCGACCAGTTTCCTCTGTGGCTTTGACCAGAGGGTCTCGCAGTAAAATCACACAACACAGCGTTCTTTTACAGATCAGAGAGCAGGTTCAACCCTTTTTTGTTGTTATTGCTCAAATGCACGCTCTAAAGCTGACCAACAAAACTTGGATGAATTAAAAAAAAAAAACTTTTGACGAAACGCATCGTTTTGCGCATTCGTCCGAATACGAGTATGGCACGCGGCCGTAGTTAGCTTGTAGCTTCGCTACGTAGCTTTCGAAGAAAGGACTTTAACACCACTTACGCACAGTTTTCAACTAAAAAAAAGTAACGATTAAATCTGACAACTCTTATTTTACATCGAAACAGCATTACTGCGGTTAGCTGGTAGAAGACAGATCTCTATCGTAGACTAAATGTCTATCGTTTCTACCATGTATCGTATATATTGCGCATTCCTACTGAGAACTTGTTTACTGATTTCTGCCAATTTGAGAACCGAAGAAAGGAAGGAGAGACAGCCCATGTCACGTCAAAGGGCCTGCCTCCCATTTTTCTTAGAGATACGCTGCTTGCTCCCTCACTATCCATCCTTCGGTTCAAACAGCCCTATACTGCCATCCAGTGGTCAAAAAAGTACTACACACACAAATTAACCACCATTTCTTCTTCAATTTGACAATAATTACTAATTATTGTCAAATTTCAAACAATATTATCATTTATCGTAATTGCCCAGCAAAGTTTGTTATCGTGACAGGCCTACGTGAATGTGACAAATTGAAAAAATAAGTGAGGTACCGACTTCTGTGTTGGTGTGTGGGTTCATCCAAGTGTAAGAACGGTTCCTTTTCAAAATCGGATTGCCGTGTCAAAATCCAAGATGGCCACTGTCATATAAATGTAAACCTCGTGAGCTGGATAACTTGAAAAATAAACAATGGGTCAACTTCCTTTATGGCGTGTGGCTGCATTAAGGCAAAAGTCGGGTTCCTTTTGAAAATAGGGTTTCCACTTCAAAATCAAAGATGGCCGCTGCCATATACGTATACTGGGTACTGTATATGTAAACTGGCCATCCCTATCATTTGATGACACTATGCTTTTTAGTTTTTTTTAAATTTATGAATTGGGGTGGCCCTTGGGGTGGCTGATGAGTAATCTATACTGACTGAGGCCACCATTCTCCACCCCCTGGCTCTGCCGTTGCACCTGGTGGTGGATACAGCCACCTCGGACAAGCAAAATCCAATAACATAAAAACCTTTGTTCTTCTACACTCTGACTCCTGCGCAGTTGAACATATTGCACCAAAAACATTAAGGTTGCATTCACTGTTCGTTTCCAGCTCAGAAAAACTCATCTCAAAAACTATGAACATTCACTATTCAGCGACGGGGAACATCGGCGCATCGCTTGTACTGCTTGTTAATGCTAGGTCTTTACTGTCTTGTGGTTTTGTGAGTTCGTATCCAGCTTCCTTGTTTATCTTGAAAAGTAAATGATGTGTCCTTTGTGAGGAGGCGTTTGTCCCGGGAGGTCCAAACGAGCAGAGCTGTGGTCTGAAAGGGAACGTCCTGTTTGCTGAAGCATGACACACTGCAGCTTGTTGTTCCCTTCACTCCTGCTGTGTGTGCAGTAATTCAGCCAACACCAGACCAAAAGGAAAAGAAGCACCAGTTCAATCAAAGCTCCGCTCGTTTCAACATAAAACTCGTTAATTTGTCCGCTGTCTGGGCCCGTCTCGCAGCACCGCGGCGCAGTAAACGTGCGGTGCTGAGGTCGCTCCGTCATGTCTGGTGGAGTTATCCACGGCAGCACATGAGCTGGATCTGCTTTATGTGGCCTGACTCGGCAGCACAAAAGGCTGCTTATTGGAAGAAGCGTGCAGAGCCGCCTCACGTCTGTCGGGCAGAATATTTCACGGCTTTTATTGGATTTACAGCGACTGAGTGCATCAGCCCTCATCTCTCCTTCTTTAATCCTCTCCTCTGTGCTTCTGCAGGCGCTAGCTGCCAACGCCGGCACCGGCTTCGCTGTGGCCGAGCCACAGGTGGCCATGTTCTGTGGGAAGCTCAACATGCACGTCAACATTCAGACCGGCCGCTGGGAGCCCGACCCGTCCGGAACCCAAAGCTGTGTAGGAACCAAAGAGGGCGTGCTGCAGTACTGCCAGGAGGTGAGTCACCGCCACACGAACGCCTCACCATCCTGTTGATGTCACGGAGGTGTTGAAATGTAGCAGCTCCGTGAAGGAAGTGACAGCGTGGGTCGGCGTCATTAATACAGTCATGTGACTTCACACTGGGTGTTAGAATTTAAATTTAATATATTGATTTATATTAGAAACATCACGTTTAAGTCAACCAGTAGGTCTGTTTAAACAGGCTGGTCATATTTCCTTCTTTTCTAGAGTTAGTGTTCACATCAAACAGCTGATGTTGTTGTAATCGTAGACATTAATAATATGAAGCTTTATTATCTTCAGTCGGCGACTGTCTTCATGCACGGCCCCGAATGAGACGAGTCAAAGTGAATTAGATGAGATATGAGATGAAACCGCACACAAGATGTAGGTGATGTAAAAGATGAAAGTAGATGAGATATGATTTAGTAGAAAATATGGTGCAATATGGGAAAATATAATATAAATTATGATACAAAAGGGGAGTGGTGGCACGGAGGTTAGAGAAGGTGGACCTGTGATCGGTAGGTCGCCGATTGAACTCCTCGTACCGACATCAAAATGTGGGTGGGAAAGGTGAAGCACCCACACCTGCCTCCACTCTCATTTGCCCCCACTCTGAGCCCATGAGCAAGGCTCTCAACCCCCACCATCTGCTCCCCTGGGCGCCCTAGATGTCAGCTCCACACAGAGGGCTGTGGTAGCTCGGTGGTCTGTGGCTGCATCAGGAAGGACATCTGGCGTCAAAACAATCGGCAAGTCTTCGTGCGAGTTAGTTCGCTGTGTCAACCCCTGAAGAAGGGAGCAGCTGAAAAAAGAAGATAAATTATGATACAGTACCTAATACATGGCCTTGCATACTACCGTATTTTTTGGCCTGTAAGTCGCGTTTTTTTGCATAATTTAAAGCCCTGCGACTTATAGGCCGAAGCGACGTATTTATGGCTTTTTTCCATATTTATAAACCAATTGTTGGCTGAGATATGATCATTCGTTCCGACTGAAAAAAAATGTAGCAGTACCATTTTCAGCCACTAGATGGCAGCAGAGTAGCAGTATGGCATGCCATTGTATCATGTAATAGGTAAACATGGCTCTAATGACAAATTCAAAAAAGTTCGAGACAAAAACAATTGTACTTTATTTATTATACTTTATTGTTTTTGTCTTGAACTTTTTTTGAATTTACCATGTCCTGGATGACTGAGAATCTTCACCAGATATTAATGACACAATCGGTTTGCCATAGTCCCCCCACCTTCGTTCTGCTCGCTGCTTGGAGCAAGTCAAACCAGCTGCACCGCTCCGGCGAAATGCAGCTAATTTGACCGTTAAAGTGCATTTATTACGTAAAAGTTCAACTGAGACGCATCTTTGCTATAATATTGAGCAAACAAATAAATATTTTTAGGTGCTTTTCTTGTTAAACTTCGAAGAAACGAGCAGCGTTCCTCCTTCCTTTTTTTCCTCCCTCTGTGCTCCCGGAACACCGAGGCGGCGAATACTTTTGAAATTCAGCTGAGTTGACCGTTAAAGTCCTTTTCTATTAAGCAATCGTTAGACTGAGACACACTTTTGCTATAATTTCGAGCAAACAAATAATTGTTAAGTGTTAATCTTGTTAAATTCTTGTTAAAGTCCTCCCGTGCACGCTCCAGCGGCCGCCATTTGGCAACCCATCGATTTTTGGCGCAACACTGGTCCACATTTCCGGGTTGTCAGCGGTGACGTATAATAGATGTGACGTATACGGCGAAGCGACACATTTATGGATTTTTCCACTTTTTTAGACAAATTTTGACGATGCGACTTACAGGGCGGTGCGACGGGTACAGCAGAAAACATGGTGTTGATGTTACGGCACAAATGATCTAATTATAAAATTAAAATCATATTGTTGTGAAATGTTTTTGTTGTTGTTGCCATCTGCTATCATCCCCCTGTTTCAGTTTGTTGTTCGACCTGTAGACTTGTCATTTTTTCCTCATTCGTGTGGAAACCCCAGAGAGCAACGCTCGGAGCAGGAAAATCTAATTTTCAAGATTGAAATATTTTTATTAGCGAGCTGTGTGCAGATTATTATTCCTCACAAAGAAGACTCGTTTTGTTTCAAGTCAATCTTTTGTGCAGAACCTGTTAGACAGTTCTGTAGATAATACCACGCACACGACCCCTGCCAGGCCGTGCTGCAGGACAACATATTTGATTATTTTCTGTCTTTCTACGAATGTTTTTCCACTCCGACGTGGAATGACTGCTGTGGTTTACTGTGGAAGAAGAAGAGCTGCCCAGTTGCACGGAGCCGTCCTCAAATGTTTCACTTCCATTTTCTTCGTGACATTTTGTTGGCATTTTGGGAGAAGTGCAAACCTGTGTGCTCTTTCACAGCCGAGCAGATGGCATCTAGTCAGTATAAAGCTTGGATTAAAGGATCTCATTGAAGCTCCACTCATCCCTCCCGAAGAGGAAGCACAGATAAAAAAAACGCCCGTGTCGCTTTCAAACAGGAGGAACCATTTTGCAGTTCTTACTGGAGGTAGTTCCTCTTCTTTTATGTTCTTACGCAGCCGGAGCTGTGGCTGGTTGTGATTTGTTCAACCGCTTTTATTGGGTTTCTATTAGTTCCTGCTGCAAACTAGATTTCTCTTTTACAAACGCTGATGTAATTGTTAGTGAAAGTCTCTTATTTACAAACACTTTAGTGCCATAAACACGTTTCAGAAGCTTCTTGTCCTAAAAAAAAGAAAAAAGATTTGCATATAAAAACATTTTAGTCACAATAGTCTCAGGTGAATGGGTGAATGATGTGCACATTAAAGGGATGGAAATGGGGTTCTGTTGAAAGGGCATTATCAGTTAATATCTTACCTGTAGCAGG
Organism: Nematolebias whitei; assembly: GCF_014905685.2. Taxonomy (NCBI): domain Eukaryota; kingdom Metazoa; phylum Chordata; class Actinopteri; order Cyprinodontiformes; family Rivulidae; genus Nematolebias; species Nematolebias whitei. The sequence continues at coordinate 44,174,678 of NC_056503.1, forward strand.
TAACTTTTTGAACACTGTTAATTTGGAGAAATTGAGCTTAATTGGAGAAACAGTTAAAAAAATAAGGTGTAAATGCTGAGCTCTGAATGAATTTGTTTCATTTTGCTGAAGAAGCGGAAAGTAGATTGAAGGCTAAATGTAGCAAAACATTAGCTAAAAGTAAGCTTTATGTATTAAAAGCACTGTGTAAAAGCTAAAAGAAGCTAAAATCTAGATGAAAATGTTAAAATATTGGCAAAACCTAAAAGATGAAAATTCCTAAATAAAAAGCAAAATGCTAGCAAAAAGCCCAAACTAATAAAATGCTAGCCGAAAATAGCAAAATTACAAAACTTAAACGTAGCAAATTGCTTAACAACAAGAAAAACGCTAGCTAAAAAAATTAGAAATACGCTGGCTTCAAGCTAATAAAAGCAGAAATCTAACTATAAGTGGTAAAACGTCAAAACTTAAACTGGCAAATTGCTAACTAAAAAAATTAAAATGCTAGCTAAAGACTGAAAGTTGAAATAGCTTGCCAAATACTAAAAGTAACAAAAAGTTGGCTAAAAGTTTAAAGCAGCAAGTTAGCTAAAGGGAAATTGTTTGCTAAATTTAGTAGAAAGTTTGTTTTAACCAAAACTTACATTAACAGAGTTAACATTAGGAGTGTTAGCATTATTAATAGTGGAATTAGCATTAGCTTTAATAGGAATAGCATTAGCAGTAGTAGTCTTAGCATTAGTAATAGAAGAATTAGTATAAGTAGTATTAGCATTAGAAATAGTATATTTTAAGGCAGGTTAAACTGTTTATCAGCCTTTAAGCTTGGTTTTGTATTTTGTTTTAGTTTTCCGAGCCTATGTTAGGTCAGTAAATGCAACGCAGCCATCTGGACAATATAGATCGTGAGACATTTCGGTTAAGTGCCAGTTGTATGATTTCGGTTCTCATGGCTCACTGCATGGACATTGCTAAACGCTGTCTGCGCCGGAGTTAGAGACTGAAACTACCCAGTGTTGGAGTCAGAACAACTCAGCTGCCATTGTAACTTACCTGTTACCTGAGGAAGTAACGTTTATGAACGAGATCCTTTTCTTTGTCGTGTATTTTCACGTACCTGCAAACCTCCATCGCCGCACCGGAAGCAAAAGCACAGCAGTATTAGCAGTAGTATCATTAAAAGTAGTAGCATTAGCAGTAGTAGCATTAGAAGTATTATTAATAGCCATTGTATCATTAAAGTAATAGTTTTAGAACTACTGTAGTCCCTCACTTATCGTGGGGGTTATGCTCCAGACACACCACAGTAGGTGAAAATCTGCGAAGAAGGGACATTATATTTATTTTAGTATTTATATATATATATTAAGGCTTTATTATCCCTTCCCACACTATTGCAATGTTCCTAACAATGTTCTAAACTCTCTAAATGCTCTAAAAGAGCACAGCAAAAGAGAGCAGACAGACTGATGCTACGGTTACTGAGCCAATCCCGGGGGCAGACTGGCCATCAGGAGCACCAAGACATTTCCCGGTGGCCTGGCCCACTCAATGACCACTGAGGGGGATTAAAGGCTCAGTTCTGGTCGTGCTTTCTTTTTCCGAGGCTGCATAACAGCCTCGAAAAAAGAAAGGAGGGGATGGGGAGGGGGAGGGTGTCTATCTACCTGAGTGAGCCGCACGAGCGGCATGGATTGTTTATTCAAAATAATCAAGTGTGACCCAAACCGAGCCTTTAGTCCCCCTCGGTGATCACTGAGTGGGCCAGGTCACCGGGAAATGTCCCTGTGCTCCCGATGGCCAGTCAGCCACTCAGCACAATGCTCTGGTTGGTCATTTTACATCAGTCAGCCATCGAGTGTTGTGTACAATCTTCTGTTGAAAACCCGCGAAAGAGTGAGTCCGCGAAAGTCGAACCTCGAAGTATCGATGGACTACTGTATTAGTTTTTGAAGTAGTGGTATTAGCAGTAATAGCATTAGCAATAGTAGCATTACAAGTAGTAAGCAGTAATAATATTTAAAATGGCTTGAAAAAATATAAAAGTTACAAAATCGACAAGTCAGAACACCCCGTCAAAACAAGCTGAACATCTTCATATGTGATCAGTAAAATAGCACAATGTAAAAATTCAAAAAGCGTTAGACGCCAAATAAAATGTACGGAGGACGAAACTCCAGGAAAACAATGCGGGGCCAAGACTAAAGTGATCGCCACTGTCTTAACATGGCTTCAACCTTTGCAAAAATTATCACGATTCCTGCAAAGGCTATTTAACAAACATTTATTTCATTGTAAATCTCACATTACACAATTATTCAAAAAGATAAAAAAAGATATTCCTGCTAGGAGTGCTAACGGTTGCTGCTTATGTCTCTATATTTACTTGCAAGTAATCATATATTTCTACATAAATATTTGCGCAAAATTAACTCTACAAGAATTAAACTATATTTCTACAAACTGAGGTGACCTTAACGGCTTTAAGTGACGTCTGACTGACCGTCAAAGTTACTTATCTGCAGTTGGAACGAGAGAAAAAGATCGGACAGAGGTCTGTTTTCCAGCTATTATTATTTCTTCATGGAGTCTTTCTTCCTTCTTCTTTTCCTTTCGACAGATGTATCCAGAGCTCCAGATCACAAACGTGGTGGAAGCCGACCATCCAATCCGCATTGAGAACTGGTGCAAGAAGGAGAGGAAGGTGTGCAAAGGGCACGCTCACATTGTGGTGCCTTACAAATGCTTAGGTAAGCTTTTATAAGAGTTATGAGTCTGAAGAAACCACTTAGAGGATCTCAAATCAGCGCTTCTCCTTCTCCCCTCTTCTCCCTGATTTAGCCTTTTCTTCGGTGCAGCGAGACAAGAGTTTATGAGTCATCTTAGCCTTTGGCAGAGGTGACACGGAGTGATATTGGAATTCGATTCACTTGACTAATTCTGGCCTTTAGCCGCAGATTGAGCAGATCCAGACTGGATGGGAGCTAATGTCTCTCAGAACAAATGGCTACCAGGGGAGGAGGAGGAGGATGGGAGGTTTTATTGCTGGGGAGGCTTGTTGAGCAATAAAGCACAATCGTATTTGCCCCCTCGGACAGCGGTCATAAACTCCCCCAGACTCACAGGGTCAACAGCAGAGGAGGTCTGCGAGGTGGCCGGCTTTATTACATCTCATTCCTCAGTTTTCCTCGCACTGTCACAAACGCCTCCCCTCCTCCTCTGTTCCCCTCAGCTCCGCTGTAATCTGCGGTGGCAACATGGCCGCACTGTGCTTCATGAAATGCCACGTTCAGCCTCAGAGTTGGCCTCTGATGCACAGAAACTCGGCTCTGCTCCCTCTGAGGACTGTGAAAACCAGAGGAATGGAGTGGCTGTACGAGTATCGGACCGCTTTGTTTGGCCAAAAGCCTCTTTCTGATCAAGATGTGCCACTTTTTGGGACCAAATTTTAAAACGGCCATTAGCAGTTGCACTGGAGTGTGAAATGGGCGACGCTTTGAGAATGTTTTTTGTTTTTTTTGGCACACACTGAGAAGAGGAGGTTTTGGGGGAGATTAATTGGCGAGCAAACACTGCGCATCGAGTGAGCGAGCCGAGATGGAAAAACAGATGAGAGGCATTCACAGACATAATCGTTTCCCAAAATGTATTTTGTCCCATAAATCCTTTATCTTAAAGCTTAAGTGCCATTGGAAAGTCCTTGGAGCTTTTACGGTCGTCCAGTATGTTCCACACACTGCCAAAGGCAGGAGGCGATAATGTCTCTGTTCGCCTGTGTTAGCGAGGTTGGCTAAAACTGTTATTGAGGTTACCAATTACATTTAGCTAGGTTAAATGATACTGTTAGCGGGGTTAGCTAAGACTGTTAGCAATGTTACTAATTACTGTTAGCTAGG
>NC_056503.1:44178565-44182958 GCF_014905685.2 Nematolebias whitei
AGCAATGTTACCAATTACTGTTAGCTAGGTTAAATGAGACTGTTAGCAGGGTTAGCTAAGACTGTTAGCGAGATTACTAATTACTGTTAACTAGGTTAAATTATGTACACAGGGTCCCAGTTACATCCAACAATAAAATGTAAAAGAAAAACAGTAATAACATCTAAGATATGAACTAAGAGAAACGTCAACTAAATATACACTAAGCACTAATAGCATAAAAAACATTATTTTGAACAGCAGCACGAACATGAGCATGAGTCTGTGTGAGCAGATGGGCACTCATGAACACATCAACATGAAACAGATCAGCAGCAACATGAAACGGATACACGTCTGTGTTGCACGCTAGCTTATTGCTATGTCAGTAGCACTTTTGCTAGCGTGTCTGTATTGCACGTGGCTAGTTTAGCTTTATCGCTAGGTCAGTGCCAACTGTCGACAGGGTGGGGGGTGGGGTAGTGAAGGACATTTCATTTTGGCAGGGCGCTCAGTTCTGTTGACAGGGCGTGGCGCCCTCCTTAAATAAAGGCAGGGGAAACACTAGTGACATCACAGCATGATTTTTAGTTTAGCTTAGCATAGCACTGTTTTGTGCAAGTCGACATTTTACTGTAAGCTTTGGTGGGGGTCTTCAAAAAGTATATGTTCTGTATGCTCGTGAAAATGTTGAAAATTGTGAATGATCCCTTACATAATTGCAATAATGGCATCAAAACTAAGACTTTAGTCGTGACAGAAAACTTCAAATTTCTCCACTTATTCAGAAAAACCTCCCAATTTCTTTAAAATCTCCTCATTTTTAAGCACAAAGAGTGAAATTGTTGCATTTGGAGACTTGACAGCTGATTTTCTCCCTTGAGCTCCACATGTGTAAGCGGCTGCGCTCAAATGTTGCACCTATCATGAAGTACAGCTCATCTGCACACGACTCCTGTTTAATTCAAGCAGTCCTGATTTGGATTAGTTCAGCCCCCGCCTGTACTCGTTTCTGCACATTTATTATTTTGTCACCGTTCATAAAGATCTGTGCCTTCTTGTCCCGTAAAATTCCCTTCGCTGCTCTGAGTGGACGAACGGAGGAGTGATGGAGAGACGAGCATGAAGCGTTGGCTTGAAGGAGGCTTGCTGCTTAATTATGTAACGGCGCCTGCTGAGAGAGGGCTGAGCTGAGAATTATTCATCATGTGAGATGTTTGTTCATCGAGTCTCTCAGAAACGTCCGTCAGATGTTTCCGCCTTGGATTTGTCACTTTCTGTTGAGTCGAAAGAAATAAAGAAGCTCAGTCGGTCTGAACCAGCGTCCATGTCAGGTTTTTTATGAATTATTCACTTTAAAAAAGTCTGATTCTCGTCCTTTCATCCTCAGCTGAAATCCTTCCATGTTTCCTGTCCTCAAACAATAAGTTTCTGTCTTGCGGCTCTAATCCCGGCTGGATGATGTCTTTGTCAAACAGCCAAGGATTATTTCAGATTTAGTGTTTGTCTAATGGTCAGATGTGTGACGACTGTGTCAAAGTCAGTAAGTTAATGGGAGTTCTTTTGTTTGCTAATAAAACAGTAAATCCAGAACAAACTCTGTCGGCTTCAGATTATAATCTTTATAAATTTGCGGAGGCTGATTTTCAGAAAGAACTGTGGTTTCTGTACTTTCAGATTAGGTTCCAGTCTCTCTACAATCTGTTCTTTTTATAAAATGTTACAAAAGATGTTTAAAAATGTTAAAATTTGCAGTTTTGTAACAGTTTTGTCAATTATTGGACAGGTTTTTTTAAGCGAGTGTTCGAGTAAACAGATTATCAGTACCTTTTAAACACAACTCATACTTGTATTTACTCGATTACTTAAAGGGATAGTTCTGATTATTTGAAGTGGACTTCTGTGGAAATGTTAGAAACAAATATCTTGTAAAAATCTCGTTAAAGGAGTTCAGTTTTGGAGTTTGATTCTAACTGAACCTGAAAGTTTCCCAGAGTCTTTATATTATTTTACTTTATTTACAAATATTTTCCCACAGAAAATTCCAGAGATCGTTTCAGTTTTTTCTAATTTTTGTTTGTTGTATTTTTGTCTTCTTTTGTCACTGTTAGCTTGTAGTTAGCTTTTTGTTACTTTAAACTTCTAGCTAGCTCTCCAAAAAAGTTCAGTCAAGTCATCTGGACGGTTTCTTTTATTTTGTTGAGCCGTTTCGTTCTTCATCCAAAGGACTTCATCAGTCTGAGGAGCCACCACAAGTGGTCGAGGGGGAGAGGGTGGGCTCCAGCAACCATCTTATCACCAGCAAACCGGTTTGCCCACTATGTGGGTTCGCTGCTTGTGGGACTGGGTTTGTTTGTGGCTCCTCAGACTGACGAAGTCCTTTGGATGAAGAACGAAACGTCTCAACGACAAAGAAATAAAACGTCCATATACGTTGGATTTTTTTACCTGGATAACTGAGCATGAACTTTGATGGTTTAGCTAGCTCTTTGACAATTAAAGCAAATATTTTATTATTTTTATCATCTAGCTAGTAGTTTTAGATTTTAGTTAGCTTTTTGCTACTTTTAACGTCTAGCTAGACTTTAGCTTTTTTAGCTTATAGTTCTTTGATCATTTTAGCTAGCATGAAGCTGCTTTTTACTTGAGTTTAGTTTTTTGCTGCTTGTAGCTTTGAGCTAACATTTTGAGTACTTTTGGTTTATATTTTGCACATTTCTACTTTTACAGTAAACATTTAGCTACTTTTAGCTTCTATCTTTCTGCCACTATCAGACGTTAAAAAGACATTTGTTGCTTTTGGCTACTGTTATGCTACTTTTAACTAACTTTCTACTACTTTTAGCCTTTAGCTATTTTGATTCTTTCAGCCTAAAGCTAGCATTTTGCTTTTTTACTTTTAGCTTTTTTTTTTTTTACTTTTACAAAACTTTCTGTTACGTTTGGCTTTTAGCTAACATTTAGCAACCTTAGCTATTATCTAGCACTTTGTTTTAGCATTTAGCTGATGTTTTATTTCTTTTAGCGTTACCTAATCAGTTTTAGCTTCAAATGCTTCAGAACAAATGTCCGGAATCATTCAGCCTCAACAATAACTGCATTATTTCAGAGGTTTTTTTTAGTTTGTTTGTTTGTTTGCTTGGTCTTTAAATGTTGCTTCACAAGTTAAAAACTAACCTAAGGATAAAAACACGCCGGTAGTCGCTCTTTCAAACAACATTTAACATCTACTCCTTTTGTTTTCTGATGCGGCTCAGTGTTTCAGGCCTTTTCTCCTTTAACTCACCTTCTAGCGCTCAGACTTCTCAGGTAAATTAGTCGGTAAATCCCGACATCATCAGAAATAATAAGCTGATGACAGATTCGAGCTTGTTTGGAGCGCAGCACCTGCACTCGTTGATTCCTTCACTTCTCCAGAACTCGAGCTTTAAACAGAGTCACACTTGGCACAAAACAATCACTCACTTTTATTTTTTAAAAAGCTTGAGTCTTGTGAGGAAAAATGAAGAGTATCAGAGTTAAATCCATTACGTAACCGCGACCCACGGCTGTCTCCTGGTTTTATTCATGACTGTAATCCTGGTGGCAGATCAGATCCCTCATGCAAACATAAACAAAAGGTTATCCACACTGCCAGCCATTAGAGACAACTTTAACTGCTCTGTAAACATTTCTCTTTACATTTCAAATGTATTTATTTTAAATATTTATTGCAAGATTTTATTGTTATTAATATTGCTATTAATATTTTAATTTTCCACCTTTCAAACCTAAAGGAATCCATTCTGCATAGTTTATTTTTTTGTCCCCCATCACGGAGTGAAAAGGGGGAATTAAGAATACTCTCCGTCCGTCTGTGAATGTTGTGAGTGCGATAAAAACGTGAGGTATTTACTTCCATTGACGTGTGTGGCTGCAGCTAGGGGTAAGAAAAATTCCTTTCAAAAATTAGGTTGCCAGGTCAAAATCCAAGATGGCCACCGCCATGTATACGTAAATCTTGTGAGCTGGATAACTTGAAAAATAGTTAATGAGCCAACTTCCTTTTTTGGACTCCTGGCAAGGACCAATGCAGACATGTTCCTGTTTTTAGTTTTCTACATTCGCTTTATAATCTAGCTGTTTTTTGTTACTTTTCTTTTTTTAGCCATCCTATTTGTTAAAAAAAAAAAAAAAAAACTGTATGCCTTTTTATAACTGTCCACTGTTGTCATCATTCTTTGTTGAAATCAGGTCTCTCTTGTGAATGAGTCCTCGAGGCTCAATGGGATTAACCTGTCTAAATAAAGGTTGAATGAATGGTGTGTAGCTGCAACTAGGCTTATATGTTCTTATCAAACATTGGGTTGCCACACAAAATTCAAGACTGTTACCATTATTTATATAAATATATATATATATATATATATATATA
>NC_056503.1:44187958-44188143 GCF_014905685.2 Nematolebias whitei
ATATCATTAGCAAGTTTTCTGATACTGTTAACAAGGCTAGCTGATACCGTTAGCAAGTTTTCAGTTAGTGAAGTTAGCTCGTACTGTTAGCAGGTTTAGAGGATACTGTTAGCAAGGTTTTTTGACACTTTTAGCAATGTTAGATGATACTGTTAGCTAAATCTGTTGGTTCTGTTAGCAAGGCT
>NC_056503.1:44188153-44202139 GCF_014905685.2 Nematolebias whitei
AAGGTTAGATGATACTGTTAGCTAAATCTGTTGGTTCTGTTAGCAAGTCGAGCTGATACTGTTAGCAAGTTTTCTGATACTGTTAGCAAGTTTAGGTGCTACTCTGTTAGCTAAGTTTGATGATACTGTTAGTAGGCTTAGTTGATACTGTTGGCAAAGTTAGGTGACACTTTTAGCTAAGTTAGATTATTTGTTACTATTAGCAAAATTACCTGCTACTATTGGTGATGTTAGCTGATGTTGTTATCAAGTTTAGTTGATACTGTTAGCGAGGTTAGCTGATACAACGGCTAACAACACTGACAATAGAGAAGAATCTGATGTTTCTTTAGATTATTTAAGTTTCTTTTAGAGAGCGATGACGAAGAGTCAGAGTTTATATAAACAAAGACCAGGAAGTTTCCCTTTTTGAGGAGTTTGTCTCTTTTGTCGTAACTTTATTTTATTTATTTATTTATTTTCACTTTCATCGCGCCAAGTTCGAACTACAAATATGTCGAGTACAGTATGTGACAAAATGTGCAAAATCATGTATGTTGTTCCTACTTTCTTAAATATAAAGACGCTTTCTTCCAGTTTCGACATTTGTAGGAGATGCATGTCACAGACGGACTGATGAAATTCGTGCCCTCGTCCACACTGTGTGAAATCATCTGCAGTAAATTAGGTTCAGCCGGTCTCTAAGCCGCCACCATCCATCCATCATCTCACTGCAGTGCGACTGAAGATGGTTTCAGCTCAAAATCCTCAAAGAAATCTTAGGGTGTTAACAGACGGGGTTGGCAGAAAAGAAATGGTGAGTGTCTGTGCTGAGTAAAAAACATATTGGACTTGGAGCGTTTGAGGGAGAGATCATCTTTTTTCTTTCTTTCTTTATATCTTAGCCATCAGGATTTTTGATTTTCCGTTATTGAGAATGCACAAACAGCTGCTGTTTACTTCAGTTCTTTGCCATGCTGTACGTTTGCAATTTTGATTACTTTGTTTCCAAAATATTTGGGAATTAAGAGCTGCCTGCTGGTTTTTGTACCTGCCTTAACAGGTGATGATTTAAAGTAATCTGTTACTGTAATCTACTCATTGAAGTTAGAATTTGGTTAATAAATTTGGGCTAGCATTCCTGGACAAGGACAATAATTTAAAGAATTATTAAAAATTAGCATAACGGGTTGGTGATCCAAAGTTTTGGCAAAAACCATTTATCTAAAGGTTGAATTGAGTTTTTTGGATTCTTGTTTACAATTGATGGCAGGGTAGAGTGAGAGGTGGACTAATGGATCAGGACCTTGTCCACAGTATTGAGGGCGTTGCTCTGGTCTGGTCACCTGGACCTGCCATTCTGGGTTTGTTTGTCTCTGCTTCCTGTCCTCTCAAGCCCCAGCTGGTCGAAGCAGATAGCTGCTTGTCCTGAGCCTGGTTCTGCTGGAGGGTTCTTTCTGTTAAAAGGGAGTTTTTCCTTTCCACTGTTGCCTTTGTTCTTACTCAGGATGGGAGACTGTGATGAAGTGAAGATTCAACGCAATCTGCTGGCTTCCTTAGATAACTTTTATTTACTGGCTTTTATATTGTATGTGAATGTATTTATACTCTGAGACGACTTCTGTTGGGACTTGGCGCTATATAAATAAACTGAATTGAATTTAAATGAATTTTCATGAAGAAAGAGCTGAGCTAAGCTCTTGGTCTACCTGTCTGTCTATGTTTCAACCGTTGCATATGGTCTCGAGGAAACGTGACAGAAAGACCAAGATCCCAGCGGCTGAAACGAGTTTCTTCCGTAGGCTGACCGGGCTCATCCTTAGAAGTCATGCTTGGAGTAGAGCCGGTTCTTCTCCTCCACAAAAAGAATCAGCCGAGACAGTTCTGTCATCTTATTACGATGCTTCTTGAGCGCCTCCATCCGGAGGTTTTCCAGGTATGACCCACTGGGAGGAGACTCTGATGAAGACCCTGAACCTGTTTATAGGATTATAGATCCTCTCTGGCCTGCGGACACCCGAGTCCCCAAGAGGAGCTGAAGTGTATCACTGGGGAAGAGGGGCTCAGGCTTTTCCTCCTTGATTCTACATCGAATAAGTGGAAGGAAATGGATGATGTCTCAGTGGATAACTGCTAAAAGTGGGAAAAACAAGTTTTGTATGTTTGTTCACTGTGCGCACACGTAAATAAAATCACAGTAATGTCTGATGTCAAAAATTGTCCAAAACTTGCTAAGAACTTTGACATTTGTGTTTTGGGGGAAACTATTAACTTTTTAAATATTGTTTGAACCATGTTAGTATCCATCTCAGTCTTCTACCGCTTATCTGTAGTCGGGTCACAGAGGTATCAGGCCCAGGGAGGAAACTCAGACCTCCCTCTCCCCAGTGAAACTCTCCAGCTCCTCCTGGGGAGTCCCAAGATCTTACCAGGCCAGAGAGGATATATAATCCTTCCAGCGAGTTCTGGGTCTGTACTGGGGCCTCGTCCCAGTGGGAAAACCTGCAAAGGAAGGCATCCAGGAGGCATCCCAACCTGCTGATGGAACCACCTCTACTCAATTGACTCCTTTTGATGCAGAGGAGCAGTAGCTGTACTCTGAGCTCCCCCCAGATGATGGAGCTCCTCATCCTATCTCTAAAGCTGATCGCAGAAGGAAGCTGTTTGTGAGATATCTCAATCTTTAGGTCATGATCCAAATCTTGTGATCGTAGGTTGGAAGGTAGACGGACCAGTAAATTGAGACCTTTGTCTGTTGACTCAACTCTTACTTCACCACGATCAACCAAAGCAACACCCTCATTACTGAGGATGAGGCCGTGAACAGTCTATCCATCTCCCACACCGTCCTACCATCATTTGTGAACAAAACACTCTGATACCTAAACTCCTTCCTGAGACAAACACTCCTCTGATGCTGAGGGGGTATTCCACCCATTTCTGGTTGAGAACCGTGACCTCGGATTTAGAGAAGCTGACTCCCCAGCTGTGAACCGCCCCAGTGCAAGGTCATGGCTCGACAGCACCAACAGAACCATGTCCACATAAAGCAAGATACGAGAACCCGAGGTTCCCAAATCAGACACGAACATCACAAACAGGACCGGAGACCCGGCAGAGTCAGCTTGTCACCTTGTTGGAAATCCATTCAAGTTTTTAACGTGTCGTTTGGCTGCTTTTAAAGTAAAAAAATACCACATTTTATTGATTTAACCTCTATTTAAAGCTTCGTCTAATCTGTGCAGCAATAAAACTGTTGGTTGACCATTAAAGTTAATGGTTCTGAAATACACACACTGGTATCAGTTCTGAAGGGGTCTATTGGGGGGTTTGGTTGTCTGCTACTGTTCCTTTACCTCCCAGGCGGAGATGAGAAGCAGCTGTTGAGCCCTCTGCTATTTCCAGCTCTCTCCTCTTCCTGTCCTACCCTCTCATTTTCCAAAACACTGCCATGTCTCCCTCCACCCTCCCGCCTCGCCTCCCGGTTCCTTCAGCACCGTGATCCGTCAGATCGCTGCTCCCAACCTCCGTCATGAAACCCTCATTTGTGTTTTCAGGCAAACTCGCTCCTTAGCCGCTCTGAACGTCCCATCCAGTAAAAGACCACAAAAGGCCAAGGCGGATAAAAAGGTTTTTGTGTGTTTTATTGAAATACCACTGGATGGATTTTAAAGAAACTCTCAGAAATAATCACTGGGTGTACATGCACAACTGTTGACCTCCAGGAAACCAACCCAATTAAAGATGGCCGCCACAGCCAGCTGAGCTTAGAAAACACAAGAATGGCTGAAATTCAGTCGGATTTAGAGTTCGTGACCCAACATCAGCTGTGGTAGTAGCTGAGAGTCATGCACGAGTGCTACTCGTTGTACAAGAGCTTTGCTGAAAACTTTAGCATTAAATGTTGGAGTTTGCCCTGTTTGTCTGTTAGCAAAATATCTCATGAACCACTGGACGAACTTGAATGAAACATTCAGGAAATAATGATTTCATGTGCGTCTATGGAGTCAGTGCAAATTAAGATGGCCGCCACAGCTAATACAATAACAGGCATGACCGTCAGTTTTACAGACATTGGGCTAAAATGTGGTGGTAGTAGCCGAAAGTCATCCCCAACACATACTTTGAGTGCAGCATTTTGAGATATCGCCTGAGACTGTGCCGAGTGTTAAAAATCCTCTAAAACTGGCATGGAAGGCGGCGGGCGATATGCATTCCTTCCGTCAGAGCAGCTCGCCCCGGCTGCGTCGTGACTTCAGATTTAAATTTGAACGGATCTTAGCCGGGAACTACTCGAGAAGTCTTTCAAGCCCTTCACTTCCTGCAGATCTGCTCTCTGAATAAAGCATGAATGAACTGAAATCATTAGGACAAACCGACGCCATTGAGGCGCAGGAAGAGTTCTGCCGTCCTCAGAAAGACTCGCCGAGTGAGACGGGGTTTTCTCAGCTGCTGCTTTGGTTGCAGGTGCAGCTGAACCGGACGGATTATCTCCTTTAGTTCTGGTCGATGTCGCAGGTGCGAGTGTTAGACCTCGCTCTCGGCGAAATGTAAAGGGCCCGGCAGTTATGAATTATTGAGTCTTTTTCTGCTCGTCTCATCTGCCGTTCCCTTTTTAGTCCCTTCGGATGATTTATTGCCTCCGTCCCCGGGGGTGTCGTAAACGAGTGATTTTTATTTTCGGGGTTGGGGACAGATCGGGGCTCGAACCGTCAGACGTTTTGCTTCATGTGATTTTTTTTTTTCTTCTTCCTGCAGTGGGAGAGTTTGTGAGCGACGTCCTCCTGGTTCCAGAGAAGTGCAAGTTCTTCCACAAAGAGCAGATGGACATGTGCGTCAGCCATCAGCAGTGGCACCATGTGGCCAAAGAGGTACTGAAGGAATTACTTCGGCTGTGAAGGAGAAGGAGGATGTTTGTCAGAGATCTGCTGAGGAGATTAGAGGAGGAAGTCAGGAGCTTAACTTTCACAAACCAAAGAACGAGCATCTCTCTGAATCACTGAGAGCCGAAGGACTGCTGACATGTTGAATAAAAGCTGAAACTGAGCTGGTAACGCTTAAAGAAGCTGAAAACTAGCTGAGAGCTTAAAGTAGCAACACCTTAACTAAATGTGAAAAGTAGCAGTATGATAGCTTAAAAGCTAAAAGTAGAAAAAGGCTAACTAGAAGTTAAAATTGGCAAAGGGCTGCTTAAATTAGCCAAAGGCTAGCTAAAATCCAAAGTAGAAAAAGGCTAGCTAGTTGTATCAAAGGCTAGCTATCAACTAAAATTAGCAACACATTTATGAAAAGCTAAAAGTTGGGTGACTTGAAAGGTAAAAATAGCAAAATACTATCTTCAAGCTAAATGTATTAGAAAAGCTAGCTAGAAACAAAAAGTATCAGAGCTAGCTAAAAGCTAAAGTCTCAAAAGTCTAGCTAGAAACAAAAGTGTCAAATGGCTAGCTAGCAGCTAAAAGTAGTAAAAGGTCAGCTAAAGCTAGAAGCTAGCTATTAACTAAAAGTAACACTAACTAAAAGTCAAATTCAGTAAAAATAGCTAAAACATTAAATTTACAAAAGGATATCTAAAAGCTAAATGTACGAAAAGGCTAGCTAAATAGTAAATGTGGCTATTTTTAGCTACAAACTAAAATGATCAAAAGCTGTGTAGGAGCTAAAAGTGGCAAAAGGCTAGCTTCAAACTAAAAGTTAGAAAAAAGTTATCTAAACGTAAAAGGAAGCCAACCTAGCTAAAAGCTAAACAAAACGCTATCACCAAACTAACTGCAGTAAAAGAGTAGCTACAAATTAAAAAAGGCAAAAGCCCATCTCAAAGCTAAATGGATCAGTAAGATAGCTGCGAGCTAAAGGCAACAAAGGCTAGCTAAAAGTACCAAAAGGCTAGCTAAAACTTAATGTAATAAAAATCTTTCCAGAAGCGAAAAGTACAAAAAGGCTAGCTAGAAGCTAAAAGTAGCACAGGAAGACAAAAATAGAGCCAGTTTGTTGATGCAGGTTTTATCTCCTGAAGTCGGTGGTAAAAACTTTAGCTTTGACTGGATTCCAGCGCAGAAACCTCGTCATGAAACACGTTCAGAGGCATTTTCTGCACCGTTTATTTTCAGGAGGTGAAACGAGTTGTCGTCTTTTTTCGAAGGCAGTGAATGCAGCACCATCTGATGTTTATGACACCTCCTGTCTGTGTTAACTTATTGTTTTTATATTGGAATGTTTCTGTTCAGTGCCCTGAGAGGACTTCTGTTGTGACGGAGCTTTATAAATAAACTGAACTGACTTGTGCAGATCGGCCTTTTGTAGAGTAATAATAATAATATACTTTATAGAACTGGATTATTTCAGAGCTTTGTTTAATCTAGACCGAGATAAGTTTATCTGCACGATATTAAAAACCTTTTGAAAAAAAATAAATGTTATTAAAGTGGATTAGTTTTTAGGCTTCAGTGGAGAACGAGATGAGAAGGTGGGATTCACTGACTGAGATATAAAAAATAACAAACGCAACGATACAGTTGAGGTTTTTCTCAGATTTTGAGTTCAGGGAGTCAGAAACCGTCTCTCAAGCACTAAAAAATTATTTTTTTATCTAATTTCTGTCCTTTAGTTCTCAGTATTCCTTCTTAAATACGGTTCCACCTCACTGTTTGAGTCTCAGAGGCCCTCTGATCTCAGGCAGACTGGGAGCGCCAACGTTTCGGCTACTAATCAGATCAGTGTTGCGGCTGTAACACAGTTAATCCCTCTCCCCTCCGGCGGGTCCCGATCGGGCCTCAGAGACCGCTCTGACCGTGACGGTAAGAGCAGAAGCTCTCATCAGACGGCTGCTCTCATCACCTCCAAACTTTTCTTCTACGCCTCCACATCCCAGAAGAGACAACAACACGTTGTTTCAAACATGACAACAGTTTGTTTTTTCTGTCAACATCTCTTCGGTTAATCCTCGGCTGCTCCGCTGGAGACTGAAACCACGTCGGGTCACTTCAGGGGCTTTATGGAAATGTGACGAATGACTCGTAGGCTGGATATTGATGGCTCTGTCTACGTACTGGTCAAATTAACGTGGACTTTGGATATGAACAGTTTGTTATGAAGCTTAAATAACTTCAGCCCTTAAATAACGTTTAGATTATTCAGTAACAGCTTTGTTTGATAAAAGGAGCTAAAAGTTTTTTTTATCCGACATTTTCAAACCCAGTGGTGTTGTGAAGGTTAAACAAAAACAGAAATAACACAAGTAGTGTTCAGGTACTTTTACAGATTCCTTCCGTCCGCTGCTTCTTCTAGAGCAGGGCTATTCAACTGGTGGCCCGGGGGCCAAATCAGGCCCTCAGGTGAGCCCAGTTCAGCCCACCAGTGGGTTCATTTTTAAATAAAACTAGATTTTAAACCAACAAAGTCCATGCTCAATAATCCAGGTATACAATCCAACAATTTTCAGTCAGGTCATCTGGATAGTTTCTTTTTTTTTTTGGTGCTGAAATGTTTCATCTTCCATCCAGAAGGCTTCATCAGTCAAGGAAACACACAACACAAAACTGATTCTCCCCCCAAACAGCTTACTCCAAAGTGGAACAAACCAGTTATGTTGGTGCTAAGATGGTTTCTTTGGCACGCCCCCTCCTCCAGTGCCGGCCCTCTTCCTCAACAGTCATGTCAAACTGGTTCAAAACCAACAAAGTCCATGCTCAATAATCCAAGTATACAATACTGGACAGTTTTTTTTTTTTTTTTTTTGGTGCTGAAACTGTCCAGATGACCCGACTGACAATTGTTGGATTTTAAACCATAAAACAAACAATAACTGCTGGATGTCCAGCCCCTGCGCTCTTGGCTTTCAGTAACTGTGACCCCCGAGACATTTACTGGACTAGTCCTGGTCTAGAGTCAGTTCTTGGTGGCAGCAGCTCGAGCAGGGAGGTGCCCACGCAGCATCCTTACCAGATGGCTGAACCACCTCAACTGGCTCCTCTGGATGTGGAGGATCAGCGGCTCTACTCTCGGATATCTGAACTTCTCACCCTGTCTTTAAGGGCGAGTCCAGAGAACGTATTTCCACCGTCTGTCTCCACGATCTCGCTCTTTTCAAGAGTTTGTGACCTTCGGTGAGGGAAGCAACAAAGACCGACCACTAACATGAAGACCGAGACGGATCAGATTTAGAGCTTACAGCAAGTTTTAAAAATGAGACTGGATGGATTTAACTGACCGGCTCTTTGTTTAGCTTCAAAAAGGTGGAATACAAACATTTTATTTAATTTTAAACTCGACTCTAAATATCATTTTTAAACTAACCTAAAGATTCTTGTAATGGTGGAAGAAGTCTGCTCTTTACAGAGGGAGATGTGTGTAGCTGTACACAGCTCCCCTTGACAGATGTCAAACTGAGCGCTGCATTTATTCTTAAGTCCCACACGGTGTTGATCAGACCTGTCGCCTGTCTCCCCCCTACACCCCCCTCTCCTCCCCCAGGCCTGTTCCCGGAGCACCATGGTGCTGCACAGCTACGGCATGCTGCTGCCCTGCGGCATCGACAAGTTCCACGGCACCGAGTACGTCTGCTGCCCCGCCTCCCGCTCCAAGGAGTCCCCCTCACCCACCCCGCCCTCCCTGACCTCCCAGGAGGACGACGAAGAGGAGCAGATGGAGGACGAGGAGGTGGACCTGGGGGAAGACGAGGCTGTGGAGGACAGGTGAGACGCTGCAGTTGCGTTCAGATTCATCCCAATCATCCGCGTATTTTAGAAATTATTACTAAAAGTGCTGTAAAGGCAGGCGATCATGTTATTGTCAGTGTGTTTGAATGTCTGTCAGCAAAATATCTTGATCCAGTCGACTGATGGTAACATGAAACATTTTCATGAAACCGATCCAGTCCGTCTTTATGCTGCCTCTCTCCGTTAATAAACCACCAATGGATCCATGTCCTACACAGACGTGAGTTTTCAGAAATGAAGCAAGTACAGCGGAACCAAAAGAGGCGGAGCAGAACTCAGCCGGCTCGATGTGGAGCTCAGCTCATGTGTGACCTATCATTAAGATGTGATGAATTAACTCTGTTTAGCAATTTTCTTGATGGTTAATTACGTTTTTAAACAAAACACAAAGTTGCTCTTCCCTCCGTTTGTTGTTTAATCCCATGTTCAGTTGGTCACACAATCCGTAAATCATCACTTCATCAGATTATTTAGCACTGGCTGTGGCTTCCCTTTTCACATGTCGACTGTTTCCGCTCTGTTACTACCTCACTTGGCAGCATAATGACGCGTCAGGGTGGGCTGACTTCTTTCCCTTGCCGCTTCGGTTTGTTCAGAAATCACACCGAGGCGAACGGAAGGCGTCTAAAACCTGGTTTTAGGTGTTTCATGAACGAGCCTTCAGAGTCGTCCCAATTCAAGATGGTGGCAACGGCTAGTCAACCTTACCAAACACAAAAATGGCTACAACTCAGACAGTTTTGCAGGTATTGAGCTAAAAGTTGGTGTGGTGGTATCTGAGAGTCATCCCCATCAAAAATTCTACTGTGCGACTTTTATTTAAAACTTTGATGGGCGATAAGCATTTCTTCCAGAATTATACTTTAATTAAAGATAGTAATTACAATTACCATATTTTTCAGCCTACAAGTTGCATTTTGTTTTTTTGTTTTTTTTTGCATAATTTGCATGCCCTGCAACTTATACGGCGAAGCGACATATTTATGGATTTGTCCACTTTATTAGACATATTTGGACTGATGTGACTTATCGGGCGGTGCAACATGTACGGCGGAAAGTATGGTAGACAAACACTCCAAATAATCTGAGTTGTTCACATCATTTTTATGTTCTTCTCAAATTTAGCTACGGGGAATTAAATCAGTTTTTAGTTTCTGATAAACATGAAAAAGTAGCGTCTCCTAAAGGAATGCATATCGCCCGCCTGACTTCTGCGTCCATATTCACTAAAAGATCTGGTGCGATTTGTTAATGCTCTAAATATAAGTTAGGAAAGACTCTCGGCTACTACCAAACCAAACTTTAGCTCAGTATCTGTAAAAATGACAGAGTTGTGGACGTGTTTGTGTTGTCGCATAGCTGTGGCGGCCATCTTGAATTGGGTTGACCCCAATAATTATTCAGTTGTAGTTGTTCATCGGGTGATTTGTATCCGAGTGTTTCATTAAAACCTAACGTTTGGTTTATGAGATATTTTGACAAATATATAAACACAGAGGAGAAGTTACATGATCGTCCGCGCTGTGTACTGGCAAGCCTGAACATTAAATTATAATAAAAACAGGAAGTCACGGCGCCAAACAGCTGCTGCCGCATTTTGTTTAGTTTTGGTCTCTGACTGAAGCTTGTGTTTTTGTAAACAAGCCGCGTTAAATAAAGTTTTTGTGACTCCTTCTCAGTGAGACACCACCCGATGAGCAGCCCACTCAGACGGAGGAGCCGGTGGACGAAGGTGAAGAGGAGGAAGAGGAGGAGGATGAGGAGGAGTACCACTATGTGTACGAGGACGAGGAGGCAGATCGGGAGGACGAGGACGAGAAGAGACCGAGCAGTAAAGTGTCAGAGAAGGTCGACGAGGACAAGATTTTAGAGGAAGTAAAAGGTTTGAAATGTTCCTTTAATTTGAGCTCATGCGGTCCTTCATCATCATCATCGTCATTGTTTAGTCATCAGACAGCTGCAGCATTTTGTTTCATCACACAGTACTGTGGTTTTTGGATAACTGAGACTGGGTTTAAGTTCTGGTCCTGCTGAGGCCCGGCTGATCTAACGAGCTGTCCCCCCCCCTCCCCCTGGCAGCGGTGTGCACCCTGGAGGCAGAGACGGGCCCCTGCCGGGCCTCCATGCCCCGCTGGCACTTCGACATGGACCAGAGGAAGTGCGTGCGCTTCACGTACGGGGGCTGCGCCGGCAACCGCAACAATTTCGACTCGGAGGAGTACTGCATGGCCGTGTGCAAACGCCTGAGTAAGTCTGAGGCGACCCGAGACCCGGGCGACTGAACCCTGTCCTCTGTCTGTCGGCCGAAAACCCGGCAGGACCTCATGGGAACAAAAACTTCAGCTGCCATCATTTCATCACAAGCATCACAGCAGCATTCAGTTCTTCATTTTACATTTTGTGTAAAAATATTCAAATCAAACGGTTCAGCGAGCGCTGAACTTCGATGGAGAAGCTAAAACTGGAAAAAGCAAAATGCTAAAACTAAATGTAGCTAAATGCTATCTAAAAGGTAAAAGTAGTGAAACAGTAGGTGAAAGCTCATCATAGCAAAGTGCTAGCTACAAGCTAAAAATGACAAAAGGCTAGCTAAAAGTAGCAAAAGTGTAGGTAAGAGTAAAAATATCAAAATACTTAAAAGTTAACAGCGGAAAAATGACAGCTGAAGCACTCAAAACATTAGTTAAAAGCATTTGTAAAAAATTACCGGTAAGTAAAAGGCTTGCTAAAAGCTAAAAGAAGCAAACCCCTAGCTAAACATTAGCTGAAAGCTAAAGGTTGTAAAAGGCTAATAACTAAATGAACCAAAATGCTTGTTAAAAGCTAAATTATCAAAAGAGTAGCTGAAAGGTGAACGTGTCAAAACAGAAGGTAACTATCTAGAAGCTAAAAGTAGCAGAACATTAGCTAAAAGGTAAAGTTAGCAAAAAGCTAATGAAAAGGTTCATAAGATAAAAGTACAGCTAGAAGCTAAAGTGGATTTCAGCTAGAACAACTTTTTAAAAAAGATTTAAATGTTTTTCTTTGGGGGAAAATGTCTGTAAATAAAGTTAATTTTTTTTAAGTATAAAAGTTACAAAAGATAAAAGTCAAAGGAGTTATTTTCTAAATGAGCCGAAAGTTTTGATCCATGAACAGCTAAAATATAAAGTGTGCGGAAGAAGTCAAAATGCAAAACTTAGAGAAAAATGAAAAGCAGGAAACAGCCGAACCGACGCTGAATCAGCGTTTTGATCTCAATTCTAAAGATCCTGTTAGATGATTTTGACTTTTTTATTTTAACTATTTTTTGTGCAACTCTTCAAACAAAGCACCAAAATTTATTACCAAGCACATTTTGGATTTTATTTTTTTAGATATATTTGAAATGACGCCTCATAAAACGTTAGTCTGAGTGTTGAGATTCTAGTTGAGATACAAAGTTTATGTAAAACGAGCTAAACCTTTTTTCCATGCATGCTAACATGAACATCCAGTTTTCTGTGTGCCATCAGCTCGTCGTGGCCGAACACGGTTCACGGCCTGAAACTCTCAGACTTATCTCGTTATTTAAAAAAAAAAGAGAGCATTGTTGAGCAGGCACTTGTTGACGGGCGTGGGGCGCTGACTTCGCCTCCTGCTGCGGCGTTTCCGTTTGGGGCGATGCGTTTGGCGGGTCCTCGGTGACGGAGCCCCGAAACGAGCCGAACTGTCAGAAGTTAGTGGCCGAGACGCGAGCTGGATGCGACGACGAAGGGGAGCTCAAACAGAAAGCTGTCAGATTTATCCGTCTGTGGTTCGGCTCCTATCGGTTTCCTCCTTCGGCTCGTTGTTTCCTCGCTCGTCTTTGTCGTTTCATTCATCTTCCTCTGTTTTGTTTGTTTGTTTGTTTGTTTGTTTCTTCAGCTGTGCCTCCGACTCCTCAGCCCACCGACGACGTGGACATCTACTTCGAGACTCCCGCCGACGACAAGGAGCACAGCCGCTTCCAGAGAGCCAAGGAGCAGCTGGAGATCCGACACCGGAACCGCATGGAGCGGGTGGGTATCCCCGTAGGCCCGATGCATTCTGGGAAGAGTTTGGTGAAACTTCAGAGCAGCAGAAATATATGTTTATGTGAGAACAAAAGGAAAAGTTTCCTTTAAGGAGTGTATACAGCTGTTAGTTTTAGACAAAAAGTTGTTTTGTTGGGCATGACTCTCAGCTACTACCACGTCAAATCTTAGCTCAATATCTGTAAAATTGACTGAATTAGAGCCATTTTTGTGATTTCTAAGGTCATTTGGCTTTGGCGGCCATCTTTAATTGGGTTGGCTCTAAGATTTAATAAATTGTAGATGAACATCTAATGATTTTTTCCTGAAACATTCATTAAAATCCGTCATGTGGTTCATTAGATATTTTGCTAACAGACAAACACTCTCCAAATAGTTAATCTTGACCTTTTAAACAAGATTTAGTTATCACTCAGAATATGTGATTTGATCAGTCTCAGCTACTACCTCACCACATTTTAGGTTAATAACCGTAAAACTGACATGAGTTAAAGAGATAGTTTGACATATTTTGCTAACAGAGGCAGAAACATTTTCAGAAAATGTGTTCAATTAGGACTCATGTCGCACTTAATGAGGTTTCTGACTGAGATCCTGCAGTAAATCTCTGACGTCTTCCTCTCTGCGGCTCATAATCCAGGTACGAAAGGAGTGGGAAGAGGCCGACCGCCAGGCGAAGAACCTGCCAAAGGCCGAGAGGCAGACCCTGATCCAGGTAAGACCCTGATCCTGTCCTCAGGGAGTCCTCCTGTCTTTGTCTCTTCTGGCTAACATTTTGCTACATTTAGCTTGAAACCACTTTTCTGCTACTTTTAGCTTACCCATTGGCTACATGTAGCTTTTAGTTTAATTAACGTTTTGCTGCTTTTACCATCCATCTAATATTTTGCAACTTTTAGCTTTAATTTAGCCTTTTCCTACATTTGCTACTTATCACTTTAGCTGTTTTTCTACTTTTTGTTTAGCTAGTGTTCTGCTTATTTTAACTTTTACTTAGTGCTCAGCTTCTTGTAGCATTTAGCTAGTGTTCTGCTTCTTGTAGCATTTAGCTAGTGTTCTGCTTCTTGTAGCTTTTAGCTAGTGTTCTGCTTATTTTAACTTTTACTTAGTGTTCAGCTTCTTGTAGTTTTTAGCTAGTGTTCTGCTTGTCGTAGCTTTTAACTAGTGCTCAGCTTCTTGTAGCATTTAGCTAGTGTTCTGCTTCTTGTAGCTTTTAGCTAGTGTTCTCCTTGTCGTAGCTTTTAGCTAGTGTTCTGCTT
>NC_056503.1:44202149-44207414 GCF_014905685.2 Nematolebias whitei
GTAGCTTTTAACTAGTGTTCAGCTTCTTGTAGCTTTTAGCTAGTGTTCTGCTTCTTGTGGCATTTAGCTAGTGTTCTGCTTGTCGTAGCTTTTAGCTAGTGTTCAGCTTCTTGTAGCTTTTAACTAGTGTTCAGTTCTTGTAGCTTTTAGCTAGTGTTTCTTTTAGTGTTTATTCTGAATTTCATTAAAATTTGTCCACTTGTCATGAGATATTTTGCTAACACTACAGACAAACAGTCAGTCAAACCCATGATTTCCTCTCTTTTGTTAGCTGGTGATAATCAGTCGGTAAACCCTGTGTTTAAATGTGTTGGTTTGTTTTCAGCATTTCCAAGCCATGGTGGAGTCCCTGGAGGAGGAGGCAGCCAGTGAGAAGCAGCAGCTGGTGGAGACCCACCTGGCCCGGGTTGAGGCCATGCTGAACGACCGGCGCCGCCTGGCCCTGGAGAACTACCTGGCTGCACTGCAGGCTGACCCCCCCAGGGTAAAACCCACACAGGAACCACCAAAACAACAAACACACTCAGGTCCTGTTTACATCCCATCACCAGGAGGATGAATTGGTGTGCCAGGAAATACACACGTCCCAAACCCTTCAAAAGCTCGAACATCTGAACCTGCAGCTGTAATCCATGTCACATTTATTTCTTAAGCTGCTTTTATCTTTGAGTTGTTTGATGCTTTCGCCAGCTCAGTTTGAACGGTGCCGCTGCTACAAACAGCTGTAGTTATTTTAAAAAAGGTGCATAAAATATGAAACATCTGCGCACGTTTCAAACACCTCTGGAGATGAAAGTGTTTGTTTTTATTCGGGCTTTGGTTCCGTTTCCAGAATTGGTGTTAGTGTTGAATTTTTTAAAATGTCAGAAGCTATTCAGTTTGATTTTGTGCCTCGTGCTGTTTTTTGAATTAAAGAGTCCCAGAAAAAGGATTTTAGTCGTATAAAATTATAAACTAGTGATACTCCAGTCATTATAGCAATCAGCTAACTAGTGTTTGCTGTGTTAAACTACTGTTCTGCCTCTGTTAGCTGTTAGCTATGGTTCAGCCTCTGTTAGCTGTTAGCTATGGTTCAGCCTCTGTTAGCTGTTAGCTATGGTTCTGCCTCTGTTAGCTGTTAGCTATGGTTCAGCCTCTGTTAGCTGTTAGCTATGGTTCTGCCTCTGTTAGCTGTTAGCTATGGTTCAGCCTCTGTTAGCTGTTAGCTAGTGTTCTGCTTCTGTTTGCTTTTTACTAATGTTTTGCTCTTTTTAGCTTATGTTTAGCTTCTTTTAGCTCTTAGCTGGTATTCTGGTTCTTTCAGCTGTTAGCTATGGTTCTGCCTCTGTTAGCTGTTAGCTATGGTTCAGCTTATATTAGCAGCCAGCTAGTTTTCTACCTCGTTTAGCTAGTGTACTGCTTTTGTTTTTAGCTCATGCTTAGCTTCTTTTAGCTCTTAGCTAGTATTCTCGTCCTTTCAGCTTTTAGCTTGTGTTCTGCTTCTGTTAGCTTTCAACTAATGTTTTGCTCATTTTAGCTCATGTTCAGCTTCTTTTAGCTGTGTTAGCTCATATTTGCATCTGTTACCTCTTAGCTAGTATGCTGGTTCTTTCAGCTGTTAGCTAGTGTTCTGCTTCTGTTTGCTTTTTACTAATGTTTTGCTCTTTTTAGCTTATGTTTAGCTTCTTTTAGCTCTTAGCTAGTATTCTAGTTCTTTCAGCTGTTAGCTATAGTTCTGCCTCTGTTAGCTATGGTTATACTTCTGTTAGCTTTTAGCTAGTGTACTGCTACTTTTAACTTTTTACCAATGTTCTGCTTCTTTTAGCTTTTAGCTATTCTACTGCCTTTTTAGCTTTTAGCTCATGTTCTGCTTCTGTTTGGTTTTAACTAATGTTTTGCTCTTTTTAGTTCATGTTTTCTTCTTTTAGCTAGGGGTTTGTGGCTGTTAGTGTTAAGTAGTTAACTGTAGTAGTTCTGTTCCTTTGAGCTATTAGCAAGTGTTTTGCTCTTTTTAGCTTATGTTCTGCTATTTTAGCTTTTAACTGGTGTTCTGCTTCTGTTAGCTCTCAGCTAGTGTTCTGCTTCTTTTAGCTTCTAGCTTGTGTTTTGCTTCTTTTAGCTCACCTGGTTTTGTTGAAGACTCTCAGAAGTGATTTTAGCTGTATGAAGCTAAAATCTTGTGGTCCATTAGCTGGTGACCAGAATCATAAGATTTAAAACCTGATTGTTTAAAACTACCAGTGTGATTTTGTTTTTATTGATTTAATTAAAAACATAAACGTGACCTTCTTCCAGTCTCTCGGTTCATCAGAGAAGAAGCTTCTTCTGCAGCTTCCAGACGATTTATTTCACGTTATAGATGAAATCATGATAATTTTCACCGTGTTGCTTCGTGTCTTTCAGCCTCATCGGATCCTGCAGGCCCTGAGGCGATACGTCCGAGCCGAGAACAAGGACCGGCAGCACACCATCCGACACTACCAGCACGTTCTGGCTGTGGACCCTGAAAAGGCTGCTCAGATGAAGTCCCAGGTTG
This sequence comes from Nematolebias whitei, assembly GCF_014905685.2. Lineage (NCBI taxonomy): Eukaryota > Metazoa > Chordata > Actinopteri > Cyprinodontiformes > Rivulidae > Nematolebias > Nematolebias whitei. The sequence goes on from NC_056503.1 coordinate 44,204,665, forward strand.
GTGTTTTTAAGGTGTTCCTAATTCTTCTAGAAGTGGCCGATGTGACGACGTCTGATTATGAAGGATTAGCACACGTTCACCAGATTATATCACAAAAATGGAGGAGACTTCCAAATAGTTTGGCAGTTTAGTTAGGTCCACCTGAAGGTTTTTTTTTTGCAAAAGTCCAGAATATAAACATTTAAATTGCCTTTTGGCGGCAGCTTTGTTAGATTCCTTCACTCAACATGTTGTTGGTTCAGGTCTGTACCTGCTGGAGGCTCGAGTCACTCTGAAGAGAGGAGCAGAGAGAAAACAGGGCCAGGCGAGGGTGTTACCATAAATACTATAAAACCTGCACCACCTAAAGTAAATTAACGTAAATACTAGAAATCCTGCACCACCTAAAATAAATAACCATAAATACTAGAAATCCTGCACCACCTAAAGTAAATTACCGTAAATACTAGAAATCCTGCACCACCTAAAATAAATTACCGTAAATATTAGAAAAGCTGCACCACCTAAAATAAATTACCGTAAATATTAGAAAAGCTGCACCACCTAAAATAAATTAACGTAAATATTAGAAAAGCTGCACCACCTAAAATAAATTACCATAAATATTAGAAAAGCTGCACCACCTAAAATAAATTACAGTAAATGTATGCATCGGTTTATTTTCTTCTGTCAGCTTTTTCTAAAGTTGACAAACGGGTGAAAATATGTTTAAAATGTGGTTTTACATCAATCCTGCTTCATTTCGTTTTTGCGACCGTGTTTTAATGTAAAGAAATTGTTTAAAATGCTGAAAATTCATAAAGATTCATTAATTATGAAAATAGCAAGTGTTGTCGTGTCGCCCAGCTCTTACTTCACCTGATATCAGTAAAACATAGCAGTTATGAAAATATAAGTATTATATATTACGATGCTTGAATCAGTTAAAAACCTTCGCCCAGTTTTAGCTGCTCGTTCTGACAGCTCACAGAGCACGGCACGTGCACTCTCCCTCCTCCTCCTCACACAGATGAAGGCTAATGAGGCCTCGGCTGCTCCTCTCTGCCCCGTTCGTCGTGTGTGGGAGGCAGAGAGGAGCAGCCGAGGCCCAGGAGGAGCAGCCGAGGCCCAGGAGGAGCAGCCGAGGCCCAGGAGGAGCGTCGCTCAAAGCCTCAGCCGAAGATTAGCGTGTGTGGAACCTGTGCTCGACGTGTCGGCGCCCTTCAACTCCACTTCTCTTCAGCGTTGCTGAAATCATAGCAGACCATGAAACGCTACAGGGAAGACTCAAACTGAGGTTCTGGTCCATTGCCCGGGTTCGGTTCTCCTCCTGGGTTTGACTGAATCATGATCCCTCACTGCTGTGTGTGTGTTTGTCTGTTAGCAAAATATCTCACGAATCATTTCATGAATTTTAATTAAACTTTCAGTAAGTGAGTACAGGTTTGACGTCTACGACTGATTGTCTCGTGGAGTCAGCTGGATTCAATATGGCCGCCACAGCTAGCCAACTCAGCTGATTTTACATACATTCAGCTCAAATTTGGTGTGGTAGTAGCTGAGACTGATTCCATCTTACATTCTGAACACTTACAGATCTGCACTTAAAACTTTGGCCCTAACTGTTGAAGTCAACCCTGTTTGTCTGTTAGCAAAATATCTCACGACTCATTGAACTGATATTAATGAAACTTCCAGGAAATGATAAACTGGATCTACGTCTACAACTGGTTAAACTTTGGCGCCAATCCAATTCAAAATGGCCGCCTCAGTCAGCTGAACTTAAGGAACAAAGCAGTGGCTACAACAGATTTACAAACTGATCTGAAGTCTGGAGTGGTAGTAGCTGAGAGTCATCCTCAACAAAGGAGTGACCTCATAACGTTATGTGCATTAATAACTTTAACCTGAGGAACGCCGGGCTTTTATTTTGAAGTGCTCTTTCCGTGGTTTTTTTTTTTTTTGTGGATGTTTTTTATTCTGGGGTTCAGCTGAGCTCAGTTGTTCCTGCAGCTCTGCAGATGTGTGATCCTTCATGATGAGGATGTTTGTGGACAGGAAGGAGCCACAGATTGTGTCTAAACAGGAAGTTACTGCCCCCTGTTGGCGCTCCAGGTGAGCTGCAGCTGTAGAGACGCCTGCCAGCAGCTGCTTCCTGTCCCCACAGGAAGTTCTGCCAGACGCTCTGGAAGCAGAGCGGTAGAAACATTACTCATCTGTTGTCACAGCATCGTGACGTTTGGATCTTTTCTGTCAGAGTGTTTTTTGTTTTGGTTTCTCTCCTGGACTTGTTGCCACGGCGACCCCACCACAGACAAACAGTAGAAGACTGAGATGGTCTGTTAGAGCTTGGATTGTGTGTGGAGGACGACTCTCAGCTACTACCACATGAAGTTTGAGCTCGGTGTCGGTGAACAGTTCGGGGTGGAGACATTTTTTTTATTAGCTGTGGCGTCCATCTTGAATCAGGTTGACTTCAAAAGTTAATTAGTTGTAGACGTTTCAAACAGCGATTACTGCCCGACAGTTTTATTAGAATCCACCCTGTGGGTTGGGAGATATTTTGCTAACAGACAAACACAAACATTTACATGATCACCTGCCACCATTGTTAAGTAAAACCTGACACTTTCGGACTTGAGTGATTAAATATTAGATCAGAGGAGCAGAGACAAAAATTAAATCTGTACATTTGTTGATCTGACGTGTTTTCTCCTGTCTCCATCCTCCTGTCTCCGTCCTCCTGCCTGTCATCCTGTCTGTCCTCCTGT
>NC_056503.1:44207424-44214006 GCF_014905685.2 Nematolebias whitei
TCCTCCTGTCTCCGTCCTCCTGCCTGTCATCCTGTCTGTCCTCCTGTCTCCGTCCTCCTGCCTGTCATCCTGTCTGTCCTCCTGTCTCTGTCCTCCTGCCTGTCATCCTGCCTGTCCTCCTGTCTCCATCCTCCTGTCTCTGTCCTCCTGCCTGTCATCCTGTCTGTCCTCCTGTCTCCATCCTCCTGTCTCTGTCCTCCTGCTTGTCATCCTGTCTGTCCTCCTGCCTGTCATCCTGTCTGTCCTGTCTGTCCTCCTGTCTCCATCCTCCTGTCTTTGTCCTCCTGTCTGTCATGTCTGTCCTCCTGTCTCCATCCTCCTGTCTCTGTCCTCCTGCCTGTCATCCTGTCTCCATCCTCCTGTCTCTGTCCTCCTGTCTGTCATGTCTGTCCTCCTGTCTCCATCCTCCTGTCTGTCATGTCTGTCCTCCTGTCTCCATCCTTCTGTCTCTGTCCTCCTGCCTGTCATCCTGTCTGTCCTCCTGTCTGTCCTCTTGTCTCCATCCTCCTGTCTCTGTCCTCCTGTCTCCATCCTCCTGTCTCCATCCTTCTGTCTCTGTCCTCCTGCCTGTCATCCTGCCTGTCCTCCTGTCTGTCCTCTTGTCTGTCATGTCTGTCCTCCTGTCTGTCCTCCTGATTCCATCCTCCTGTCTCGGTCCTTCTGTCTCTGTCCTCGTGCCTGTCATCCTGTCTGTCCTCCTGCCTGTCATCCTGTCTGTCCTCCTGTCTGTCATGTCTGTCCTCGTGACTCCATCCTGTCTGTCCTCCTGGTTGTCCTCCTGTCTCCATCCTCCTGTCTGTTACCCTACCTCTGTCCTCCTGTGTCCTCCTGTCTGTTCCTCTACCTCCGTCTTCCTGTCTGTCCTCCTGTCTGTCCCCCTGTCTCCGTCCTCCAGGTGATGACCCACCTGCGGGTGATCGAGGAGAGGATGAACCAGAGTCTGTCTCTGCTCTACAAAGTCCCGTATGTGGCCGAAGAGATCCAGGATGAAATCGGTGAGTCGTGTTGAGTCGAGGACCCCTCAGGCAGCTCTCAGGACGCCTCTGCCTGTAACGACCTCCGACCAGTCGATCCAAAACGTTTCATTTTCTGCGGCTGCTCGTTTTTAATCTGCAGACCGAATAAAACGAGAGACGAGACAAACGGTCCGACTGTGACCCGGTTATTCAGACACTCGTCTTCTCGTCTGAAACCTGAAATCTGAACGAGAAATTAAAAGTTCTGACTCCTCTTCGTGTTTTTAAAGTGTCTCCACCTCTCGCCTCAGTTTCACGATGATCGCGGTGCGTTTAAGGTCTCTGGCGTGCAGAACCTCTCCCAAGATGTCCTAAAGGTTTTCATCTTTCTTCTTGGTTCAGAGAAGAACAGCTGCCTGGGAGCGCCGCTCTTTTCAGACGAGAGTTTTATGCAGAAGTAAAAGATTGTTAGTAAAATATTGATTGGCAGGAACGAGCGGTCATTTGTGTCGGTGACGCCCTGATCTGGTGCTGGAAACATTTTAATATTTAATCCCTTGTTTTGTTTCTTTGCCTCCAAAGATTTAGAAACTAACAGATTAGAATTGTTTGGTTTTTAACAGGCGGGCGTGTTTTATGTTTTGTAATTTTGTTTAGAATTTTTTACGCTCGACAAAAATCTGAATAACTTCCTTCTTCTGAGTCGTTTTAAACTTTGTTCACTCTGCAGGTAAATGAGGCCCAAATCTATTTATTTAGCTCAGTTTCTGTCAAATCTGCTGAATTACGGTAATTTTTTTGTGTTAAAGGAAAGTAGCTGAACCTCAGAACACCACCTCAGAAGATCTGAACTGTCCCTTTAACAGAAACCACACATTTTGGACTTCAGTTTCGTTTCTTATATTCTGCAGTAAATAATTGTATTTCTTTAAAGGCTAACTGATGAAATGTGAAGTCTTCATTTACAGTGAAGGTGTTGGAAAAGCTGACGGTCCTCAGTGACAGGTCGACTCTGAGGATCAAGTCGAACTTGTTTGACGCCTTGTCTCGTGTCTCGTCTCTCGTCTCGTGTCTCTGCAGATGAGCTGCTCCAGGAGCAGAAAGCCGACATGGACCAGTTCCTGTCCTCCATCTCCGAGTCGCAGCCGGACGTGGCCGTTTCGTCGGAGGAGAGCGTGGAGGTCCCCGCCTCCGAGGGCAAACCCTACCGGCCCATCCAGGTCACGTCGCTGGGGTCCCGCTCCGAGCCCGAGGGTACGCGGCTGCAGACACTGTCACACCGTCCCACACGAGTCAGAGCAGAACAGCTGCGTCCAGATGTGAACGGGCCGCCGAGCTCAGATGGAACCGCAGCTTCAGGCAGGGCAGGAGAAAGAAGCAGTTTGTGTTCTTCGTCACGTTTGAGCCGATCGTTCAGGAGGACGGACGACAAAGTCCCATCAGAGAAGATTTAAGCTCTCAGAGGGCCAGCTCAGACACGGCTCCGTTATTTATTTATTTATTTTTGTTTCTCCCTGCTGAACTCTCTAATCGATTAACAGCTTGATAATCCTGCCTTTTCTCTTCTTACCTCAGTTTTCTCCCTTTTTCTGTTGCTCATTTCCAAGGCGATCTATCAGACTCCCCTCGAGCCTTCAAGAAAGGTTGGTGCCTCTGTTGGGTCTTGTTTGCCTCCTTCATCATCATCGTTTTACGTTCTGCTCCCCCCTCTGCCTGTGACCCCCTCCCCCTGCTCGGCCACCATCTTTGTTTTATTACTAACATTTAAACCCAGTTTGATCCGTTCATCACCTCATCCTGAGTAGAAAAGCAGGTTTTAGGTCTTAAAGAGCGACGTGCTCCCCCTCAAGCTCTCCGCTCACATGTCGGCGGCCATCTTGTCCTGTTTCACTGCGCCTTTTGTTAATTATTCCCTCTCCTCCTCCTCCTCCTCACTATCGTTCCTGTAGGAGCTGTGAGTTGTCCTCCTGCCTGAATCTATTCTCTAACCCTGGGGGGGTCCAGTCCTGGTCCTCGGGGGCCACCACCCTGCATGTCTTGGACGTTCCTCTGCTCCAACACACCTGATTTGGATCGCGGGGTGATGAACAGGTGGACATAAAGAGGTGATTCAACCATTTAATCAGATGTGTTGGAGCAGGCAGGTAAAACGTGCAGGACGGTGGCCCTGAAGGACCAGAACTCTAAAACCACAGACCAGGACGCAGGAACATCAGGTTTTGTTTGATGCTGTTTTAACTTTGGTCTTTTGCTCACTTAACCTTGAAGGAATGCATATCGCCCGCCGTCCTTCATGCCAGAGTTTTAGATGGAATTGTAAACGCTTTGGTCGAACCTTGAAAATAACGTCCTGTCACTCAGACCACGTGTTGTGGACGACTCTCAGAATCTGTAAAAACTGCCTGGATTATAGCCAGTTTTGAGTTTTCTAAGGTTAATTGGCTCTGGAGGCCATTTTGAATCAGACGGGTTCACCCAGAGATTATTTCCTGAAAGTTTCATTAAAATCCGCCCTGTGGTTCTTGAGATGTTTTGCTAACAGACTTACAGAGTTGACTCTGTATGATTATTTAACAAAGCTATTTCTCAATCTGTTAGTGCTCAGAATATGTTTTGAGGATCACTCTCAGCTACTACCACACCAGATTTGAGCTCAGTATCGATCAAATTGGCTAAGTTTTATCTGTTTTCGTGTTTTTATTGGTCGCTTTGCTGTGGCGGCCATCTTGAACTGAGCTGGTTATATCCTGAAACTTTCATTAAAACACGTCCAGTGGTTCTTGAGATATTTTGCTAACGGACACAGACAACATTTTAGCTGTCCTTTGCCTTCTGGCAGATTCGTTGATTTGGTTCATTTCATGCATGACTTCAGCAGAGTTGAATCAAAGAGTCGTTTGATGAAGATTTGGAGTTTTTTGAAAAGAAAAATGGAGCGTGGAGTTGCTGAGAGGTTTGTCGTGGCTCCGCTCAGCGACTGGTTCTGGGTGTTTCAGCAGTTTCAGGGCGTGGAGTTGACAGAGCCGAGTCTGTCGAGGGGAAGAAAGGCCATTGTTGTCGGCAGCTGTGGAGACGTGCGTGTGACGCCACCGTCCCTGCTCGCTCGTTTGCTTCTCCTCGTCTGCCGTCTCTGACAGAGCTCTCCTCCTCCTCCAGGCTCCGCCATGGCTGGTCTGGACGGTCTGATCGGCGCCGAGGAGAGAATCATCAACAGCAAACCCAAAACCGAGGAAAACGTGGTAAGTTTTCACTCGCCCGTTTCTGTTTCTGCGACTCGAGCGAGGCTTTTTGACGAGATCCCGACAGGTGCTTTCAGAGATGAATGCTTTTTAGCGTGGCGGATCGTTCAGTAACTATGTTGCCATAGTTACGGCTGCCTGACTCGGCGCCGCATGTCACGTCCCTCTGCCGGCCTCACCAGGCCTCCTCGTGGAGCTTCACGCATGCAGCTCCACCTGTGTGTTGTGTGTGCATGAACGTGAGCAAATGCATGATTTATTTATTTTTTTATGCCGTTTTTTTAAAACGGAGCGGTCCAACTGTGAAACTACGAGATGCATAAAAAGTCGTCCACAACTCCGCTGTTAGAGAACGGAACAGACGTGTAAATATTAGTCGTGCTGACGTCCAATCTCCACACGATCATTTTAACGCTAACGATTCCAAAGCCTCATTGAAAACTGCTGCGTTACTTTAATGACTCAACTTGTTGTTGTTGGGTCAAAGGTCAGGTTGTTTTGGTCATAATTGAGCCGAGTTGTCCGTCACAGTCGGCCATTTTAAGCCAGAAGTTGACCAGATCGGACCGACTGAACCTCTTCAGGATGTCAAAGAACTGGAGATGGTAAAACAAGTCGGAAGACGTTTTACTTGGATAACTTAGTTGTTTGAGCTAAACATTGAGTTTAGTTTTCTAATATAGCTAGCTAGCTGATGCTAACAGTGTTTAGCAATTACAATAGCCCCTCGCTACTTCACGGTTCAACTTTCGCGGCCTCGCTCTTTCTCGGTTTTTCCAAAATAAGATTAGACGTGACACACAACTGGCTGATTGATGGATGAGCTGCACGAGCGACACGGATGGTTTATTTGAAATAAATTGTTTTAAATCATTTAGCACCTGCTAAATCATCAGGTGCAGGGAGAAGTTCCCTCCTGCAGCCTGTCATGATCTCCACTCTCTGCCACCTGCGCTCTATGCCACGCCCACATTTCTCCTCCGGCTGATGCAGCTTCGTGAAGGGTTAACCCTTTGCTGTCCTGCTGTGCTTCTCTACAGTTTAAATTTAAATGGTGTAATATTTTAAATAGGATTGTTTATTTAAAACAATGTAAATTGTTTATTTACACAGAAGGAGGGAGACTGGGAGGTGATGAGTGTGATTGCAGCGTGGCAGAGTGGAGCTCATGACACGCTGTGCTCTCTTAAAGCGTTTAAAGTTTAGAACTTTGTTTGGAATATTGCAAGAGTGTGGGAAGGGCTTATAAAGCATTTATATATATATATATATACACTAAAATAAACTAATACTACTACTTGTACTACTATCCCTACTTTGCGGTTTTTCACTTTTTGGGTTTAAACATTTGACCCAGTGGTTGAGCGGGGATGAGTCATGCTTCACTTTAAACCTGAAGTTGACCAAACCGGACCTGACCGGACCGCTGCTTAAAGTAACCAACACCAAAAACAACTTGTAAGATGTTTAGCTTGGTTAGCTTTGTTGTTAGCTTCAGTTTGAGCTAAACTCTGAGTTTGGTTTTCTAAACTAACGGATCCAGTGACAGAGGTGGACGTAACGGTGTCGCTGAGCTAAAACCAGCAGGATGTCATGAATCTACTGACGACCTGTCCTGCCCCGGGACTGCAAACGAGTCTGCGAAGCCTGGAATAAATCCCTGGAAACCACTTTGAGTCGACGAAAAACACACAGAACAAAGTAAAACACGGAGAACTGAGTAACTTAGCGAAGCGTCCGGGCCTGAAACTGAACGAAGACCGCTCCGTTTTTACAGACGGCTGTTTTGTTTTGAGCTCTTGCTTCTTGGTGCCTCCCGGACCCCTCGAGCTCGAGTTCCTCCGATCGGAGCTCTCGGTAACGAGACGCTCGCTGCGCTGAAAGAATGTCTGCTGTCGATGACTGCCTCCCCCCTTCCTCCCGCTCTCCTTGCTGTCTGTATCTCTGTTTCAAACACACACACAGACACACACACAGGCCGTGGTGTAATGTGGACCCCCCTGTCTGTGTTGACAGGTGATTGATGAGTCTCTGGATGTTAAAGAAGTGGTTTACAGTGCAGAGAGAGTCAGCGTTATGCATGATGATGAGCTGGTGAGTACAGCGGCGCCCCCTCTGGGCTCTCTGGGGAACTGCAGTTAGTAGGGAGGAGGTGAAAGGAGGGAGAGACCCCCCATCCCCTCTGTTTGTTTATGTTTGGGTTAAAAGCGTTTCTGCATGAGTGCATGTTCCCGTGTCTGTATGTGAATGTGCACGTCGGAGGAGAGCTCAGTTTATACGATGAATGTGAAAACACTCAAACTGAGTTTGCTCCGATAACGTGCAGGAATAAGCACTGAAACACACACACACACACACACACACACACACACACACACACACACACA
>NC_056503.1:44214016-44222439 GCF_014905685.2 Nematolebias whitei
CACACACACACACACACACACACACACACACACACACACACACACACTTGGTGTCCACATATGATCAGATTGTGTCATATGTGCCAGAGTCGGTGTTTGTGGGTCACCCGGGTTGTGTCTGCATCGTGTGAACGCTCAGGCAGGTTATTCCACGCTCGCACGCCGAACGAAACGTGACGCTTCAAAGATTCATTCGTGCCGAAGCGTTTTCTCCAAACGACCCGGGTGTTTGCAGCGATGCGCCTCCCATCGCAGAGAAGAACGTGGAACTGGAAACGCCCTCTGTTCGTCCGCGTCGCAACGTGAACAATACGTGAGGCGCCGACTTCCATTTTGGTGTGCGGCTGCAGCCTTTCCTGCAGGTTCCTTTAAAAAAAACTGGGTCGCCATAGCAAAATCCAAGATGGCCACCGCCAGATATTAATGGCGGCTGTGGCGTAGAGGTAGAGCAGCCGACTTGGGACCAGAAAGTCACAGGTTCAACTCCCTGCCACCTGCTCCCTCGCTGCTTCACTTGGGCGTGTCTCTCCTGCGATGGGTCAAAGCAGAGCACAAAGTGTTGTTTTATAGAAATGTACGAGGACGACGATACTTAACGTTAAACCGACCGCCGCAGTCGTTTAGGGGGGTTCGTATGAGCTGCCCCCCCCCGATCAGTGCGTCAGGATCTCGTCAGGAGCTCTGTCTGGAGGTTGAGGCCTCGACGCTCAGCAGCAGAATAAACTGCAGCAATAATTCAAAGACACGAGCTTCGTGTCGTCATTTAAAATCAACAATCTGCTGTTTTTAGGGGAAATGAGTCCGTTTGATGGTTGATGTGGGGAAGTTCTGTTCTGCACAGGAACAGGGTTTGGATCTGAAAACATTTGAATCAAAATGTTCAAAGGAGGTGGTGGAAAATATTACTTCTTAAAGATCAAAGCGGCTTTGAAGTGGAAACCAGTGGAGTGGAGGAGCTCTGAGTCTGCTCCACGTTATTCACCCGTGGACAGACTGTGCACGTTCATGCCTTAATAGACTGCTCAAACGCCTACCTGCCAAAACATTAAAACCACCCACAGGTGGAGTCAGTACTGCTGATCGGGTGGTTTCAGCTGACGAAACATCTGTTCTGCCAATAATGTGTGTGTTGCTTTAAAACAAAGAGATAAAAAATAAACACTTCAACTTCCCCCAGTCCAATACGACCCACCTGAGTCTGATAGAAGATTGAGCTGGGTTAATCCAACCCAGCGGAACAGCGTGCGTCACTAACTCAGCGGTCAGACAGCGTTCAAGTAAAAAAAAAAAAGTAGGGATGCACGATATTATCGGCATGGTATCGGTACCGATATTGGCGATAAAGTAAAATATCGGCCTCTCCATCAAAATAACTCACCGATATAAAAGGCGCTGCTTAAATTTCCAAACTCGCACAGTTCCGAGTGTTATTGTGTTAGAGAGTAAATGTCATGAATGAATTTGACGTTAATCATAATACAAGTTGAAGTGTTGCATCATTTTCAGCCCCTTTTTGGCATCTGCATTTGGTATCAGGCCAAACTGACAAAGACCTGCAGAATAATGTAGTATTTTAATTCCACAGCAGAGAAAGGTATGTAGTCTCTGTAAGTCGTCTAGAGGAAAAATATTAGAAGTGGTATCTGTTATCGGCCAAATAAGTTTTAACATATCGGCCAAAAATCCAATATCATGCGTCCCCAGAAAAAAGTTTAATCAGCGTTAAAACTGCTACGTCGTCGTTTCTAAAGACAGAACAGAGTCAAACGTCGTATATCACGCTAACATCTACAAGTACTGGAAAAATGTGAAATATTAATTTTTAGCTACTTTACATGATCGTTTACTCAGTCCAGAACTCAAATATTGAGACATTTTAGTCTGAAAGTGCAACAATCAGATTAAATCGGACCTAAGGGAATATTTGACCCATTTCTTCATATCAACATTTAGCCATGGTCTGTTTTTTTATTGTTTCTCAACTGGAATGAAGAGTAAAATTACTGTTTTGTGGCACGTCTCTGAATATTTTTATACTAAACATTTGAAAGAGCGTCCTCCAACAGTGGTGCTTCCAGTGGTTGTCACGTGAAACCGGGTTTTTCTGCAGCTTTTGTGCACGGGTGAAGCGATAAACGAGTTTAATCCTAAACGCTGTTTTTAAAGACGCACTTTAGATCTTTTGAAGGAGGGTTCTGTGGAAGATTTACAAACATCAGTGTCCTACCTGTTGCAGATAGCTCATAGAACGACCTTAGTTTGGAGAAATTAAGTTTAATTTTGACCTGACTGATGAACTAATGTCCGGTTAGGACAAAGATGTTCCAGCAGATCGTACAAACTCTACTTTATAAACTCGTAAAATACCGACAGCAGCTAGCTGTAGCACTTCTGATGCACTTAATAGAAGTGTTAGCATGAACCGCTATAAAATCTTTGCGTCTAAACTTGTTTCTGGAGACGGAGCATTTGTTTTTGTCCCACTCAGATTGTCCGTTAGCCAAAAATAAACCGTCGTTCAGAGATATCTACAGCAGGTAAGATGTTAATCGCCCATAATCTCTCAGCAGAACCCCACTTCAAAAGATCTGAACTAGTATTTAATTGCAAAATGCAGTTTCCTAATGATTATAATTGAAAAATGTATGGAAATGTAAAAAATATACGTTTGAAGAGGAGTTTTACCGTTAGCATTTTTCATTAGCAGAGAAAACCAGGTTTTGTTGCCACAGCCAATTAGTTCATCAGCTGAAATGTTTTTTTTGGATGTGCTGCCTCCTCACCTTCCTCTCTGTGTGCACCCCTGCTCATTCTGCCCGTTAGGACACTTACCGCCCCCTGGGGGAGGACTTCAGCTTCGGCAGCACCGCCCTGTTCGGCCTGCTGATGATCGCCGTGGCCATCGCGACTGTGATTGTGATCAGCCTGGTGCTCCTGAGGAAAAGGCAGTACGGCACCATCAGCCACGGCATCGTGGAGGTAAAGCTGCACCGGGTGATGCTCGTCACTTTCTGACCGTCCGGTTTATGTTTAATGAAAAGCCGGCGTTTGACACAAGAACACCTCGTACTGAAAAACAAGTTAAAGCCACTTTGGTCAAATATTGAAAGAAACGAGATGTTGGACTTCTTGTAATATTGAAAGTGTCCAGAAGTGTTTTAATGGGGGGGGCGTGTGGGGGCCACTGGCACCAAAAACAAAATTCACAACAGTATTTCAGGAGATTTGTTGTGTTGTTGTCTTATATCGGTTATTTGACAAATACAGCAATTCAGGGGATAGGGAATCACCTTCTGATATATAACGATCTACTTTGTTTTTTTATTTACAGTTAATAGTCTAATATCAGTAAAGATATATATTCTGCATAAACCCCCCTGAGACTCAGCAACCTAATGTCAAAACATTGGTTTTAGACTGGTTTTCCTTATTTAGAGGACTAAAATTATTATTTTTTTTATTTTTAAATTGCATATAAAAATATATATTTATATTTGATCCAAAAAAAAAATTTATTTTATTTTTTAAAATGATGTTCTATTCCTAAATAGCTTGGAAATTTTTTAAATCTACACCGAGCAAAAGCTTGGGACTCGGGAGGATAAAACTTGTTTTTTTTTAGAGGCAGACAGTGCCCCCCTTGGCCCCCCCCTTAGTGGTGCCCCTGGTGGGATTTGTTAGCATTCATTGTACGTGTTAAGATGAATCTCAGCTACTGCCCTGCCTAATCTAACTCCATATCTGTCAAATTGACTGAATTATAGCCTTATTTATAAAACGTGGAGGCCATCTTGAATCGGACCGACTCCAGAAGGAAACGTGTCGTTCCTGAAAGTTTCATTAAAATCCTTTGAGTGGATCTAGAGATATTTTGCTAACAGGCAAACGAACAGCAGCTGCGTAACAGCTCTCCTTCCGAGGCGGATGGTTTGCGTCTGTGGAGGAGTTCTCGTTCACTGTGTCCGTCTCGCAGGTGGACCCCATGCTGACACCCGAGGGCCGACACCTGAGCAAGATGCAGAACCACGGCTACGAGAACCCCACCTACAAATACCTGGAGCAGATGCAGATCTAACCGGAGCTGGAGGCTCGCGGCGGAGGACAGAGACCCGGCGGGGAACATACTACTGACCAATAACACGATGCTATCGTTAAAATCATTTCTACACACCCAAACTGCTTTTTACGGGTTTGTTGGAAAACAATCCTCGAGTAAAAGCTACTACTTCTACTACTGTTGTACTATAGAGCTCTTTTTGATCATGTTTATTTAGAGAAGTTTGCAAAATATAAAGCGATATAAAACCACGCAGATCAAGATGTATAACATTTCTTCAGACGTTTTTTTTTTTTTTTTTAACGTGAGCAAAAAATCAGACTAACGTTTGTGACACAACTCTTCCGTTGTTTCCACCTCGCCGAGTGTCCATCGTGAATCTGACGATGAAATAATCAGTGTTTTACTTTATTCTTTTTAATCTTGATAGATTGCTTGTATATTAAGGTTCTTTGTACCGATTCAAATGTTTAGTGAAAAAAAACAAAAATGGAGGAACAAAAAAAAAAAAAAAAGAGAAATTATTTCTTTGTTATGATAACAGATATAAGGTTTAAATATGAATATATAAGATTAGAAGTTTTTATGCCACCGTTTTTTTGTTTGTTTTTACTTCCCGGGGAGGAGGTTGTGAGTTGGTTTAGGGTTTATAGTTTTTGCTCGAGGGTGAAGGTTTGCACAGACCCCCCAGCTCAAACACGACTCTGAGTTTTTACTAAATGAATGTGTTCGTTTCCACCTCCAACACAACAGCAGGGAAGCTGAATCAGTTAGTTTGAATGTATATCGGAAGCTTTATTTCCCCGCATTATAGTCTACAAGCTCCTTTTTAGGTGTCGATTAGTTTTATTTCGTGTCTGAAATGCTTTACATTTTTTATAAATATCCAAATTAAGAAAAAGAGGGGACGATGTGCACCCTCGCTGATGCTCAACGATGGATCCAAACGGGAGGTAAAGTACCCGAGCGTGGACAGAACTTCTCTGATTGCGTTCTACTGTAATTTCCGGACTATTGAGCGCACCTGAATATAAGCCACGCCCACTACATTTTAAAGAAAAAAATGTACATATATACAGGTATAAGCTGCAGGTGTCCACGTTGTAACAGATATTTACACAGAAAGATGAAAGACTTTTTAAACTTTTAATTAAACGCGTACAGTAAAAGTTTTGTTTTCTGAGCAGTGCCTATAACGAGACCAACGAAACCGAGTTTCATTGATCTACTGTGACGCGTTCAGTCATTTTACTGGTCAGTTTTTTACCTTTATTTATACAGGTAGTCTCATTGAGTCACGAGGACCCGCCCCCCAAGAGAGACGTGTACCGGCAGCTATACGAGCGGCAGGAAGTTTGTCACCCCGTCAAAAAATAAAATCCACTAATTAGCCAAGTTAGCCTGCGAAAAATGTGCGGCTTATAGTCCGGAAATTACGCTAATTTTAAGATTTTTTTTGTTCCCTGAAAATGCCCAGCCAGCCCTGCGTCAAAGCATTTTTAATTTTTGGAGCTGGAGGGCTGTGCAGGCAGAAACGCACAGAAAAACGAGGCTCGAACAAAGAAAGGGGCAAAAAGCCGATTTGTGTGTTTTTACAGGTGAAGACACAAACGAGCGAATCCTAACCACCTTTTCTCTTAGTGTTGTCCTTGTGTGCCTGTATAGTTGATGTTGCAATCATGGCTTTTTTTTTTTCCAGAGAACTTTCTGTGGTGTGCGTTGTTCTTATAAGAAATTCTATGAAAAATATTTTTATTTTAGTTTTTTGTTCCTCTTCCTGTGACAGTATATCCGTACGTGACTGTCTCACTATGCACCCAAACAGCTTCAATCTTGTAAACTGCCTGCTTGATTGTGGAAGAGGACTGGAAACTATAATTATAATTAAACACAATACGAGTGATTTAAAAAAAATAAACTACAATGAAAACTGATTTATGATTACAAGGGGGATAAAAATCAATAAACTCACAACAAACAAACCCATGCGTCGTCATTTATTTGTGGGTGGATACAATTTAAAGTTGTATATGTAATAAATATTAGCCATTTATTGTTGTAATTTGATTTGTGATTGAATAAATTCAGGAAAAAATTGCAAGAAACAGAAAAAAAACTTTGGAAACTGAACGAAGAAAATAGACTTTGTTCAGTCTAGGCTAACAGCTAACAGCCTGTTTTGATCATTTTTCAGGCTTTTAAAACATTTTATTAAAAAAATAAGAGATGAAAAAGAAAACTACATTTGATAGATGGTATTAACCAAAGTGATGCATGCAGCTTTTAAAAAAGGAGTTTATAAGCTGGAAAACACTATTTTAAAAGGCCTAGCTTTAGCTAAAGCTTTATCAATCAACCTTTATTTATACAGGTAAATCCCATTGAGCCTCGAGGACTCATTTACAAGAGAGACCTGATTTCAACAAAGAAAGATGACAACAATGGACAACAGCAACAACAATAAGCAGTTATAAAAACTCATACTACAGTTTTTTTTTTTTTTTTTTAACAAATAGGATGGCTAAAAGGAAAAAGGTAACAAAACCAAAAAAACTACTAGATTCCGAGACAAATGTATAAAACTAAAAACAGGAACCTAGCGTAGACTGCACAGGATCAGAGTATTGAATTCACACAATCCTGAGTATCTGTGTTTGTTAAATTCAAACGTGGTGGTGGGGTGAACGGTCAATTTGATGTTGCCCATGGTGTAAATCAACAGTTAAAGACCATGAACTCTGTCAGGTGTAACAGCCAAATTGTCCAAACCATTTTATAATCAATTAAGATTTCTTTGACGATACAGCGGTGGTTGGATGCATCACAAACTGATGAGTCCGGCTACAGGCAGGAGGTGGAACACCTGGAGAGGAGGTGGAACACCTGCAGAGCTGAGGCAGCAACACCACCAGCCTGATCAAGAAAGCTCATCAGTGACTCTACTTCCTCAGACGGCTGAGACGAGCTGGACTGGGAAGCTCAGTCCTCACCTCCTTCTACAGGTGAGCAGTGGAGAGCGTCCTGTGCTCCAGCATTAACGTGTGGCACGGAGCACAAATGAAGAGAGAAAAGCTTTTCAGAGAGTGGTGAAGGCTGCACAGAAGTCTGATGGAATCTGCCTCCCCACCTCACAGACATTTACACCTCCAGATGCAGGAAGAGAGCCACCTGCATCATGAAAGACCCCACTCACCCAGCACACACTTTTTGCCCCGCTTCCGTCAGGCAGGAGGTTAAGGAGCATTAAGTGTGGAACTACTAGACTGAGGAACAGCTTCTACCCTGAGGCTGTTAGACTCATGAATCTCTAACCAGGAAAATCACTGTATTGACTCTTTAATTGGAGATTGATGCTTTATCTGTGCTGCTGATTAACCTTGCTGCTGATTTCTTACCTTTAAGCTTCTATAGTCATGGCCATCTGCTCACAACAGACTCATGTTCAGGCTGCTGTTTAATACACCATATTATATTACATTATTGTTTAGCGTACATCTTAGATCCTTGTATACAGTTTTTTATAAAGTTTGGGCACCCCTAAAGGTTTCTTCCTCATGAGGGAGTTTTTTCTTTCCACTGTCGCCTTCGTGTTTGCTCAAGATGAGAGTTCTGTGATGGAGTTAAACTCAAAGCAGTCTGCTCTTCAGATAAATAATATTAACTGACTTTTATATATATGAATGTTTCTGTTCAGTGTCCTGAGATGACTTCTGTTGTGTCTTGGCGCTTTATAAATAAACTGAATTGAACTGAATTCTTTAAAATCCCCACGAGAGTAAACAATGTACAGCCATGACGTCCATAAACTGTAGTTGTTTCAGAAATAACTTTAAAATTTGAAAGTGAAGGTTATGTTTTTCACACTTGTTTTGTTGTTTTATATTGTAAAACACCATAAAAAAAAAAAAAAAAACGTCTGAATCTGTAAAGTGAGACTTTTGCACAGTGACTGTTTGAGGCTTTTTTTTTAGTCTCCGGTTTCTGTCTGCCTCTCTAGTTTGCAGTCAGGGAATGACCACAGGTGTGCGGTTACCGTGGTGACCAAAATGACCCGCAGTTTTAATGTTTCTTTAAAATTTTTGTTATTTTTACACTTTGTGGTCTTTTTTTATATATTTCAAGCCAGATACTGAATTTGGGGGGAAAGGCACCCTAAAAAAATTTAATCATAAAATATAAAGTTTTTATTTATTTATTTGTTTCACTGTTTTCAGATTCAAATTATGCTTTTATTTGTTCAACCTTTATTTAGACAGGTTAATCCATTGAGCCTCTAGGGACTCTTTTACAAGAGAGACCTGATTTTAACAAAGATCATGACAACAACAACAACAACAACAACAACAACAACAACAACAACAACAAG
>NC_056503.1:44222449-44225809 GCF_014905685.2 Nematolebias whitei
CATAAAGGATGCGTACAAATTTACTTTATTTATTTATTTATTTATTTTACTGAAACTGTCTCCGGAAGTTTAAAAAAAAGATGACACAGGAAAATGAGTCACTTGTTTCATAATATTCATGAAGATAAGATCATGTGACTGATTCTGAGAAAAGGCAGCGAAAAAACTGACGACATAAAAAGAGTTGAATAAAACCTGCAGGTGGTGTTTCACATCAAAACTCACCTGGACTCTGATCCAAGGCACTAAACCGTCTCATGGTGTGTACTGTTTACTTTTTATTTGTCGAAACAGAGTTGTTTTTATTGTTTGTTCTCGGCTGTCAGGTAAACAGGAAGTGTGTACAGGTGTATCAGTGGGAGGAGACACGCCCTCAGAAACCTGCAGGTCCGGAAGAAAAGGGGTTTTTTCCGTCCGGCGGTGTCGTGTAGTCCCGACAGGTGAACACAGTCTGAGCAGAAACGCCTCGAAACGAGCGGAGATCTGTTTTAAAAAGGTTTTAAATAAGTTTTATTTTCGGTTTTATTTAATTTTTAAGGTTTATTTGTTCGGGAAGCTTCGGGCCTGCAGGTGGGAGAGCAGCCTTCTACGGAAGCCCAGACAGACAAGAGGAGTAAAAGCTCTGGAGTTTTGGGTTTTATTTTAAATAAACTTGTTCCAGACTGGAGGTCTGATGATGGACTACATGGAAAGTGGACCCAGATACACCCCAAAGCTGGTAAGACTCGAGTGGGGGTGCTGTTTGCTGCTTCGTGTGTGTCTGGTCCTTAAACCCGCATTAAACTGCTGTGACGGGATTAACAAAGTTCACTTTAGTTTTTAAAAGACTCAGAAAAATAAAACAGCTGACAGGGTGAGGGTGGCAGGGGTGTCCTCAAGTGGGGTCCAGAGGGGGGCTTTGCCCTCGACTATAAATCCACCCCATGCCACACAAACAAAATGTTTTATGGAAATACATTTAAAACAGACAACACATTTTAAAGAGATTAGTAGTGACTGTTCTGTTGTTATTATAAACTGCATAAACAGAAACTACTGGTTGGTCTACGTCAGAAAGTATTCTACAGAAGCCCTGAAGGACAAACTTAACGCAGGAAGCAGGATTTTAGATGTTTTTTTTTTTTTTATTTTAGAACAAAACAAAATTCTGTGAGCCACAAATACAAAAATTCTTCTCAACACAAAAATACTTTGTCATGACTTTATATAAAAAAAAAAAGCTTTATTTCTTTTTCTTTATGGGTTTTAAAGGGTGGAAAATAGCTTTAAAATAGCTGTTTGACTTACTGTTAAACGTTATTTAGATTTACCATAAAACTAAAGTGATTCATTGTTAAACTAGAATCAATTTTACTGTCAAATTAATGTTATATTTACTGTTTGACCAATGTCAAATTAACCCTTCAATTAATGTCAGATTAACCGTTAAACTAATATCAAAATTACAGTTAAACTAATGTCATTTACCATTAAACTAATATCAGATTTACCGTTCAACTAATATCAGATTAACCAATAAACTAATATTAGATTTACTATTACACTAATGTCAGATTTACCATTACACTGTTAGATTACCCATTAAACTAATGTCAGATTACCTGTTAAATTAATGTCAGAATTACAGTTAAACTAGTGTCAAAATTATCGTAGTTAAACAAATGTCATTTACCATTAAAATATCAGATTTACAATTAAATTAACTTGAGATTAATCGTTAAACTAATGTCAGAATAACCAATAAACTAATATTAGATTTACTATTACACTAATGTCAGATTTACCATTACACTAATGTTAGATTAGCCGTTAAATTAATGTCAGAATTACCGTTAAACTAGTGTCAAAATTATCGTAGTTAAGCTAATGTCGTTTACCATTAAAATATCAGATTTACAATTAAATTAATTTGAGATTAATCGTTACACTGTCAGATTAACCAACAAACCAATGTCAGATTTACCATTAAACTAATGTCAAATTAACCATTAAACCAGTGTCAGATTAACCGATAAACTAATGTCAGACTAACTAATAAACTGTCAGATTTACAATTAAAATGGCGTCAGATTTACTATTTTAAAAACATCTGATTAACCAGTAAATGGTTGTCAGATTAACTGGTAAACTACAGTTAAGTTTACTGTTAAAGTATTGTTGGATCCATTAAACTACCGTTGGATTTACCACGGTCAAATTTACCATTAAAACAACATTGATGTTCTCGGTAATCTAATGCCAGTTCTAATTACTTTGTAAATTGTTTATATTGCATTTTGGTTTGACCCCTAATGTTTTCATCTTTTTAGAAGTCACTGATTTTCAAGGAAAAAAATAGTTTGCGCCAATCTTTTTTCTTGACTTCATGACTTCCGTACGGTTCTCTTAAATTCTTTAATCGGTACAGCCTAAATACACTCACGGCCAGTTGATTACGTCTACTTGTTTAATTGCTTGTTAACACAAACAGCAGCCACACACACGGCAGGAACTCGGTGCCTTTGGGCGTGTTGAGGCCGTAAAGACGACTTGTTGAAGTTTAAACCGGGCAACAGAACAATAGGGGGTTTAAATGGCTCCAGATATGACGCGATTGTAAGTGTCAGACCGGCATTTCTGAGCATTTTAGAAACTGCTGATCTTCTGGGATTTTCATTCCCAATGTTTACAGTTCTTTTTCAAACAGGCAGTGTTTTTCACACCCCTTATTGGCCAGTGGTTAGCCTGTGTGAACTGTAGCCTCAGTTTTCTGTATTAGCTGATGAAACAGGCGCCTGGCGTCGTCTTCCTCTGTTCAGAGATGGTATTCTGCATACCTTTGCTTGTAACAA
This sequence comes from Nematolebias whitei, assembly GCF_014905685.2. Classification (NCBI taxonomy): domain Eukaryota; kingdom Metazoa; phylum Chordata; class Actinopteri; order Cyprinodontiformes; family Rivulidae; genus Nematolebias; species Nematolebias whitei. The sequence goes on from NC_056503.1 coordinate 44,225,281, forward strand.
GTGGTATTTTGAGCTACTGTTCCTCCAACCAGTCGGCCCAGTGTCCTGTGACATTACCAAGGCCTGACCACCCAACAGCCACTGGATATGTTCTCTTTACTATGGGCCTTTCTCTTTAAACCCTATAAATGTTTTTGTTTAAAACTCCCAGTAACTCAGCAGTTTCTGAAATACCAACGACCTCACCACATTCAGATTCACTTAAATCCTTTTTCTTTGCCGTTCTGATGTCCAGTTTGAGCTTCAGAAATTTGTCTTCACATCTCCATGCCTAAAGATATTGCGTTGCTGCCATTAAACTGGCTGATTAGCTATTTGTGTTAAAAAATTTGTTGTAAATTGAGTGTACAGTCCTCGATACTTTGCAGTTCGACTTTTGTGGACTCACTCTTGCGGCGGTTTTCAACGTAAGATTGTACACGACACACGATTGGTTGATTGATGGAAGGCGACCGACCAGAGCATTGTACTGGGGGGGGCAGACTGGCCATCGGGAGCACCGGAACATTTCCCGGTGGCCTGGCCTGCT
>NC_056503.1:44225819-44254718 GCF_014905685.2 Nematolebias whitei
ACTGGCCATCGGGAGCACCGGAACATTTCCCGGTGGCCTGGCCTGCTCAGTGATTGCCGAGGGGGCCCCTCCTTTCTCTTTCTGAGGCTGTCCGTCACATCAGAGCAGACACACAAAAGAAAAAGGAGGGGGCGGGGTGAGGTCTGTCTTTCCCCATCGCTACTGGCCATCGGGAGCACCGGAACATTTCCCGGTGCTCCCGATGGCCAGTCCGCCCCGGGCGCTGATTGGCTCAGTAACCGTAGCATCAGTCTGTCTGCTCTCTTTCGCTGTGCTCTTTTAGAGCATTTAGAGAGTTTAGAGCATTGTTAAGAACATTGCAAGAGTGTGGGAAAGGTTTATAAAGCCTTAAAATATATATAAATTTTAAAATAAATATAACAACCATACTTTGCAGATTTTCACATATAGCGGGAGTGTCTGGAACGTAACTCCTTGCGATAAGTGAGGGACTACTTGTACATATGAAAACGTACAACTCCAAGATTATCTGTGGTTCCTGTCTGAAAAATGTCTCGAGGTGCCCCTGAAGGATGGTCTCAACTTTTCTACTAGCTCTCCAACGCGTTTATCTGTTGACAAACCTGTCAAAATTAAAATTTTGTTGCTCAATCTCCAGAAACGATACATTTAGAACCGTTTGCATCCATAATTCTTACAGTGGTGTGGTGACAGGTTGCGTAAAGCAGATTGTGTTTTCTGAATAAAAAGCTTGTAAGGAAGTTAAATATTCAAGTCATGGGAGAGTGCACACACCTAGTTCTTTTTCTGTCTCTATTTTTGATGATGTGCGACTCTTTTGCACCCCCAGAAACCTCCATACATGCGATGCCATTTTTCTTTAGGCTGTGATTTTCATGCAGTCCTCCTGAGGACTTTAAAAGGCAGCCGTCGTGGCGTTGTGGCCTAAATTCCTGTAGGTTTCTGCTCCTTGTTGTGACTTGTTTGCTCCTCTCTTTTGACTCATTTGAGTTGATTACTTCACAGTATCGCAGCGTGACGATGAATGTAAAGTACAGGGTTATGGTGGAAGGGTTGTCCCTCAGGGATGGCGCTCTGAAACATTAAAAGGTGTCCCATTACTTGCAATTATTTATGACATGCGTAGATCTCATTTTGACTATTTAGATAGAGAATCATAGTTCTGAGTATTTTCAGTACTGTGTTTTTCCAAGAAATAATAATAATATATTCTCCCAACTTTAAACCACTTGTGTCTCTGTAATACATTATTATAATGTAACCGAAACACGGGAGGATTGGGGGTCATTTATGTTCCTCTTTGTGTCCAGTAAGCTCCAAAATCCAACATAAAGTTTTCTTTACGTCAACCAGTGGAAGGAAAGGTACAGCTTGTTCTTGCCTTTCAGCTCAAGTGTCCGTTTAAACAGAAAGTGTCGCCCTCCTTCAATGGTGTTCCACTTTTTGGTGTCATCCTCGGTTTAAAAAAAAACAAACTGTCGTGTATGAAGTTGAAGTTGTTTGTTTTTAATCGTTCTGAAGTTTTAATCATCTGTGCAACCATACTGTGTTTGAGTTCTACTACAGTAAATACTCGGAAACCTGTTCCCGGTGTGTGGTTGACTCGCAGCAGGTTTGACAGGATTTTACACGGTGAAACCTTTGTACTCGCACTCCCGTCTCCGCTCCGTTTAACCTCTGCAGAGCCGTGACTCATAAAGCCGAACACAATACCAGGACCTGAAACTGGGCTCTTGGAGTTTTTATGCACAGATTTTGTTTTAATGACGGGTTAAATTGTTTCTACCGTTTTTCAAATCTGTTCTCAAGAAATTATTTTTTTTTTTTGTAAAAAGAAAAAAGTTCAACCGTCTTAAATTTTTTATTTATCTTCTGTTGAAAAATCTCCATCTTCGCCCGCCTACCCATGGTCGGGTCATGGAGGTCCAGGAGAAAAATGGTAGATGGACTGTACTTGTATAGCACCGTTCTATCTTATCAAGATACTCAAAGCGCTTTACGACACAATCTGTGCCCTCGTTTACACATTCGTTCGGCGCTCTACTAGATCTATACAAAAACTATGGTAATCACTGCTATAGATCACATTCATACACCGATGGGACACGCATCGGAGACTGTGAGGGGTTCAATGTCATGCCCAGGGACACTTCAGCATGTGACTGCTGGTGGAATCCAACCCACAACTCTCACATTGGAGGACGTTTGCTCTAACCACTCAGCCACAGCGGCCCCAGACCTTTCCCCTTCCAGGGACAGACTCCATCTACTCCCGAAGGATCCCAAGGTGTTCCCAGGCCAGGAGGAATCTTAATCAGATGCTCGAACCACCTCAACTGACTCGTTTTAATGTGGAGGTGCAGTGGCTCCACTCCAACCTCCTGCCAGTTGCCGGAGCTCCTGACCCTATATTTAAGGCTGAGCCTGGCCACCTTACAATAGAAGCTCATTTCAGCCCTTTTTATCCAGGATCTCGTTCTTTCACTCATGATCCAAACCTCATGACCACAGGTGAGGATTGGAGCTTAAGCAGACCAGTAAATCAAAAGTTTTGACTTCCGACTCAACTCTCTTTTTTTTTTTCACCATAACCAACCAAAGCAACGCTCTCATTACTGAGGATGAGACCCCGATCCATGCTGAAAATTTGGTTCTTTCATTCTTCATTTTGGGAATAAAAGAACACATTTTTTTATGAGAAAAGCATAGGAAATGTATTAAAGCTATGGTTAGATGTGTATTAATAATTTTCTCTCCGTTTGCCTGTTTGTTTTCCAGGACAAAGAGTTTGAGCAGTCTCTGCAGTTCCTGCCGGCGTCGAACAACAAAAAGTATGAGAAGAAAAAAAGCCCAGGCAAAATCGGCGCCGTGATCGGTGTGGTGGTCTTTGTCGCTGTGGTTGCTCTGATGATCGGACTTCTGGTCTGGCATTTCCGCTGTAAGTAGTAATCTGTGAACGGCTGTGCAGCGTTGAACCAAACGACGTGGTTGTTCGCACAAAAACGAAGTAAACAAAGGAACATGTGGCACCATTTGTTTAGTGTGCTGCCGTTTTCTCAACCAAACGCCAGTGTTACTACGCTAACGTTTGTGGGCTGACCGTAGGTTTAATATTTAGCAAACTAGTATTTCACAAAACATAGGTTGTTTTTGAGAAAGTTTTTTTTTTATAAAACTGATAAACAGTAATAAATGGCAAAAAAGAGCATCCTGTGCTGCAGCATCAACATGTGGCATGGAGGATGCACAGCTGCAGAAAGAAAAGCTTTGCAGAAAGTGGTGAAGGCTGCACAGAAGTCTGTTGGAATCAGCCTCCCCACCATCACAGACATCTACACCTCCAGATGCAGGAAGAGGACCACCTGCATCATGAAGGACCTCACTCACCCAGCACACGCACTTTTTGCCCCACTCCCCTCAAGAAGGAGGTTAAAGAGAATTAAGTGTAGAACCACTAGACTGAGGAACAGCTTCTACCCTGAGGCTGTTAGACTCATGAATCTCTAACCAGAATAATAACTGAAAAATCACATCATGTTGCTGCTGATCTGTTTCGTGTTGCTGCTGATCTGTTTCGTGCTGCTGCTGATCTGTTTCATGCTGCTGATCTATTTCATGTTGCTGCGTTCATTCGTGCTCATCTGCTCACACAGACTCATGTTCGTGCTGCTGCTGATCTGTTTCGTGCTGCTGCTGATCTGTTTCATGTTGCTGCTGATCTGTTTCATGCTGCTGTGTTCATTCGTGCTCATCTGCTCACACAGACTCATGTTCGTGCTGCTGTTCGGCGTTTTGTTTTTATACTACAAGTTTAGTGTATTTTTAGCTAATGTATTTCTTAGTTCATATCTTAGATCTTATTACTCTTTTTTTTCTTTTACATTTTATACTTTTGTTGGATGTAACCGGGGCCCGTGTACCACACGTGTTGCGTATACAGATAAAGAACCTTGAATCCTTGAAATGGGCCCTTGTTTTGGCTAGCTGTTAGTGCACCCTGGATGAAGACTTCTGCTTTAAGCTAGCCTTTTGATACTTTCCATTTTTAGCCTAATTTTGCTGCGTTTATCGTTTTGCTACATTTAGCTTTTTACTAGCATTTTGCTACCTTGAGATTCTAGCTAGCCTTTTAATACTTTTTGCTTTCATCTGGAATTTTGTTGCATTTACTTAATGTTTTGCTAGATAATCTTTCGCGTTTGCTTTTTCTACTTTTAGCAGTTACCATTTTGCTGCTTGTAGACTTTTAGATTTTTGCTAATTTTGGCTACTGTTTTGTGACACTTATCTGTTATCAAGTGTTTGGCTTTATTTAGCTTTTAGCTAGTGTTCTAGTCATTTTATTTGGCTTTTGGCTTCTTTTCAGAGTCAGAGAGTCAGAGTTTCTTTATTGTCATTCGCACCTCATGTGGTACATGTGGTGGAGCGAAATTATGTACACAGGGTCCCAGTTACATCCAACAATAAAATGTATAAGAAAAACAGTAATAACATCTAAGATATGAACTAAGAAATGCATCAACTAAATATACACTAAGCACTCATAACATAAAACATTGAACATTGAACATCACCACAAACATGAACATGAGTCTGTGAGCAGATGTGCACGCATGAACACATCAACATTGAAACAGATCAGCAGCAACATGAAACAGATCAGCAGCAACATGATATGGTTTTTCACAGTGATTATTCTAGTTAGAGATTCATGAGTCTAACAGCCTCAGGGTAGAAGCTGTTCCTCAGTCTAGTGGTTCTACACTTAATGCTCCTTAACCTCCTTCCTGAGGGGAGTGGGGCAAAAAGTGTGTGTGCTGGGTGGGTGGGGTCCTTCATGATGCAGGTGGCCCTCTTCCTGCATCTGGAGGTGTAGATGTCTGTGATGGTGGGGAGACTGATTCCAACAGACTTCTGTGCAGCCTTCACCACTCTCTGCAAAGCTTTTCTTTCTGCAGCTGTGCAGCCTCCATGCCACACATTGATGCTCGAGCACAGGATGCTCTCCACTGCACACCTGTAGAAGGAGGTGAGGACTGAGCTTCCCAGACCAGCTCGCCTCAGCCGTCTGAGGAAGTAGAGTCTCTGATGAGCTTTCTTGATCAGGCTGGTGGTGTTGTTGCTCCAGCTGAGGTTGTCATTCATGTGTACACCCAAGTACTTGTAGCTGGAGACCACTTCCACCGCAGATCCTCTTATGTTCAGGGGGGTGTAGGTGTTTTTGTTCCTTCTGAAGTCCACAATCATCTCCTTTGTCTTCTTCACATTGATGTGAAGGTTATTCTCTCTGCACCAGCTCTCCAGGTGTTCCACCTCCTGCCTGTAGCTGGACTCATCATTGTTTGTGATGCATCCCACCACCGCTGTATCATCTGCAAACTTTACAATGTGACAGCCTGGATGGGTAGCTGCACAATCATATGTGAGCAGAGTAAACAGGAGGGGGCTCAACACACATCCCTGAGGAGAGCCAGTGCTGAGGGTTATGGTGGAGGAGGAGAGGTTGTGGATCCTCACTAACTGTGGTCTGGTTGTTAAAAAGTCTAGTACCCAGTTGCAGATGGAGGGGCTTAGTCCTAGTGTGGATAGTTTATCCATCAGGGTTTGGGGGATCATGGTGTTGAAGGCGGAAGTGAAGTCCACAAAGAGCATACGGACGTAAGAGTTTTTCTGCTCCAGGTGGTTGAGTGCAGTGTGGACCACAGAGGAGATTGCATCCTCTGTTGATCCTGTTGATCCTCTTTTAGCTTTTATCTAGCATTTTGTTGCTTTTAGCTAGATTTTGATACTTTTTGCTTTCTGCTTTTTGCTACTTTTAGCTAACCTCTTCTATTTTTACTTGATGTTTTGCCACTTAAGCTTTACCTCACCTTTTTGTTACTTTAGCATCTGTCTTCAATTTTGTGCTATTTTGCTATGTGTAGGTTTCATATAGCCTTTTACTATTTTTAGCTTGTGACTCATTAACTAGTGTTTTGCTTCATTTAGCTTTTGGCTAGTGTTCTGTGTCTTTTGGCTTTTATCTAGCATTTTTCTACTTTTAGCTTTTAGTTAGCATTTAGCTCTTTTTAGATTCTAGCCAGCCTTATGATATTTTTGGTTAACCTTTAATTACTTTTAGCTTTTGATTAGCTTTTTATTACTTTTAGTAACAGTTTTACATCTTCTAGCTCATCTTTTACTACTTTTAGCTCACCTTCTGCTACTTATGGATTTTAACTCGAGTGTTGTTTCTCAGTTGTCTTGGGTTTTTATTCGTGTTGGCCCAGAGATGTGAGAAGACTTGTTTGTTTTGAATTCTTTCATGTGTGTTACTCAGTCTCCAACAATGTTCAGTCAGGTCATCTGGACTGTTTTTTTTTTTTTTGTTCTGAGATATTTTGTCCTTCATCCAAAGGACTTCTTCAGTCCGAGGAGCCACAAACAAACTGGAGTCCTACAAGCAGCAACTCCCATAGGGACACATTTACTCCCTACTACTATGGGAGTTGGTGCTTGTGGGACTCTAGTTTGTTTGTGGCTCTTTGGACTGAAGAAGTCCTTTGGATGAAGGATGAAACGTCTCAGCAAAAAGAAGCCGTCCAGATGACCTGACTGAACATTGTTGGATTTGTACCTGGATTATTGAGCTTGAACGTTTGGTATATTCAGTCTCGTTTCTTCGTTCTCACAGTCCGTAAAAACGAGATTGTGAAACGGATGTACACCGGCTCCATGAAGATCACCGACCAGACGTTCGACAACGCTTATGAGGACTCCAACTCCTCTGAGTTCAAGGCGCTGGCGCAGCAGGTGGTCACACAGGTAAGACCCAGAGTTTCCTGTTTGGGATTTTTATTAGTTTAAGTCAAACACCCATCAGTCAAGTTCTGTCCTGATTTTGCTCTGAATCTTTTCAGCTGAAGTCCATCTACTCCAAAGATCCGCAGCTAAAGAAATACTATTTCGGTTCCGTGGTTCAGGCTTTCAGGTATGAGGAGCCCAGAAAGAGGACAGGTGTTGGTAGTGCACGTTTTTATTTGTACCTCTAAACACGATGTTTTGTTCCTGGTGGTTCCCAGTGAGGGCAGCGTTATCGCCTACTACCTGTCAGAGTTTCGAGCTCCTGCGGGTCAAGAGACGTCTCTTGACAAAGCTATGGGGAACTTGGAGAAGTCTGCAGGCAAAGTGCGATTGTCTGGAACTGGCACCATTGAAGTTGAAGAGATAGTGACCTCAGGTAGAGTAGACAACCATCTGGTTGGCACTTCCTGTAAAGGTGATTTATGCTTTCCTGTTGGTCTTTTATCCTAAATCTGTCTTTTATTTTTTCAGTTGTTGATTCCCGCATGTTGACGACATCCTTTAGGAGTAAGTGCAGCTTTCTTATCCTTCCTCTAATCATCTTCTTGCTGTAGGTTCATCAGCTCTACGAGACAACAGAGCTGAGACGATTGTGTGAACGCTGCTTCAACACTCGCGCTCGTTTTCCACTTTCTTTACGTTTTGTACATTTTTTGCCGTGTCATTTTTCACACTTTGTGCTGTTTTGGTCATTCTCGTCTCAAAACGTTGGACTCATTCAGAAGATGGGCGCTTTTATAACTTTTATATTAAATAAAAGATCCATGGAAATTACACATACAGATTGGAGCCTCTTCGGTTCTTTTAAAAACTATTTCTTTTTTAAAAATGCTTCAGATTTTCTTCTTATGCTACATCTAGCTTTTAGCCATTGTTCTATGTTTAGCTTTCATCTAACCTTTTGCTACATTTTTAGATTTTAACTACCAATCTATGTTTAGCTTTTGGGAAGCTTTTTGCAACTTTTGCTAGCTTGTTACTGAATGTTACTACTTTTAGTATTCAGACAGACTTTTTTTATTACTTTTGGCTTTTATCCAGGCTTTCCCTGCTTTTAACAGCTACTTTTAGCTTCTCGCAAGCCTTTTACTAATGGAGGCTTTTGCTTTTTTAAGCTAGTCTTCTGCTATTTTAGCTTTCTGCTAGCCTTTTGCTACTGCTAGTTAACATTTTGACATTTTCAACTAGCATTTTACTGTTTTATTGTTTAGCTAGCCTTTTATCTTTTTGCTTTTTGTTACTGGTAGCTACTTTTGGGTAGTATTTTTGTTTGCTTTTAGCTAGCATATTACTATTTTTGGCTATTAGTCAGCATTTTGTTTGTTTTAGCTTGTTTTTTGCTTCTCTTATCTTAAACAACTCAGTTTCTCCTGCCAATTTTATGTTATTGGGTGTTTACACTGCATTTTCAGAGAAAATCTTCCTAAATATTAACTTTTTTTTTAACTAAGCAGCCTTTTAGTTGATTCATTCATCAGCTGGATGTGTGTATTTGTTTAGAAAGCCTGTGACATAGCTGTTGAGTTTGTGTGACGGTGATATGCCAAATAAAATGTGAGTCGTACTAATTGTTGTTGTCTCTCAGGGGATTTGAGGTTTTCGAAACACTTGAGACCCAACAAGGTGGATCAGATCGAGTCCCCTGGTTTCCCCAACACACCGTATCCCTCCAACACCGTCATCCAGTGGCAGCTGCGAGGCGACGCGGGCCAAGTTATCCAGCTGAAGTTTGATTCCATCATTCTGGAGGAGAACTGCAAGAACGACTTTGTGAAGATCTATGACTCCCTGGTGGCTATTGAGGGCCGCGTGATGGAAGAGTACGTTTTGTTGTTGTTGTTGTTTTTAAAGCTCTGATAAGAACGACACACTCTGCATGTTTAAGGTTAAATCTCGGTTCAGCCAGGACGTGGAGGGAGTCCGGTTCGGTGGCCCCAGGATTCCATCTTTGCTCTTTGCATATGATGTGGTCCTCGTGTCGTGATCTTCAGCTCTCACTGGAGCGGTTCGCAGCCGAGTGTGAAGCGGCTGGGATGAGAATCGGCACCTCCAAATCTGAGGCCGTTAGGCGGGAAAAGGGTGGGTTGCTGTCTTCAGGTTGAGGGTGAGGTTCAGCCTCAAGTGGAGGAGTTCAAGTATCTCAGGGTTTTGTTCACGAGTGAGATTGACAGACTGGTGCAGCGTCTGCAGTATTGTGGACTCTGTGCCGGTTTGTTGTGGTGAAGAGGGAGCTGAGCTGTAAGGCAAAGATCTCTGTTCACTGGTCGGTCTACGTTCCTACCCTCGCCTATGGTCATGAGCTCTGGGTAGTGACTGAAAGAATGAGACTGTGGATACAGTCGGTTGAAATGAGTTTCCTCTTCAGGGTAGCTGGACTCCTTTAAAGATAGGATGAGAAGTTCAGCTATCCGAGAGAGACTCGGAGTAGAACCGCTGCTCCTCTACATGGAGAGGAGCCAGTTGAGGTCGTTCAGACATCTGGTAAGGATGCTTCCTGGGCACAGCCCTAAGGAGGTGCCTCGGGTATGTCTGACTGGGAGGAGACCCTGAGGAAGTCCCAGGACACGCTGGAGAGACTACCTCTCTTGGTTGGCCTGGGAACGCCTTGGAGTCCTCCCAGAAGAGCTGGAAGAAGTGACTGTGGAAAGAGATGTCTGGACCTCCCTGCTCAAGCTGCTGCCCCCGCGACCCGACTCCAGAACAAGAACTTTGTCAGGCAGGGTGCTCGGTTCTGTTGACAGGGCGGGGCGCCCTGCTTGTATAATGGTAGAGGAGATGCTGGTCTGTATTTAAGTTTGGATCCTGGAACATCTGGTCTGTAGAACGCAGCGCTCCTGCTGGAGTGTAGATGTTAAGGATCGAGGCCAGAACTTTTAAAACTTTAAAATCAGTCTGGAAGTTGACAGAAGCCGGTGGAGAGAAGGACCCGGGTTCTGTGTTTATGGTTTTAGTACCTGGTAAAAGACGAAGCTGCTGCTTTCTGGATGGTTCGTATAAATGCAGAGATGATTTGTCCAAACCAGCTGTGGGTGAAGGACATCTCGTTGTCGACAGGGCGGGGCGCCCTCCTTGGATAACGGTAGAGGAAACGCTGGATTTTAAACCTCTGATCCTGAACTTGAATGAACTAATTCACACCGACGGCTGCTTGTAATCTGTTGTAATCCCGATGAATTAGTTGTTAAAACGTGTGTCTTGTTTTGCGCAGGTTGTGTGGACACTACTCGCCCAGTGAGCCTCTGACCTTTCTGTCCTCGGGAAACGTCATGCTGGTGACGATGGCCACAAACGAAGAAAAGAACTTCCCGGGCTTCCGGGCCAAAGTCTCCCAAACTCTTAAAACCAGTAAGGACTTGGGTTTTAGTGACGGTTGATGCTGCACTTTGTGCTTTTTTTAGGGTCGTACAACATTTGACAAGAATGATGACATCGCTCTTCCTCGAGGACGTCATTTCAGTTTTTTAATTTTGCTTATTTAATTAAAAACTAATAAATTCAGGAGTCGCGATGATAATTTTTTGCCAAATGTTTTATTTTCAATTGTTAGTTTTAGTCAGAAGTTAAGGCTTCTTCAACACTTTGGCTGTTAAACTTTTCAAAATATTTAGCTAATATTTTACTACTTTTAGCTTCTAGCTATTATTTTTCCACTTTTATTATGTGTAGATTTGATTTGTGTTAATACCTTTAGCTTTTAACGAGCCTTTTCCTGCTTTCAGCTAGCCTTTCTGGTCATTTTAGCTACTAATTTGCTAGGTTCAGCTTCCATTTTGGCACTTTTACCTAGCATTTTTAGCTTTCAGTTAATTTTTGCTTCTTCCAGTTAGTTTTGCTACTTTTTGATTTTTTTTTTTAAACGATCGTTTGCTGCGTTTAGCTTTTAGCTCGTGTTTTCCTGCAGTATCTTGGAGCTGATGTTCTGCTTCTTTTACCACGTCTGTTTCAGCTCAGTCGTTTGGCACTTGGCGTCCACGCTGCGTTGTAACAGTAAATGTTGTTTCTGTAATTCAGAATCGTTGTAATTTGTGTTGTTTCGTTTACAGGGGTGTGTGACAAGCAGCTCTCCGGGTCAGAAGGCAGCTTCTCCAGTCCAAACTTCCCAAACTTCTATCCTCCTGACACCAAATGTGCCTGGGAGATCCAGGTGAGACCCCCGGCTGTTTGTTGGGTTCACACCTGTGTCATATGTTCAGGCTGTCGGACGTCAGCTCCTTCACTTCCTTTCTTTTTTTTAAGGTCCCTAATGGAAAAGTGGTGAAGGTGACCTTCAAAAAGTTCCTTTTGACCGAGCCCGGGCTGGAAAACGACAAGAATTGTCCCAAAGACTACGTCATGATCAACAATGAGAAGTGAGTTGAGGTTTGCGGTTATAAAAGTACGAGTTGTGAGTGACTCTCAGCTACTACCACAGCGTCGGGTTTTAGGAAACAGGTGTGTTAGAGCTCGTACGTCTTTATTTTCAGACTGTGTGGAGATTACGATGATGGGATGCTGACCAGAACCAGCAAAACCAGCAAAATGACGGTGACGTTTCATTCCGATTTCTCCTACGTCGACCGAGGTTTTGACGCAAAGTTTGAGGCCGTCGACAGCACCGACCGTAGGTGTCCGAGCTCCGTTCAGGTTGTCTCTGCCTTCGGGGAAGGGTTTTCACGGCATCTGTTTCGTCCGCAGCTTGTCCAGACGAGTTTGAGTGCAAAAATAAGCAATGCATCAAGTCCAGCCTCACATGTGACGGCTGGAACGACTGTGGAGACTCGAGCGACGAGCTGAACTGCAGTGCGTACCGTTTACTCCTCGTCGCTGTTGGCACAACGTCGTGGAAACGAGTTTTTCTAACTGTGTTCTTCTTCAGAGTGTAACTCAAAAAGTATCAGCTGCAACAACGGAATGTGCAAGCCGGAGTTCTGGAAATGTGACGGCATCGATGACTGTGGGGACGGAACCGATGAGCTGAACTGTGGTGAGACCTGCTGGCCCGAGGCAGCGTTCACTTCCTGTCCGCTTCTTGCTACCTCCGCCTACTCTACCCGTTTTAAATATTCACGTGTACAAACGGTGTATTTATGTAACTTCTATCCTTTCAAAGTACTTATTGACAAAAGATTCCCGTATTGAAATACGTGGAGATTTCTTCAACTCTTTTAAAACGGCAAATCTTGAAATCAATACTATTTACAATACTATACTTTTAGCTTTTAGCTACTGTTTTGCTAATTTTAGCATTTATAAACGGTTTAAGGTGTAGCTTTTAGATATGTATTTATACATTTCTAAAATTTTGGCAACTATTTTGCTTGTTTAACTATTAGCTACATTTTGTTAGCATTAGCTTTAGCCACTCTTGCTGATTTTGGCTTTAAGCAACCGTTTTAGGTGTAGTTTTAGCTATGTATTTACATTTTTAACTTTTGGCAAATGTTTTGCTGGTTTAACTATTGGCTACATTTTGTTAACATTAGCTTTAGCTACTGTTTGGTGATTTTAGTTTTTAGTAACTATTTTGCTGATTTTAGCCATTAGCTAAGTTTTCCTTAGTGTTAGCCTTTGCCACTGTTTAGCTTATTTTGGCTTTTTGCTATTGTTTTTCAAAATGTTAGCGTTTTGATGCTGTTCTGCTTGTTTAAGCTTTCAGCTGCTGATTTACATGTTTTTAGCTTTTAGCAACTGTTTTTTGCTGATTTTGCCTAACCTATGTTTTTGTTAGTGTTGTCCTTAACTACTATTTTGCTTATTTTAGCTTTTTGCTGCTATTCTGCTTATTTTAGTTTATTTTATACCGATTTACTTGTTTTAGCTCTTTTGATGCTGTTTACCTGATATTGCTTTTAGCTACTGTACTTCTAGTTTTCTGGCTACAATTTAGCTGAGTTTAGCCTTTAGTTACAGTTTTGTTCATTTTAGCTGCCTGCTGGTTCATTCTTTTTCCTTTTGCTTTGCTTATTTTAGCTTTTAGCTACTGTTCTGCTTGTTTTAGCTTATATCTGAATCATTTTAGCTTTCATTTAGCTTGTTTTAACGTCGACAGCTCAGTTTTAGCTTCTTGAACAAGTTTTTGTTTAGCCACTCAGCATTCACGCTGCCTTTTAGCAGAAGATACTAATTTGTTTGTTTTTCTTTAAGGTGGCTGTAAATCCAGAGAGTTTACTTGTTTGTTTGTTTTTCTTTAAGGTGGCTGTAAATCCGAAGAGTTTACTTGTTTGTTTGTTTGTTTGTTTTTCTTTAAGGTGGCTGTAAATCCAGAGAGTTTACTTGTTTGTTTGTTTGATTTTCTTTAAGGTGGCTGTAAATCCGAAGAGTTTACTTGCACAAACAGTAAATGTGTGTCTGAAAAAAAACGATGCGACGGCAGAAACGACTGTGGAGACGGGTCGGATGAGCTCGACTGTCCAGCAGCCATGGGTGAGTAATGAAACGTTTTACTCAATTAAAAGTTTTTTTTTTTTTTTTTTTTCAAATTTACTTTCACCAAATGTTGCTCAGGTAAAAGTAGACCGTAGGCATCCTGGTAGAAGTTGTTCTTCAGTCTGGAGGTTTTTGCCCGGATGCAGTGCAGCCTCCTCCTCGAGGGCAGGGAGGTGTGCAGGATGGGCGGAGTCACGGAGGACGCAGGTGGCTCTGTCCTGCACCTGGTGCTCCTGGTGTTACAAATGTCCCTGGGGCTGCACCCGATGGTCCTCAGAGCAGACCAACGCAACGCCTCCTCTGCCACAGGGCAGCTTCTGTACCACACTGTGAAGGTGGAGGTCGGGACGCTCTCCACAACACAGGCGTAGAGGGACCTGAGGACCATTCACACCTGCCCTCTGCAGCTTCCTCAAGATGTACAGGTGCTGGTGGGCCTTGATGACGGCCATAGTGTTGGTGCTGCAGGTGAGGATGTTGGTTAGATGCTTCCTGAGGAACCGGATGGAGGAGACCATCTCCACTGCTGCTTCCACAGAAACACATTCAGACTCTCAGGGTGAGTTTTGTTGAAGCTGTGATCTTTCAGCGGCACGGAGGAGTCCCGCATGACTGAAGAGTCTCACAAGCTGCAGACTGTGGAAGACTTGTGTTGACTTTGACTAAAAACCACTTGATTTGAGGACAAGAGCGTAACAGACCTGTACCTCTCCAACTCTTCTGTTTGGGATTTTCTGGACTTGATGGAGCCAAAGAAATCCTCTTCATCCGAGTGGTTGCCGTTTGTGCTGTTATCATTGTCAGTGTCAGCATCCATGTGATCCCTGATGCAGTCGAGTCCTACAAAACTTTTTTTTTCAAGAATTACATCTGCACACACGTCTGCGTATGTACCGGTACTCTCTTGTGAACCCACACATGATGATGTTTTTATATTTAGCAGCTTTGGAGACGTTCTCCCCCTGTAGTCCAGTTTGTTTTGCATTTAGGAGCGCAGCTGCAGCAGTGAGCTCAGGTTCTTGGTCATCTCAGAAAAACGTTTCTGAATCCCATCCTGCAGAGCATCGTTGAGAGGGACGCACACTTTGATGGGTGATTTCAGCTTTTTCAGCTCGTCTTGCAGCTGGTGGAGTGTTGGCAGGAGGAAACCCAAATGCACAGATGATTCCTGTTGAAGAATGTTGAGGGTCGTCATGGCTACAGGCTTCATCACAGCAACATATTCAGCCAAAGGTCCCATCTCAAGTGGATTCAGCCTTTAAACAAAAACTGGATTGTATTCTATTGTTGATGCATACAATGTGCAAAGTGCAGGTTTCCTAACTGTGGTCCTTGAGGAACACCATCCTTCATGTTTTTGTTGTTTCTCTGCTCCGACACACCAGATTTTAATAAATTGGTGATTACAGGCTTCTGCAGAACATGAGGAAGTAACTAAATCACAGAATCAGGTCTGTCGGAGCAGGGAAACAACTAAAACATGCAGGATGGTGTTCCTCAAGGATCAGTGTTGGGAACCACTGTTTTATAACATACACACTATAAAAGTCTTGTTAGAAACCAGCACATAGTTTTGATTAACCATTTTATGCATTATTTACTTATATCTGGATCTTCAGTGCTGTGCATACATTGTTCCTGTGAATGTGCACCACTTGTTCCACAGTGAGGACCACAGTGTTCCACCGGGTTTGATCGGGTCGGAGGAACTGCAGTTTGCGTACAGCTGTCTCAAACCTCTTGCTCAACTGGCTGGTTTTATTCCACAGAGCAGTACTTTTTGCAAAAGCAGATTGAGAGTCTTCTGTTCACCCCAAACTTCTGCAGGAGTGGCATCTGTGCATTTTTGGAGTTTTGGAAGTCTGTACTCGAGGCCGGTGTCGTCGTCCAGAATGTCAGCTACATCTTCTGATGTTTCATCCATGATGTAGTCTTTCTTCTTGTTTATCAGCATCTTTCTTTTATTTGGAAAGTATGATTCTAATATGGATGGTTTCAGTAAGCTTATACGCCCTGACTGCTTTACTGTAATTATATCGGCTTAAACCAACAATCTTTGGTGTAACAAAACATCGTATCAGATTATTTCAAAAAGTAAACGAGAAAACATAATACAACATCCTTTGAAGTTCAGGTTAAGTGAAATGTCGGAATGCTTGTTTAGTTTTTACTCCTCAGAAATCCAGTTTGCTGCCGTGCTGGCAGTAAGGAACGCTACATAGCACTTAGAAAAATGGCGGCATGATCAGTGCGTTTCTATGTCCGTGTACTGGAGAGCTAAGAGACTCGATTCAGACGTCCTTGTGTAAAAAAAAAAAAAAAAAAAGTTGTTTTATTTCATAATCTCTAGAGTTTTTCGACCCCTCTGAAGAAAGTCATGCAGGATGTTTTCAATCAATTTAAAGGTTTTTTTCTTCTTGTCTCAGAGTCTTCAGTGGCCTGCACCGACCTCACGTACAAATGCAAAAACAACAAATGCATCAGCAAAAAGAACCCGGAGTGCGACGATCAGCCCGACTGCGACGACGGATCTGACGAGGAAAACTGCGGTATGACTTTCAAAGCACGGCTGACTTCAAAACATTTCTGCTGCCTTCACTGTCGAGCGCCTTTTCGGTCGAACTGGTTTTTGTCTCCCACCTGTTGCACAACAAGCTGCGACTGGTCCGCCGCTCATCGGCTGCTCTCTTTGCAGACTGCGGGCAGAGAACGTTCAAGTCTTCGCGTATCGTGGGCGGACAGGACGCCGAGGACGGGGAGTTTCCGTGGCAGGTCAGCCTCCACATCAAGAACGGGGGACACGTGTGCGGAGCGTCCCTCATCAGCCCGACGTGGCTCGTCACTGCTGCCCACTGCGTGCAGGACGAAGGAAGCCTGAAGTAAGAGTCTGTTTATTCTAAAAATAATACTGGATTTAGGGTCTCCAGCTCGTTTTTTTTTTTTTCCTTTCTGCCACATAATTTGTCTGTCATGCATGACCAGGGATTAACTGGTACAGTAGTCCCTCGATTATTGCAGGGGTTATGTTCCGGACACCCCAGCATTAAGTGGAAAAACCACAAAGTAGGAACACTATATTTGTTTAAGTATTTATATATTTTAAGGCTTTATAAACTCTTCCCACACTCTTGCAGTGTTCTAAATTCTTAAACCTGCATCATTTTAACAACATACATACTGCACAGCAGCTACTGCAGAATTTTATATGAGGAACTCACCAGCCGTGGTTCGGTTCTGGTCCGGTTCTGATCGGCTCTCTGCAGCCGTTGAGCACCAGATGCTTTTGGAGAGAGCCGGACCTTCGGAGAGCCAGCACAAAACCTCACAATGATCCTGATCAAGTCCAAATAATCCGGAGGGATCCGGATGAAAAAAGTCCAAGTGAGCTCTGGAGAAGACACCGGACCTCCAAGCAACGCCTCCCCGCTCGAGAGGCTTCCTGGGCCGGCGCACAGCTCTCAGTGATCGATGAGGCTGGAAGTAGTTCTGGTCCGGTTCTGATCGGCTCTCTGCATCCACTGAGCGCCGAAGTCACTATGACTAAAGAACAAACTTTTTAGTCAGGTTCGGATCGGATCAAAACTTGCCCTCCATTTCGGCAGAAAGCAGCAGCTGGAAGCACTGTTGGCTTCTGGGTAATGTAGTTCTTTTGACTGGCCTTACAATATAGGCTTATTGAAAGAAAACTACAAAATGGCGGCCCCTGTCACAAGTTTTTTTTTACTTTTTGTTTTATCCATACCGTTCCAATCACATGAGTAATATTAAAGTTGACTATCATTGAAAAACCGTGAAAGTCGAACCACGAAGTAACAAGGGACGACTGATCTTTTCTTGTTTGTCCTCAGATTGTCTCAAGCCGGCACCTGGGAGGTCTACCTGGGCCTTCACATCCAGGGGAAGATTGGGAGTCCCGTTGTGAAGAAGCTCCTGAAACAGGTCGTCCCCCACGCGTATTACAACGCGCACACCTACGATTACGACATCTGCCTGATGGAGCTGGACAGTCCCGTCACCTTCTCCGACCACATCAAGCCCATCTGCTTACCGGCCCCCCAGCACGACTTTAAAGTTGGGGATACCGTTTGGATCACAGGATGGGGCGCCACACGAGAAGGAGGTCAGTACAAAACACTCAGAAAGAAAAAGATATGATTAAAGACCTGGCGTTGTTTGAAGGAATGCTCATCACCCGTCGCCTTTGGTGCCAGAGCTCCAAACTAAGATCGTCTTATTTTGAGACGTAATGGAGCTGAAGCTGTTTAATCAAATCTGGGCAACAATATTAGCACAACCACAGAAGTTTAGATCCGATCAGTGCTTTGACGGTTTGAAAGGTTTAGATTCTAAGATTTAAAATATGTCGGATTTACAAAAAGATTTGTGGTCGCTAATTATTGTTTTTAGTTTCAGGTAGTTTTATTTCTTCTTATTTCATATTTTATTAGGAATGTCAAAGCTCGAATTCCTCACTAATGCATCAAATGATACTTTGAGTGCAAGACGTTTGACATATTTTATTAAAAAGATGTTTTGTAATTAAACATTTATTTTTGGTTATAAGTGATGCTTTGATATTCGTGACAGGTCCTGTCGTGTTTCTCAAGATCTTTTTTTTTTAACGTTGAATTCAGGAGTCGCTGCTAAAGTCCTGCAGAAGGCCCAGGTCCGACTCATAAACCACACGACCTGTGACGGTTTAATGGAAGGGCAGCTCACATCCCGGATGATGTGTGCTGGAGTTCTTTCCGGAGGAGTGGACGCCTGTCAGGTGATTAACGCTGCTCCTCTCTGTTTCTGTCTCTTCCCATCTGTCCACTCCCACTGGGAAGATTTGACAAAATCATGAACAAATGAATGCATCGCGTTAACGCCGCCTGTTCTTTTGGCTCATTTGGTCTTCAGGGCGACTCTGGCGGTCCTCTGTCCAGTCCAGAAGGCAAGCGCATGTTCTTGGCAGGAGTGGTGAGCTGGGGCGACGGCTGCGCCCGCAGAAACAAGCCGGGCATTTACACAACCGTCACACGGTTTCGTGGCTGGATCAAAGAGAAGACGGGGGTCTAACTCCGGTCTCACAGCACCAAAGGAGATGAACTGGTTTTGAAATGAATTTTTGCTTCTTTCGGACTTGGCTCCGACTGAGCGTCCGGCGGATTCATGGACTTTAACTCGCTGGATCTACAGCGGAGGATGCACTCGTCGCTCCAACAGCAACCGCTGCACATATTAGACTCGCTGTGATTGGTTTTAGGAGGATGGGTTGATTTTAAATGTTTTTAAAATGTAAATAAAAGTTTTATTTTATGCGTTTTTTTTTAAAGCGTTCTTTTGATGGAGAACAAATGTTATGATACAGAGGGGGTTTTTCTGTTTGATTGTTACACAGATGCTGAGCTGCGTTTTATCTTTTTCCTCCTGTTTTTGTCTCTTTCCTACGAGTCGTGTAAATTAAAATCAAAACGTCAAGCGTGCGTCCTCTCGCCTCCTGTGGATCTGCATTGTAGAAGAAATTCTTTGATAATTCACGTCAACATCATGGATGCATTTTTATTTCCATATTTATTTGCTTTTCATGAGCTTGAAACAAAATGCTACCAACAATCCTGCAGCTTAATTTTATCAATAAAAGTTTATTTAATAACAAAAGTCTCCTTATAAAATACTGTAATAACCTTCAGTGCAAACCGTTTTTCTTTTATTTGTATTATTAAATTGAATTTAGGCCTCACTTCAGTATGTTGCAGAGAAAAACTGGTAAAAGTTGTGCATGTTGCGAGCCTGACGCAGATATTTGACACCATTTTCCTGCTTTTATGTCTAAAACATGGTTGCAAAATATAGACAAATTTGAGAAAGCACAAGAAAACAGTTTGTTTTACAACAAAAAAAAAACTTGTGACATTTGTATCAACTTAAATATGACACCATGTTGTTTTATCTCATTGTGGGGGAGCGGTGGCACAGAGGTTAAGGAAGGTCGCCGGTTTGAATTCCCAGCCGACATCAAAATGTGAGTGGGAAAGGTGAAGCACCCACACCTGCCTCCACCCCCGTTTGCACCAGCCCTTCTCCTCACCCCATCTGCTCCCCTAGATGGAAGCTCTGCTCCACACAGAGGGCTGTGGTAGCTCGTGGTCTGTGGTTGTGTCAGGAAGGGATAAAAACTAAACCAAGTCTTGGTGCGACTTGGTTTCTGTGGCGACCCCTGAAGAAGAGAACAGTCGTAAGAAGATTGTTTTATCAAATCCTGTGCTTTCAGTGGTTTTTTTTTTTTTTTTTATGTTTGGATGTTTTGATTTCTGTAAATTTTAGTGTTTAATAAAGCTTTTTTTTTTTTTTTCATATTTTGGCAAATGCTCAATCTCATGCAAAAGTTAAATTTGATATTAAACTGACTTCAGTTTTATTGGAAAAATGCCTGTATATTTTTTATCCAGCAGATGATGTTAGAGGTGAATAAAAAACAGTTTTGCATCTCAGACTTATTCAAAGATACCACAGTACAACGAAACTAGTTAATAAAACCATAATTTTATTTATTTTATCCCAGTGGGTGTAGTTTTTATTTGATTGCTTAAGTTGATCTGTTCAAGTGAAATAAGTTGGAATGTACCACTTTTGATAAGTTTGAGGAGGCAACAACCATTACATGAACTTCTATTTTAAACTGTTCATATTATAAAAATATACAAACCGCATATGTTAGACGTCATTCGTTTATATTTGGTTTTAGATTACCGGTAAATTAGATTTTGTTTTTGACTTTATTTTAGTCTCAAAACTCAGAAATAAACTAACAACACTGCGACCGGAAATGATTATTACAATCTTTCCGGACGGTTTTAAGAAACGGAACGGAAATGGTCCTCCTGTATTATTGTTCCCCTGCTGGTGTAATTGCGGTTTTATGGCCGACATGTTTTAATTCAGTTGTTTAATTTTTGTTCAAAGTCTTTACTTATAATTATCCAGGAACTAGCACGCAGCAGTTTAACGTGTTGTTCCGGACCTGTGTTCGGTTCTGTTCTGATACATAAACAGGAAATATTAGTGTTTTATTTATGGATCTGAGCTCCTCGTCATCTGGTCTGTTTTCCTCTGTACCTCAGCAGGTTTATCAAACAGCTGCATGTCCGTAGAATATCAGCACCGACTTGAAGTCCATTGTTTGTGTTGAAGGAGACTCCCAGTAACTATGGACTCAGACAGGAGGAGGGACAGCCGGAGTTGGGACTGGGACAGCCCGCAGTGTCGAGCCCAGCTGGATGGGATCTTTTTCCGTGAGAATGACTACATCCAGGCTGGCAGTCCCGAACACAAAGAGTTCTGGGCTTTCTTTGACCGTTTCCAGAGGTTCAGAACAAAAAGAGACATGTCTGGTTCTGGAAAGGACTCCATAGAGGAGGGGACAGACAGAAGCAAAGCTGAAGATCTTGGTCTTCCTAAAGAGTACGACGCTCGATACAGGATTAATGTGTCTGTGTGTAGCAGGGACATCGAGGAGAGGCTGGGGAAGTCGGACCACAGAAACCGGCAGAGATCTTCAGGACCGGGGTCGCAGGAGATCTCAGACTGTCGCCTGACCCTGCTGCACTTCTTGGACTTCAGCCAGAAGCAGAGCTTTGGAAAGCTGGCCAAGCTTCGCCGAGAGCAGAAGAACCTTCCCATCTTCCAGTACCGGGACCGGATCGTGGAGCTGGTTCGACTTCACTCTGTGGTCGTGGTGGCAGGAGACACAGGCTGTGGGAAATCCACCCAAGTGCCTCAGTACCTCCTCTCAGCTGGCTTCAGCCACATCGCCTGCACTCAGCCGCGGCGTATTGCCTGCATCTCTCTGGCAAAGAGGGTCAGCTTTGAGAGCCTCAACCAGTATGGATCAAAAGTAAGTCTTAGAAGAACAAATAGAAGAGTTTAATCTTACAAATCATAATCTGAACATTTATACAACTTTAAAGTGACACATCAAAATCAGCAACTGATCTTGAAGGAAATTCAACCAAAACACGTCCAATCCATGAAATACTGGCACAAAACAACACCGATATTTAGATGGACCACCTTTAGTTTGTATTCTTTAATTTTTATTCTAGCTGAACTGTAAGAAAAGGTACTGGGTTATATAGTTGGCTTAAGGAGCTTACAGGTGTGGAGATAACAGAAAAAAATAGCTAAACTTGTTCATGTCTTCAAAATGTTATTGCCTCATGTTCCATGTGTAGACTTTTGAGATGACCTCATCAGGATGTTGTTCTCTGAAGGACAGTGTCAACATGACATGGCTCAAATGATGGACCTTGAGTAAAATAATGTGTAAATTCTATACTTGTACACATTATTTTTTGCTAAGCTCATTGCCTGACTAAAAAAAAGTGTTTACAAGCTATGATCATGTATCTTCTGTTTTCTTCAGGTTGGGTACCAGATCCGCTTTGAGACCACTCGGACCACGTCCACCAAGCTGCTCTTCCTGACCGAGGGTCTCCTGCTGCGACAGATCCAACAGGAGAAGTCGCTGTCTCAGTACCAGGTGATGATCGTGGACGAGGTCCATGAGAGACACCTCCACTGCGACTTTCTCCTCGGGGTCCTTCGCTCTCTGTTGAAGGACCGCCCCGACCTGCGGCTCATTCTCATGTCGGCCACCATCAACATCAAACTCTTCTCCGAGTACTTCGACAACGCTCCTGTGCTGCAGGTTCCAGGGAGGCTGTTTCCCATCCAGGTAAACATTGAGCTTTCAGGTTAACACGTTCAAAGACAAACAAGTTTACGATTGGTCTAAATGTTTTCTGTTCTGATGTTATCTAAAGAAATCCTGATGCAATTTATGTGACAAAATCAGTAAAAACATGAGAGCTGAATGACGGCTGACGTTTGCTGGAGACGCTGAAACTGAGGTGTTACAAATAAAAGAAACAGACTACCTGCTAAACGCCAAATGTAACAGTTACAGTTGGCTAAAAACTCAAAGTAGCAAGAGACTAGCTACATGATAAAGCAACAAAAAAAACTGGCTAGAATATAAATTTGTGAAACTGTAGATAATCTAAAAGTAGCTAAATGTTGCCTGAAAGGAGCAAAACACTTGTCCTACCAAAAAGGTAGAATCAGATAAACTCTTGCCAAAAGAAAAAGTAGCAAAAGGTTAGCAAAAAATTGCTATATGATAGCTAAAAATTAGCAGTAGCAAAAGGGTATTTAATTGCAAAAAATAAAAATAAAACAGTAACTAATAGCTAAAAGTAGCAAAATACTAAAAGATAAAAGCAAAAGGCTAACCAAAAACAATAAGTAGAAAAATGTCAAATGTTTTCTATAAGCTAAATGTAGCAAAAGGCTAGCTAAAAGCTAAAATTAGCAACAATCATGCTAAATGTAGTAGAACAGTAGCTAAAAGTATCGCATTGATATTTAAAACATGAAATTAGAAAAAGCTGAAAATTAGCCACAAATTAGAAGTAGCATAAGAAGATTAAAAAACGCTAAAGCAAGAAGATAAATATGCTGAAGCAGATTTCATGAGAACATTTTTGCAGGAATTTAAAATTATTTGTAAATAAAGGTAAATATTTTGAAAAGTATAACGTTACAATGACTTCTCTGTTCATTTAGAAAACAACCACATCTACAAGTTTTCTCTGTTTTTTTTTTTTTTTTTTGTCTTAAGGTGATTTATCAGCCCATTCCCCCTGAGGAGCAGCCCTCCCGCTCAGAGAAACTGGACCCCAGGCCGTACCTCCGGATCCTGCAGGGCATCGATCAGCGTTACTCTCCGGAGGAGCGAGGAGACCTGCTCCTCTTCCTCAGCGGCGTGGCGGAGATCTCCACCATCCAGGAGGCCTGTCAGATTTACGCCACACACACTCGTCGCTGGATCGTCTTACCTCTGCACAGCACCCTGTCCCTGGCTCAGCAGGACAAGGCACGGCCGGCCTCAAACCGCTGGAGTTTGATTTTTACAGGAAGGATTCGTTTGTGTAAACGTAAACTTGTGTTGATCCACAGGTGTTTGACATCTCTCCGCCTGGTGTGAGAAAGTGCATCATCTCCACCAACATTGCCGAGACGTCAGTCACAATAGATGGAGTTCGCTTCGTCGCTGACTCAGGTGTGGAACTGGTTCTGGTTCTGGTTCTGTCGCTGTTTAGGTTTTCAGTACGTTTCTTTCAGTCTAACACTTTGTGCCGTTTTAGTCATTCAACGTTCAGCTCGTTCAGGAGATGGCAGCTGTCACCTTTCGTTTTGTAACATTTAGATTTTTAAAAACTTTAACTTTACATTGATTATTATTGATGTTTTGAATTCCTTTAAAAAGATTTTCCTCCTTGAATCTGCTTCAGTGGACCAGCTCTGTTTTTGCCTTTTTATGCTACGTTCAGGTTTAAGCTTGTGTTTTGCTGCTTTTGACTAGCCTTTTCTTACCTTTAGCTTGTAGCTTCTGTTCTGACACTTTGAAAAACTTTTAGTGTTGTCATTTTTAGCTAGCTTTCTGCTACTTTTAGCATTTAGTTAAGCTTTCGCTACTTTTAGCTTTTAGCTAGCCTTTTGATACTGTGAGCTACTGTTCTGCAACTTTGAACTACTGTCTAGTGTTTTGTTGCTA
This sequence comes from Nematolebias whitei, assembly GCF_014905685.2. NCBI lineage: Eukaryota > Metazoa > Chordata > Actinopteri > Cyprinodontiformes > Rivulidae > Nematolebias > Nematolebias whitei. The sequence goes on from NC_056503.1 coordinate 44,249,653, forward strand.
AAGGCAACGTTCTGCTGCTTTTAGCTTTTAGCCTTTAGCTAGTGTTCTGCGTCTTGTGGCCTCAGTCATTCAGTATTTCTTTAGTAAAACTTGTTTTTACGCAGCTGAAGTTCTGAAACTCCTCCATGTGATGATCTCAGTTAAGGTGCTGGTGTGAGTGAAGTTTTGTTTTGTAGGAAAGGTGAAGGAAATGAGTTTTGATCCGAAGGCCAAGATGCAGCGTCTGCAGGAGTTCTGGATCAGCCGAGCCAGTTCTGAGCAGAGGAAAGGCCGAGCCGGACGCACGGGTCCAGGCGTCTGTTACCGTCTGTACTCGGAGTCCGACTACAACGCCTTTGCTCCATATCCTGTCCCTGAGATCCACAGGGTGGCTCTGGACTCGCTGATCCTCCAGGTGGGAGCATTCTGATGAACTCAGAAGAAATGATAACTGAAATAAATACATTCACAGTTCATCGATGAAGTTTTGTCTCTGCAGATGAAGAGTATGAGTCTTGGAGATCCTCTGTCGTTTGTCTTCATCGATCCACCTCCGACTGCGAGTATCCAGACTGCGGTTACGTATCTGAGGGAGCAGGGGGCGCTAGACGGCCGTAACGAACTGACATCTATCGGGAGTCTGCTGGCTCAGCTGCCTGTTGACGTGGTCATAGGTAAAATCTGATCAGATCTCTGCTGCTTGTTTTCACCCGCCGCCATGAGAAGTGGGCGATCGTTTGCTTGTGTATTGGTTTGTCCGTTAGCAAAATATCTCACGGACCACTGAACGGATCTTAATGAAACGCCCAGAGAGTTATCACTCAACGTACATCTAAACCTGACTAACTTTAGGAGTCAACTTGAATCAAGATGGCCGCCACAGCTGATTGACTTCAACAAACTAAAAGGTGGCAACAACTTGGTCAGTTTTACAGATACTGAGCAGGAATTTGGTGTGGTAGTAGCTGAGAGTCATTCACAACACACACCATGAGCACTAATGGTTGATGGGTGGATTGATGGGTGGGTGTTTAGGTACGTAGGTATTTTCTTCAAACATCCCAAAGGGATATTCAAAACTTCAACTGCTTATTTAAAAACATTCACATGATTCAAATTTTGTCCCAACAAAAAATGTAAAATGGTGGAGCAGTTTAAAATGATTTCATAATATAAATATTGATTATTATGAAAGACTAAGTTCTATAAAGCTGCGTATGGAGTTTAATAAGTGCGCTCAAACTTATTGGAGTTCATCTGATATCTTGTTTGTGCTCTTGTAAAGAACTTCCTGCAAATCCAGTTTTGTATGAAAGTACTTCAAAAAGTTGACTGGTTAGTTTGTTAGCCCGTTAGCTCCATAATTAATCTGACTTCAGGCCACACAGTGCAATCTGACAGAAACACGTGAAAATTAAAGCTTTTCAACACGTTTAAGGACGATCCTCGGGTGAAATAAAATGTAAAATGGCAAATCATTCTGATAACATGAATCAGAAAGACTTGCTCATGATCAAAACTAAACAAAAGTTGAAGTAATTGAAGAGTTTTTGCTTTTGTTGGAAGATATTTAGGGACTCGCAGTCGTATATCCAACAGACACTAAGCTGAAAGAACACAATGTCTTTTACCAAAAACAGCCGGACGTAATCGTGAACACCTTCCTGGTGTTTCGTGACGTTAGTTTCAGTTCGGTGTGTCTGAATCCTCGCAGGGAAGATGCTGGTGTTGGGATCTTTGTTTAACTTGGTGGAGCCCATGCTGACTGTGGCAGCCGCCCTGAGCGTTCAGTCGCCGTTCCTGCGCAGCTCACAGCAGAACCCGGACTGCGCCACCGCTCGCCAGCCGCTGCACAGCAACCAGGGAGACCCCTTTACCCTGCTCAACACCTTCAATGCCTGGGTAGAGGTCGGTAAATGTCACACGAACTGGATTTAGATTCTGATGGAAGCAACTGAGCACTGATGAGTTTGAACTCGACAGGTGAAAGGGGAGCGGGGTGGCGGCTCCAGGAAGTGGTGCAGGAGGAGAGGCCTGGAGGAGCAGCGTCTGTATGAGATGGTCAACCTGCGCCGACAGTTTAAGGTGGGGACCTCCTTAGATGCAGCACTTTCATTGAAATGTTATTTTTAGCTTGAATTCCTCATAAATGAGTCCCTTGTTGGTTTATAGGACTTGCTGAGGAGCCACGGCCTGCTGGAGTCCGAGGACCACGCGCCCTCTGGTGGTGGCCGCGAGCAGCGCAGGGAGAGGCTGACGGAGAGGAGAAAGCTGCATCAGATGAAACGAGATCACGAGCAGCAGGAGGGGAGCAAACGTAAAGTCCTGAGGCTGGAAGAGGGCCAGGACGGAGAGTTCTCCTCTGGATCGGACACAGAGGACAGAAGGCGAGGCAGGAAAGACAAGGAGGGACCGGGACAGGATGTGGACATACAGGTGAACTCAGAATGTTGGACGTAAACACAGATATGTCGTCTAAAGGTTTATAAAAACTGGTTAAAGACTGTGCTGTTGATTCAATAATGTATTTATTATTTAATTTATTATCCTATAGTTTATGTTTCTATAGGAGGAGATCCTGTGGTATCAGGATCAGTTTTTGACTCGGAGGTGAATTTGTTTTTGTGAAGTTTGGGACCCTCTGACTCTTTCTGTGGTTCTGTTTGTTCTGAAACAGGAAGTGAAGTTTAAGCTGCGTCACAACGTGTCTGCGCTCCAGGAGGCGGTCAACATCAGTCAGGACTTGTCTTCACGTCAGCAGGCCTTGCTCAAGCTGCTGGTCTGTCGAGGCCTCTACCCTCAGCTGGCCCTGCCCGACGAGCACAACTCCACCCGCAAAGAGTCTGAGCAGGTCTGACCTCCGCCACGTGGGCGAAGAAAACCCTCGGGCTCAAAAAAGGCTAAAAGCAACTGCAGTGTGAATAAGTGCACTGAATGACTTAGCCGAAGAAGATGAAACTGAAATGTTAAAGCTAAAGTAGCTAAGGGGTTGCCAAAAGTCTAATTGAAAGCTAAAGTAACAAAAGGCTAGCCAGAAGCTAAAGCTACAGTAGGTAAAGGCTGATGATCATCTAAGAGTAACAAAAATCTCAATAAAAACTAAATTAGTGGCACAAAACTTTAACTACAAGCTGAATGTGACAAAAGACAAGCTAAAAGTAGCAAATCACTAGCTAAAAGCAGTAAAAGATTAGCTCAGAGCTGGATGTAGCAAAAGACTAGATAAATGTAGCAACACAGTATCTAGAAGCCCAAAGTAGCAAAAGTCTAGGTAAAGGCTAAAAGTAGTAAAACATTAGCTAAAATCAAAAATTAAAAGGGGCCAGGTAAAAATACAAATTGTAGTAAAACGCTATAGTAAATGGCTTAAGTAACAAAAATCTAACTAAAAGTTAACATTGTGAAATGCTTGTTAAAAGCTAAAAGTAGCAGAAATGTAGCTAGAAGCTAAAAGTAGCAGAATAGTATATGAAAGCTAATGGTAGCAGTACACTAGCTTAAAGCCTAAAATAAAATCTATCTAAAAGTTAAATGTAGCAAAGGGTTCATTGGAAGCTAAAAGTTGAAAAAAAAAAAACTAGCTAACATATAAAATGGCAAAAAAAATAGCTTAAAGTAGTCAAATGGCAGCTGGGAGTTTAAAAAAACATAAAAACTGAAATAGTGGAACAGTATTTAGAAGCTTAAAGTAGCAAAACACTAGCTAAAAAAAGCTAGGAGCTAGACGTGTTGACATATAAATGAGTGCAAAGCACAGAGTCTGCTGCAGTAGTGTTCATTTTTAGGAATCAACGTTCATAGTTACTTTTTATTTTTTCCTGCTCTGAAGGTGTTTCACACCAGGAACAAGCAGGGAGTGGTGATCCACCCAACCAGCGTGTTTGCCAGTGATCCGGAGGTGTTGCACGTACCTGAGGACGACAGCAGAGAAATGGGTAAACCTCATTTAGAGACGAAGTAACTGAGAATACCGGTCGGATTGTGATGAGTAAAGCAATCTCTCCATCTCTTCTGAGTTTTTATAAAAGTAGTGAGCTCAGAGAAGTTCAGAAAATCTTCAGTGACTCCTGGTTTATGGTCTTAAAATGTAAACTATTATTATTTCTTCGTTTGTGTTTCCTCCCTACAGGCCCTGATCGGAGGGACAGCAGCAAACACCAGCTGTTGGCCTTCGTCACTCTGCTGGAGACCAACAGGCCCTATTTGTCCAACTGTGTTCGGGTTCCAGCTCTGCAGGTCGGTATCAGATGTTCTGGTCTTCTTTGTAACGTTAAAACAGCTGGAAGAGAACAAATAACTGGGTGGTTAACCAGATGGAAGGAAGGTGAAAACAACTGTGAGAATAACTGATGTTCTGCTCGTTAATGGGTTCTCCAGGTTCTGCTGCTGGTAGCCAACAGCTTGGACACCAACGCTGACTGTACGCGGCTGGTGGTGGACGGTTGGCTGGAGCTGGAACTGAAGGTGCCTGAGGAGGCTCTGAGGGTTCTGTCCTCAGCCCTGAGCCTCAGAGCTGAGTGGGAGCGCCTGCTGCAGACACAGCTGGGTCAGAACTCAACAGGAGAGCCATCAAACCAGGGGGGGACCCGCAAGGGCAGAGAGAAGTTGAGTGAGGGCCTGGTCCGCTTCCTGCTCTACACAGAGGTACAGATGCAGAGACAAGGAGTTACCTGATGTTACCATGATGTTACTTGGTGTTACATGATGTTACCTGAAGTTACATGATGTTACCTAGTGTTACATATTACCTGTTACCTGGAGTTACATGATGTTACCTGGTGTTACATGATGTTACCTGGTGTTACATGATGTTACTTCGAGTTACATGATATTATCTGGTGTTACATGATGTTACCTGGTGTTACATGATGTTACCTGGAGTTACATGATGTTACCTGGTGTTACATGATGTTATTTGGTGTTACATGATGTCACCTGGTGTTACATGACGTCACCTGGTGTTGCATAACGTCACCTGGAGTTACATGATGTTACCTGGATTTACATGATGTTACCTGATGTTACCTGGTATTACCTGGTGTTACATGATGTCACCTGGAGTTATACGATGTTCCCTGGAGTTACAT
>NC_056503.1:44254728-44310817 GCF_014905685.2 Nematolebias whitei
GTTACATGATGTTACCTGGTATTATCTGGTGTTACATGATGTCACCTGGAGTTACATGATGTTACCTCGTATTACCTGGTGTTACACGATGTTACCTGGTGTTACACAATGTTACCTGGTGTTACATGATGTTACCTGGAGTTACATGATGTTACCTGGTGTTACATGATGTTACTTGGTGTTACGTGATGTTACCTGGAGTTACATGATGTTACTTGGTGTTACATGATGTTACCTGGAGTTACTTGGTGTTACATGATGTTACCTGGAGTTACTTGGTGTTACATGATGTTACCTGGAGTTACTTGGTGTTACATGATGCTACCTGGTGTTACATGGCATTACCTTGTGTTACAGGAAATAACTGTTATAAATTTGTTTAGATTTTAGCTTTTAACTAGAGTTTTGCTACATTTATCCAACCTTTTTTTGCTTGTCACTCTCCTTTTACTACTATATATTTTATCTAACTTTTCGCTGCTATCAGACAGACTTCTGTTTAGCTTAAGCTAGCCCTTAGCTTTTTTTAGGTTGTGTTCTGCTTCGTTTTGCTTCAACAATTCAGTTTTTGCGAGTCATTAGTCACTCTTGAACATTTTTGTTGTTAGTGAATTTATATTGTTTTTCTTCTTTAAACTTTTTTTACTCGCTCCTTCTCCTTCCAGGTTTGTTACAGCCTTCGTCGACTCTCAGCTCTCCAGACCCAGAACCTTTACGTTGGTCCTCAGTGTCAGTCGGACTCGTCTTACTCTAAAGCTCCAGACATGAACCCGTTGTTCCCAGGAGCAGAAGCCAAACCGGACCCAATTAAAGGAGGTCTGCGAGTGACCAGTTTCTTCACCTACAACTGCCTCACTGTGAGTCTGAATGCAATCCAGAAAAATATTGTCTTAAAAATAAGGGTTTTAAGTTTTAGATTAGTTGTGTCTTTTGATTTTAATTTGTCTTCCTTCTTCTCTGTGATGGAGATTTGTATAAAAAATAAAACTTTAAATGATGATTTCGCACAGTTTTTACTAACTCAGTATTCAGATGCAGGTATAGGCTAAAACAGAACAAAATATTTAGGCAGGTAATAAAATATTTACTCACAAGATTTTCTGTGAAATGTGTGAATACTGGGAGCTGAGTAGCTTCACTGAAATGGCCTGAAGAAGCTGAAAGAAGCTGAAGCTGGGTTGTTGTTAAAACAAAAAGAAACACTTGCTAAAAACTAAAAGAAGCAAAAGGTTAGCAAAAACTAGCACAACAGTAGCTAAAAGCAACAAAATGGTAACAAAAAGCTAATGCTTGTGAAAAGAGAGGTAGAAGTGTGCACAGGCTAAATGCTAAAAGTAGCTAGCTAAATAATACAAATGGTTAGCTCAAAGATAAAAGCAGCAAAAGGCTAGCTGAAATAACAAATGTTAGCTAAAAGTGAAACGTACCAAAAGAATAGCTTAAAGATAAAAGAAGCAAAACAGATAAAAGTTGTGAAAAGGTAACAACTAAAAGCATAACGGTATCTAATATTAAAAGTAGCATATTTATTACTAAAAGCTAAATATAGCACCACGCTAGTTAAGAGCTGCATTTAACCCAAGAAGCAAAATACTAGCTAAAATTTAAAAGAAGTAAATTAGATAAAAGCTGCAGAAGGCAAGCTAGAAGTAGCAAGAAGTTAGCTAAAAGCTAAATATAAGAAAAAGCTAGGTCAAAGCTAAAAAAATATCATATGGAGACGAAAACAGACAGTATGCTGAAGTAAATAGACAAATGTTTTTAAGTAAATGAAGATTTAACATTTGATATAAAACATTTTTTCTTCTAAAAAATATAATTTTAGAGTAAAAGTATTCGACTTTTTCCAGTAAATAAAATCTTATGCTCAAACGATCAAACTTGGCAGTTCTGTGATGTGTTTTATGTCTTCTAAACCTTTTGCACTGAATGTTTTTGTGTCTGAGTTGACTTGATTCAAGGTAAACACAGCTAAAAAAACAGAAATGACCGTGACTCGTCAATTTCACACACAATGAGCTCAAATTTGGCATGGTAGCAGCTAGTCCAAGCGCTAACGGATCACAAACCTCTGCGATCTTCCAGTGATTGCTGGGCCTCTTATTTCATATCTGGACTGATAACACTCTGTTTGTTCTTGAACCTTTAATGTTGGCAGGACTCAAAGGATCTGTACAGCGAGTGTCTACGGACCTTCTGGAGCTGTCCTAACTGTGATCTCTACATGCCTCTGACTCCTCTGGAGCGCATGCACCACGAAGCTTCCTGCAGACCTGCTGGAGAACAGCAGCAGCAGGACAAGGGTCAGAGAACCCCGCTGTGGACGGTCAATACTCTACCGGTTACTTTAGAAGTTCAGAAGATGACGAGTTTGTTTCTTTGGGTTTCAGATTCGGAGGGAGGAAGAGCGGGCTCCTCCTCGGCGTCCTGTCTGACGAGGGTTTATCACTGTGACGTCTGTAACGAAGACCTGAAGCTCACCTCCACCGAGATCCTCAAACACAAGCGGCAGCACATGTATTCAGCCAAGTAGTCGATTACGTCATGAGGAGTCTCTGCTCACAAAACACTGGTTATCGCCCGTCGCCCTTTAAGGTGGACAGTCGTGTAACTACGTGTGTTTATCTGTTAGAAAAATATCTCGTAAACCATCAGAGAAATTTTAATGAAACTCAGAAAGAAGACTGCTACAACTTATAACCTGATTCAAGATGGCTGCCACAGCTAATCAACCTTAGCAATCACAAAAATGACCATAACTTGGTCAGTTTGACAGATTTGGAGCTAAAGTTGGTGGAGTAGTAGCAGATAGTCATCCCCAACGCATACTCCGAGAGCTAACTCCAGATCTATTGCTATGCCTTTCATGTCAACCCTGTTTGTTAGCAAAATATTTCATGAACCACTGGATGGATTCTAGTGAAACGTTCAGGAAATAATCGCAGGACTTGCAGCTGGTTGACTTTTGGAGCTGACCTGATTCAAGATGGCCGCCAAAGCCAGCAAGCGTTAACTCAGTCGGGTTTCAAAATATTGAGCTAAAATTCGATCTGCTAGTAGCTGAAAGGCGTTCTCAACACTCACCCCGAGACATTTTCGTTGTTAACGTCACCTTTGTTCTTTCACAGAGGTTTTATTTTGTTAACATCGTTTTGAATAAAAATGTATCTTTCAAACCTCCGAACGGCTTTTTAAATGACAAATATTTTGCTGTTAATTCCTTGCGGAGTATATTTCCTGACTTTTCCCCTGACTGTTGGATAAAAGCAGCACATGTGGAAGAGACACCAACACGAGTTTAAAATATAGAGTGAGGGTTTAATAATGATACAAACCCACGATATGTAACACCTCAAAGCAGCACATTGGCACAAAGTCAGAAGTAAGACAGCACAGAAGATAAAATCCTGTCTCAAAAATAATCAGAATAAATATCTCAATAAATAAATATCTCATTAAATACTTCCAAACTAATAAATACATACATGTGAAAATATGCACACCGTCAGAAACCGATAAAAACAATACAACTTAATACAGAGTTACTCAGAAATCATAAGTTATTGATCACTCAAATCAAAAGGCACATTTATTGAGATGTAAGAATGGGACCTGCAGCTGTGATCGAAGGACAGAACCGGACTCTGAGTCAGGAGTACTGGACCGTGCGCGATGGCTTTACGGGTTCTGAAGAGTCGCACCGTGGACGTTTGTGGGGACGGCAGTCTGAGACTGGGCTTCCTTTAGAACCCTCCTGTCCTCAAGTCTGAACAGATCTGGACTAAACCTAAAACCTGCACCGCGTGGAGAAGCTCCTGACAGGCCAGAATCTTTAACGCTGATTTTAATTTCACCTTTGAATTCAAACCTGGGATCGTTTTTATCATCGCCCGCAACCATGTTTTCACCTGTATGTTTGTCTGTGGCGTTAGCAAAATATCTCACTGACCACTTGCAATTTAAAGCTTCCTAAAGTATTCGTGGGGTTGTCGTCTAGAGGTTAACGTTTATCATCCCAATTCAACATGGCCGCCACAACTAATTTCACAGCTGTGCTAAGGTTTGGTGTGGTAGTAGCTGAGGGTCGTCCACACAACTTGCTCTGATTGCACGATGAATGTTTTCAAGGTTTGACCAGAATAACGTTTGTCAGCAGAAGATGATCTCAGTCTGAACTCTGGCCTGACTGGTGGCGGGCGACATGCATTCCTCCAACAACTGCTGGGCCGTCCATTTAAAGTAAGGAGCTCCACAGATTCTCCTAAACCTTTTAGACTTCCTGTGCTTTGTGCTGCGTACCAATAATTTTGCTCCTTTAAAAAAAACAAAAGGGAGTGTAAGTTTGATTAGACGTCAGAACAACAACAAATCATTGTCAGATGCACCTGTTGAGTTTTTAACACAGAAATCTAATCAGCCAATCGCAGCGGCGCGTTTAGGTGCGAAGCCGAGTCGCTGAAGTTCAAACCGAGCGTCGGAATGAAGACGAACACTGTTTCAAATGACCGAAGGTCACACGGTGGTTGGTCTTTGTTTCAGGAACTGCTGATCTGGGATTTTAACCCCGACCGTCTCCTCAGACTCATCAAACCATGTTTTTCTAATTGTTGTGTTTTGTTGCGTGAACTGCAGCCTCAGGTTCCTGAGGACGGACGTGGCTCTCGTCTTCTGCTGCTTCAGGGCGGTGCGTTCAGACACGGGGTTTTGGGTTGGAACGATTTATTTGAGCGACTGTCGGTGGTTAATCTGAACCGGGTCCTGCCGGAACAAGATCCGGGAACTCTCTCATTTTGAAGGTTAGGACGGTTGACAGAATCGGAGCTGCTCGGCTTGTTGTTACTTTCTACAATAGTAATTTCTATTCAACATTTATTTATACAGGTTGTTAGTCTCATTGAGCCTCGAGGACTCATTTACAAGAGAGACCTGTTTTTAATCAATTTAATAAAATGTTTAACATCTGGTTAAAATACACCGAAATGTAGGAAATGGCATCTCTTTTATTCCAAACTTTCTGGGGGAAGGATGCACAGACACCACAACCCCCGCTGGACCGCCTGCTATCTGTGTTCCAGCATCAGTCGGTTTACAAGTTAAGCCCTGGTGTTGCCCGTCTGTCGTCCTCCGACATCAACGAGGCCTTTTCAGACACACAACAGGAAGTTGTGGATGTTTTCTATTTTTTCGGAAGATGGTCATTTGTGAAAATCCCAGCAGTTCCAGCAACCACGTCACGTTTAAAGGGACTCGTTGCAAAGTCGTGAAGACTGGTCTAAAAGCAATTCATAAAATTACCACAAAAAAAAAAAAAATACCTGCAGTTTTTTCAATGTGTCGCCAAATTAAACGTTTGCAGCTGGATGTTTGTTTACCTACGTAAACTTCGGAAGCGACAGGAAATAAACCGTGGCGACGTCCGCTGAAGAGCCGTTTAAATGTTTCGCTTCATACTCAGATTTGTTCTTTAAAACAATCGGATAAAACGGTAAGTTTACGACGCTCTGCTCGATCCCCAATATTTACGATCTCACTTCCGTTGTGTTTAGCAGCAGATTCATCCTTAACCTCGTCTTCTCAGAGATCCCGGCGTATTTGTTCACCTACACAGACCTCAGCCAGTCTAACGGAGGTCAGACACGTGGCTCAAGCTTCCACGTGTTTCTTGGCTAATTTGGACGAGTGTTTTGTTTACATTGAGTGCGTACCCGCATACATCTGGAAAACTACCGGAGTAAACAGTTTCAAACGGCATCGTTTGATAAAGTTCACGATAACCGTTTTGTGTTTCGTCATTGGCGGTGAGTAAATTTAAATCCTCTTTTCTGATGGGGACGTCTAAATGTGTTGAATTGCTGCCACGTGATTGGCTGATTAGATATTTGTGTTGAGCGACGGCACATGAGGACCCAAAGGTGCCGGTGAGTTTGTACTAAAATGTAAGAAAAATATTTCAGGGCTGGTTTTTAAACTAAGCTGTAAATTTGTTTCATATTAAAACAAAATATTTAGAGAACACAAATTATTTTTTTTTGTGACCCAGCTACCTCGGATTTCTAATTTTATGGACGTTTTGGTATAACTTCATTTTTAATGGCAGCTTTTGCTTCGGTTTAAAGCTGCAGCCGTGGTTCTGTTTTCTCCAAACGTCAGCACATCTTGTGTTTTAGACCAGACGCAGTAACGCGCTACACTTTTCACTTCCAACACGTTTCCATTTCTGCTAAACTAACGACTGATACAAAACTACGCTCCGTTACATCAATCATTGCACTTCTTGTCTTCTTTTTGGTGGAATTTCCTTTAAATCGGGACTATTCATAAACTGCTCGGGGGGTCACAGTTACTGGAAGCCAAGAGCTCATGGGCATCCAGCGGTTATTCTCATTAAGTAAACTTGTTTTGCGATTTAAAATCTAGTTTTATTTAAAAATGAACTCATCGGTGGTCCGAACTGAGCCACCCTGGGCCTGATTTGGCCCCCGGACCGCAGGTTGAACAGCCCTGCTTTAAATCCTTCGACAGGTCGGTTTGTTTCGTCCCTCTGGGGAGCGTTTGGGTGTTTAAGGTAGGGTCGACTCAGAGGCCTCGGTTTAAGCACCTTGTGTGGTTCAAAAACTACAGAGATGAATGAGATGCTTTAATGAATAATATTAAAAATTCACAGAGATGGGTGGGGGGGTATGTGCAAAGTGAGGGTGTTTACCGCGTGACACGTTCTCCATTTTATTTTTTTTAGCAGAAAACAGAAGTTTGGTTACGAAGGACCATAATGGATCACAAGGAGACTTGAAGTCTTGGTGGGTGTCATTGCAGCTTCCCTTAACAACAATCGTCTCTTTGCATCTGTAAATGTTTCCCCCTCTGTGGGACGTTAACTAGAAGACAATACTTGTGGTTTCAGACGCTTTCTTTAAAGACTGCGCACGTGTGCTCGCTAGTTTCAACCCTCGTGCTTTTACTTCCTACGGTAACATCTGAGGTAAAATTAGAGGTAAAGGGTGACGTCTGTCCGTCTGACGGACGAACAGGCCGATACAAAAGCAAACTCCCCCGAGATCTCGTGCCTGTGAATACGTACGTGTGTGTGTGCCACTTGGGGATTCTGTCGATGTGTTTTACATTTAATAAAATATACCAATTAAAATTATAACAATCATATATATAAACATCTTTTGTTTTTTTTATTTTTTCTTCCTAAATTAAAAATCAAACAAAACAGACGTTTGAAACTCGTCGTCGTCGCCTCTGCCATCTTTCTGGGGCAACGTCGCTCTAAATCAACCGTCCGTCAGTGTGAAGGCTCCAGAGGACAGTCTGATCTGAGTGCACCTGCAGCAGGTGAGGAAGCCCCTCCCCCACCCCCAGGTTGAAAAGAGAAGGAGCTGAACGCAGTGGAAGGCTGTGGGGCTTCGGAGGGCCGTGTCGGAGGAGCTCTGGGGTCTGCTGAGAGCACCGTTCCTCCTAATGCTCCTGGTCCAGAGAACCCCTCCCTCCCCCTCGCCTGGCCTCATCGGACCGCCTTGTGCTTCCCTCCGCAGCAGCCACACCTCTCCCCGCACCGCAGGCAGGCGCGCAGAGGCAGGTAGCAGCACATGCAGGGCACGAAGAGCGACAGGGCCAGGAGGGCCAACCAGCGGGCGCAGCACAGGGGGTGCGGGTGGCCCCCCAAAGAGTCATCGCACGAACAAGGCTCCCAGAACTCCCCCTCAGAGTCCGACATGCAGTGGTAGAGCAGGCTCTCTGCGCACCACACACAGGTCCACTGGCGCAGGCAGTGCAGGGCCGGGTCCGGGGCGTCTCTGCAGCGGCCCCGCCCGTTTTCCGAAGCGCTGAAGACGGAGCGGCAGTACACGCAGCGTGACGAGCACGACGACGACCCCTGGGGGCAGGGGCTGTCGTCGTCGGGCGAGATGACCCCGGGGTCGCCGCCGCCGCTGGCCCCCCCTCCTCGCTTACGAGTCCGCGACCGGGACGCGGCCAGCGAGGTGTGGATGCAGCAGGGAGAGGGCGAGCCTTTGCCCGTCTCCTGAGGCGAGCCGGCACCTGAGGACACTCCTGACACGGCGTTGGGCATGGACATACAGGTGGGGGAGGACGAGGACAGGCGCTGGGAGGCTTTGCTGTCCAGGCTCACGGTCACCTCACAGCCAGCCGTCCCCACCCCGGCCAGCTCCTTCTCGAAGCGGACCACACACAGCTCCGACTTGTCCTGCAGGCTGCCCCCACCACCAACAACCACTCCCCCTGTCAGACCCCCAACCATAGTCCTCGTGGCCCCCGCTCGTCTGTAATCCTCATAACCCCGAGAACCCCACAGATCTTTACAGGGGTCCACGCTGCGAAGGTCTCCTTCCTCCAGCAGCGAAATGGTGGGGGACAGGGGGGACAGGGGGGACCGAGGAGACGAGGCCGGGGGACCCACGGGAGGAGTCGGCGGAGCAGGAGGGGGGGGCGGGGGTGCTGGGGGGTTCAACACAGTCGTCATTTGTGAGAGTGGGTGCTGTCCGGGCCTTGTGTGGATCTGTGGAGAGGGTGTAGGGTTACACAGTGAGTCGGGAACAACGTGTACTCTTTGCTCTGCTCGTGGAAGGCTTCACAAAAACTGAGCTACATCTCATCCTGGGGTCGTGTTTCTCAGTCCTGGTCCTCCGGGCCCACAACCCTGCAGGTTTTAGATGTTTCTCTGTGAACACACCTGCTTTCAGCTAACAGATCACCATATAGATGCACAGCTACACATCGTTTACAACTCCGCTTCCTAAAAATTGGCTAAAATGTCACCAAGTGTTTCCAAACCCTGGACCTCAGTACAAACAGGTTTCCAGGTTTAAGATGTTTATTCTTCTTCTTTCGGCTATTCCCTCTTTAGGGTACAGCGAGTCATCCTCCTCCATCTCACTTTGTTCTCATTCCCACAACCTCTTTGTCCACTCTAACTTCATCCATTCATCTCATCTTTGTCCTCTTTTGGTTTAAGATGTTTACCAGCCTAAAAACACCAGAGTTTAACTGATTAATCAAATACAAAAAAAACCCAAAAACATCTAAGTTAACAGTTTACATCAACATTTTCAGATTCTGGATCTCAAGTTTCAGTTTCCTGTAGGTTTTAATAAGATGTATGGATTTACACACCTGGTTTAAATTGATGACTCTGGAACATAAAAATCGTCTCAAACCTCAACCCACAGCAGTGATTCCCAGTCCTAGTCCTCCGTTCATCCAACATTCCTGTTTTAGAGGTTCCCTGATTTCAAACAGCTGCTTTGTATTGATTAATCCACCAGAAAAGGTTTTCATTTCAGCATAAAAGCAACTAAAATGTCGCTCTTTAGCATTTTTCCTAGTCCTATTGTATAGGCCACACATCAGTTTTAGATATTTTCCTGCTTCTGCACACCTTGTTTCATTTAACTGGTCAATATTAGACTCCTGCAGAACCTGATGAAGCACTTGAGGTAACTGATTTCCTGTGACAGATGTGCTGGAAACATGGAGGGCAGTGTGCCTCGAGGACCAGGCTTTAGAAACACTTAGGAATAAAGAGCGTCCTTGTCTTGATGCGTTTTGCTCATATTCTCACTGTGAAGTGTCACTGATGGACGTAGATCTGAAGTCTACCTGAGCAGGTGTGTGAGTCGTGACGCCATGGCTGGATCCAAAGCTGAACTCTTCGGGCCGCGCAAAACAGGTAGATGAGGACTCGCTTGTCACTATGGTGATGGGTTTGGGAAGCATCTCCTTTCTGCTGTTGGACGATGACTCACTTCCTGTATGAGACTGACAGCGGTCGGACGTCACCTCAGAAGTTAGAAGCATCAATGTCTGCATGAAGAAATGTTAAAAACTGCTCGGACACTCACAGCTTGTCCATCGTCCTCAGTGTCTGCTTCTTCTGGCGTGGAGGATGACGGGGAATCAGAGCCTTGAGAACAGGAGAATGGATTTCTTTACACTCGATGATTTTCTTTCAGGGCAGTGGTTCTTTTTTTTTTTTTTTAACAAACGAACAAACTCATACTACAGATTTTGGATAGACTGAGGAAACAAACTGGCCAATCTACTTGGACACCTAACCCTCCAGACCTAACAATCTTCTTTATCGCAACGTTAACCCTTCAACAAGTTATTTAAAGGAAGCACATCAAGGCCTGATCATCTGTGGCTGAATCTAGGTCTGTCGCGATAAACAATTAATCAATTAATCGCATGATAAATGAAAATTATCCACCTCGTTTTCATTAATCGGCTTTATCGTTTCTTCGTGTCTCTTTCTACTGAAGACACTGGATGATAAAAGGCTCAACTCTGGTGTTCTTCACTGACCCCTCCCTTTCTCTTTTCTCTTTAAAATCAGTTTTAATCGTCCAAAATCACGTTTTTGGATCGTTAAAAGCAGCTAAGCTACGAGCTAAGCTAACAGGCCGACCTCAGGAAAAAACCTCCGTCTTGTCGAAGCTCCAAAATTCACGGTTGAAACCCGTGTCTTCGTCTAAAAAGTTGTTTTTCTCAGCAAAAAGAATCTGAGAACTTGTTTACTGATTTTTTATTAAAAGCTTTGTGTGACAAACGCTTTGCTAAAGAGCTCAAACTACACCGAGCGTCTGCCATTTGAGAACCAAAAAAAAACAGGAACGAGAGACAGCCCATGTCATGTCAAGGTGCCTCCCTCCCATTTTCTTAAAAAGACACGCTGCACACTCCCTCACTATCCATCCTTCAGTTCAAACAGTCTTATACTGTCAAACAGTGGTAAAAAACGTACTACACACAAAAATTTACCAACATTTCTTCTTAAATTTGACAATATTTAATATTAAAAATATATAATATTATTGTCAAATTTCAAACAATATTATCGTTTATCGCAATAATTTCTGAGACAATCGCTCAGCAAAATTAGTTATCGCGACAGGCCTAGCTGAATCTTCTTTGGTTGACGGGTTTCAGTCGTAATGGCTGAAAGGTCATGAGGAATCATTGTCCACTTTTGAGGATGTGTCCCAAAACTCTAGAAGATGGTTTGATTACTAACTTAATGCATTTGTCAGTCTTCAAATTTTACCCAGCAAACCAAGTATATGAGCTGTAGATTGATGTGAACCAGCCTGTGTCTATCTTTGACGTCCTACACTATTTTAGATCACTGAACTGACTCAAGGGGAGCCATGGAGATGAGAAAAAGATGCCAAACCCAGACTTCATGGTGTGGTTGAAGATGTGATGGTTCAGTGCTTTCATTGCTGAGAAAAGCAACAGTTCATGCACTGTGGTCTTGTTTGCATCACAATGACTGAATACATTTTGAGAGAGCTTGAATCAAATGTCTTCAGTGTTTTGTACATTGTATTGCCAACAAGTCCGAGGAGGCTTCACTGGTGGGGTTAACCATAGTCCAGTCAAGCTTCTACAGGGGTTCTTAAAGTATTTCCCATCTTTTCAAGTTTTTTACAGTTCAAGTCAAAATTTTACGTAACTTGAACCACTCATTTTTTGGACTACTTTTTTTTTTTTGCACTATAACAGTTAATTACCTTCTTAAATAACTTGTTAATAGTTTATACCAAAACGAGTTCTGAGTAACACCGGAGAGATTTTGAGTACCACCACTGGTATTGGTTGAAAACCAATGAAATGCATTTCCGGGTTGTGTACCTCTGTCGAGCTTGTCTATGACAGTCTGTAGCCCTTTTTCAAAGGAGATGGCGTCGGCAGGACTCTGGAATGTAAGGCCAAACTTTCGATCTTCTACTCTCCAGTGATGGAAGATGGGATTCACCTTGTTGTACACTAATCCCTTCTGCACCACACACTCCAGCACCGGCTGCAGACACAAACAGTTTTCCAGGTAACTAACAACAATCAAAAAAAGCAAGCACCCCGACATTAACGCATACAGTCTTTGGGTGGTGTTGACCTAGGGTTGTCAACTTTCAGAAACAAAGAACACCAGAGGGGAGTGTTCAGATGTGTTGTGTAGGTCAATGATTCTCAAAGCTTTCACACGTATATTGCTAATGAGCCATTTAACAATGAGCCTTGTTATCTATTGTGATATTTTTATTTCAGTTAAGGCTAAAACCACTATTGACAATCATTCTTAGGTTGGTTTGATCCCTGTTGACGCTTTCAAGACCCCACGTTTAGTTTTTCATAGGCCACAACTTTGGAGAACCATTGGTCTAGATCTGTGCTTCCCAAAGTTGGGGTCAGGACTCTGCTATGGGTTTCAAAATATTAAGTTTGGGATCTTACAAAGATTTTCAGAAAGAAAAAATAATTTGTTAATAGGATTTTATTTTAACAGCCCTAAATGCTACAAGAGATGAAACATGTTGGTGTAACTACAAACCACATTCCAAAAAAGTTGGGACACTAAACAAATTGTGAATTAAAAACTGAATGTAATGATGTGGAGATGGCAAATGTCAATATTTTATTTGTAAATAACATAGATGACAGATCAAAAGTTTAATCTGAGTAAATGTAACATTTTAAAGGAAAAATATGTTGATTCAAAATTTCACAATGTCAACAAATCCCAAAAAAGTTGGGACAAGTAGCAATAAGTGGCTGGAAAAAGGAAATTGAGCATATAACGAACAGCTGGAAGACCAATTAACACTAATTAGGTCAATTGACAACATGATTGGGTATAAAAAGAGCTTCTCAGAGTGTCAGTGTCTCTCAGAAGCCAAGATGGTAAGAGGATCACCAATTCCACCATTGCTGCACAGAAAGATAGTGCAGCAATACCAGAATGGTGTTACCCAGCATAAAATAGCAAAGACTTAAGTTATCATCATCAACCGTGCATAACATCATCAAAAGATTCAGAGAATCTGGAACAATCGCTTTGCGTAAGGGTCAAGGCCGTAAAACTCTACTGGATGCTCGTGATCTCAGGGCCCTTAAACGTCACTGCACCTCAAACAGGAATGCCACTGTCAAGGAAATAACAGAATGGGCTCAGGAATACTTCCAGAAAGCATTGTCAGTGAACACAATCCACCGTGCCATCCGCTGTTGCCAGCTGAAACTCTACAGTGCAAAGAGGAAGCCATTTCTAAGCAAGCTCCACAAGCTCAGACGTTTGCACTGGGCCAGGGGTCATTTAAAATGGAGTGTGGCAAAATGGAAGACTGTTCTGTGGTCAGATGAGTCACGATTTTAAGTTCTTTATGGAACACTGGGACGCCATGTCATCCGGACCAGAGAGGACAAGGATAGCCCAAGTTGTTATCAACGCTCCGTTCAGATGCCTGCATCACTGATGGTATGGGGTTGCATGAGTGCTTGTGGCATGGGCAGCTTGCATGTCTGGAAAGGCACCATTAACGCAGAGAACTATGTTCAGGTTCTAGAACAACATATGCTCCCATCTAGACGTCATCTCTTTCAGGGAAGACCCTGCATTTTTCAACACAATACTGCCAGACCACATTCTGCAGCAATCACAACATCATGGCTACGTAGGAGAAGGATCCGGGTACTGAAATGGCCAGCCTGCAGTCCAGATCTTTCACCTATAGAGAACATTCGGCGCATCATAAAGAGGAAGGTGCGACAAAGAAGGCCCAAGACGATTGAACAGTTAGAGGCCTGTATTAGACATGAAGGGGAGAGCATTCCTATTTCTAAACTTGAGAAACTGGTCTCCTCTGTCCCCAGACGTCTGTTGAGTGTTGTAAGAAGAAGGGGGGGATGCCACACAGTGGTAAAAATGGACTTGTCCCAACTTTTTTGGGATTTGTTGACGCCATGAAATTTGGAAACAACATATTTTTCCCTTAAAATGATACATTCTCTCAGTTTAAACTTTTGATCTGTGATTTGTGTTCTATTCTGAATAAAATATTAGATGTTGGCACCTCCACATCATTGCATTCAGTTTTTATTCACAATTTGTTTAGTGTCCCAACTTTTTTGGAATCCGGTTTGTAAAAACAGTCTAATGATGATTGAGGGCATTAAGCCCTTATTTAATTGGCCTAGTTGCAATGTTAGCATTTTTAAACCAACCATCATTGGGGTCACACATTTCTGCTGCTGTTATTTCATTTTGTGGGTCAGAAACGGAAAGGTTGGGAAACCATTAGTCTAGACCACCAGCTGTGCCTAATCTTGGTCCACGTGGGCCACTGTCCTGCATGTTTTAGATGTTTCCCATCTTCAGTTTTGCAGAAGCTTGTCATTCACTCATTCATTCAAATCAGGTGTGTCAACAGAGAGGAACGTCTAAAACATGCAGAATAGTGGTCCTCAAGGACCAGGACCGGGCACCACTGGTCCAGACAACACTTGGTTGTGAAGGTAAATACAACCATTCTGACCATTTACCAGAAAAACAAATGCAGTCCCGTGTAAGATGAAACAGAAACATACATTAGTAAAATTTGTATTGGGGGGGACGGGAATTTAGAGGTAAATTATTACAACAAAACATGTATAAACTATATTCTCACGTTATTACAATATAAATATTTTGCTGACACGATGTGAAATTATTGTTTTTTGTTTTTGTTTTTGGTAGCTAACTTTGCTTTTTATTCCCGTGCACGTATTCTACAGCGGCTTCTATTGGTCGTAGGTGACGTGACTCATGACTTTCGATCAATAAGTGATTTTCTGTAGTGATGCCTTAATTAATAAACAGTGTACGAGAGAGAGAACAACGGAGGCTCTATGAAGTCATGGGGAGTAGGGGTGCAGCGGGTGCTGCAGCACCCCCTTGTAAACGCAGGAAGACGTGCATACCTGTCCAGATTCATAGATATTAATTTAACAAATACATTAAAATTCTTAGTGCTGCATATGAGTAAATTCCAATAACATTTATAATATTTTTATTTTTATATATGAGGTCTCAGCAGTGATATAAAGTTGTGTGCAAAATTTTACAGCAGTTTAACCCTCCTGCTACCTTTGGGTCAAAATGACCCATGAGGCCTTGCAGGTCAGTTTGATCCAGGGGCAGCAGGAGGGTTGCAATTTTATAGATATCACTCCAACATAAATAAAAAACATAATTTTGAAGATTTTTTTTATTTATTTATTTTAGGGCAGACGTTTTGTCGATGTTTCCTATCTACCACTGAGTCTTAAAAGCATGGATCAAAGTTTATTGATCTAATCGGGAATGCTTTATTTAAAGTTCTGTTACGGGGCGATTACAGATATTGAGGGACCGTTGGCAACCCTGTTGTTGACGGCAACGTGGCACCAAAGACAACCGTAACACACGCACACACTCACTGCTCGATCTCGCAGCCGCTCTCCTCGTACGATGTATTCTCTCCGCCCCTTTCCATCGTGGCTCCGCCCCTTGCATATGACCACGTGACTGAGGCCGCCGCCTCCAAGGGGCACCCAACCGCCACTGGAGTCATCACGCGTCATCACCACGGCACGAACACGCACACTGTGCCAGGAAGAAATTGAAGAGAAAGATGGGATTAAAACACATGCAGTTATTCAGCTGAGAGGAGGGCTTCAAAAGGACGGAGACAGAGGAGGGTCATACGTAACATTAGGGCGTCACACCAAAACCAGTAGCTGTAACTGGAGTTTTATTCTGCTGATGTCTTATAGGAAAAACTGCAGTACAGACGTTACAAAGTCACCTCCTGATAATGTGCACAATCACCATTAAACTTGTTGAGTCTTTTTTTCTACTACGGAGTATGTCTTTTGTGGAAATCAGTTTGTTTGGTGTTTCCTCAGATTGAAGAAGTCCTTTGGATGAAGGATGAAACGTCTCAACAAAAAAATAAGCCATCCAGATTACCTGACTGAACATTGTTGGATTTTTACCTGGATTATTGAGCATGAACTTTAGTGTTATTGAAGCTTAATTTATATTTGTATCTATAAAAAATAGTAACCATAAAACCTCCAGAGATCCTTGTCTTCACATGACGTCATTAACTGAATTAGACTTTTTTTCATTCAACCTTTATTTATACAGGTTAATCCCATTGAGCCTCGGGGACTCATTTACAAGAGAGACCTGATTTTAATAAAGATCATGACAACCGTGGATAACAATGACAACAATAGATAATTATAAAAGATGCGTACAAATTTAATTTAATTTTTTACAAGTTAAAATAAAATGGCAACCAAAAGGACTATCAAAAGGAAATGTAACAAAAAACAGCTAGATTATAAGGCGGTGTAGAAAACTAAAAACAGGAACATGTGTGCATCGGTTCCAGGAACTTAACAGATATTTGAAGCCACTTAGAGAGGTCAAGGTCGAGAGCTTCAGATCTTTTTGCAAGATATTCCAGGAAACAGGAGCGGAGTAGGAGAAGGCCCTTTTGTCTAGTTCAGTCCTCACTGAGGGAACACTGCAGGTAATAATGTCCTGAGAGCGCACGCTGTAGCTGCACTCACGCAGAGACATGTAGGAGGAGATGTATGAAGGCAGCAGACCAAGAAGTGATTTAAAGATGAAAATGTACCAGTGAGAGAGTCTGCGTGAAGTTAATGATGACCAGTTAACCAGTGAGTACTGGGTGCAGTGGTGGGTACGATAATCACAGCCAGTTATGAATCTTAGTGCACCATGATAGACAGCATCCAACATCTGCAGGGTTCTTGTAGGAGCGTTCATGTAAATAATGTCACCGTAATCAATGGAGGGAAGGAAGGTCACAGATACAAGGTGTTTCCTAGCGTTCAGAGTTAGACAGGATCTGTTTCTGAAAAAGAAACCCAGTTTAACTTTCAGTTTCTTTACCAAGTTTTCCACGTGGAGCTTAAAAGGGAGATGCAAATCGACCAAGATACCCAAATATTTATAGGAATCAACAACTCAATGGGGACACCATTTGAGGATAAAATCTGAGGAAGAACTGCTGGGACCAACTTCCTATTTGAAAAAAGCATCCCTTTGGTTTTGTCGGCGTTTAGGACAAGTTTGAGGCGGAACAAATCAGACTGGGTGATGCAGATTGCAAAAGCTGGAAAGCCTTATCAACTGTTTTAGCTCGACAATAAACAACTGTGTCATCAGCATAGAAATGTAACAATGCATCAGGGATGCTCTAACCTACATTACCTATCTAGATGTAAAGAGGGTGGGTCCTAAGACTGAGCCTTGAGGTACACCATTGTTGACTGTTAAATAACTGGAGGAAGTACCATTATGTTGAACACATTGCCTCCGGTCTGAGAGATAGTTAGAGAACCAACCAATGGTGTGTTCTGAGAAACCAATTTCTGAGAGTTTATGACACAAGATGTTATGATCCACAGTGTCAAAAGCTTTAGACAGGTCTAAGAAAAGTGCAGCACAATAATCCTTAGCATCCAATGCTTCAACAACGTCTTTAAGAACCTTCAGTGAAGCAGTGGTTGTGCTGTGTTGTTTCCTGAAACCAGATTGATGTGGAGGTAAGATGTTAAATGAGTCCAGGTAATTTTTGATTTGAGAGTTTATCCGTTTTTCTAGAATCTTGGCTAAAATGCAGAGATTAGAGATTGGACGATAGTTGTTCAGTGAGGTGGGGTCACCTCCCTTCAGCAAAGGAAGAACAAAGGCTGTTTTCCAAGTGTCTGGGATGGAGTTTTGGCTTATGGAGAGATTGAAGATGTGGGTCACAGGGACTGTGATGATATGAGCAGCCAGCCTTAAGAAATAAGGTGGAAGTTCATCTGGACCTGCAGATTTTTTAGAGTCTAGATCTTTTAACAGTTTATTTACCTCACTAACTGAGAACGGGGAAAGAGAAAAGGTTTACTGAAGATTGACTTGTAGGAGAGATATGGTTTGTAGAAGTTTGACTTTTAGGGGAAGTGGCTGATTTTCCATCAGTAACTGTGTCAAATAACGAACTAGAAGCAACAAAATGTTTGTTGAAACAGTTCAGGATCTCGTGCTTATTTGACGCAGGAACAGAGTTAACGAGAAGTTGTGATGGGAGATCAGATGATTGGCAGCTGTCTGAGAGAGATTTGATGGTTTTCCAGAATCTTTTAGGGTCATTTAGATTTTTGGAGGTCTGAAATAAGAAATAGTTTTGTGGCTTTGATGGAAGTTGTGCATTTATTCCTCATCTGTCGAAAACTCAACCAATCAGTGTCTGAGCCAGATTTTCTCGCTACAGCCCAAAGATGATCTTGTTGTCTTGTTGTCTTTACTCAAACTGTTTACTTCAAAGTATGTTTTGTTGTTTAAATATTTGTTCAAAAACTTTTTTATGTCTATATAGTTGTATCAGACTATCTAGACCTCGGGCTTAAACCCTGAACTTGAAGCCAGCCTTCCTCGCAGGCTGGTTTCAAAATAAGCTTTAAGCCCCACCCCCTTCATGTAAACAATCAATTGCTTTTGGTAAAATATGAAAATACAGTATATTGCAAATTATTTGTGCTCATTCACTTAGTTCTTGCCTTGCTTCTGTGTGTTCATAATCCTTTATTTATTTATTTATTTTATTTTTTTTGTACAATGGAAGTTAATAAAGAAACCAGTCACTAGGGAGCACAAGCCTGTGTATCTCTTGTGCCGGTCCAAATCGAGGGTAAATGGTGAGGGTTGTGTCAAGAAGGACGTCTGACATAAAACATTTTTGTCAAAACTATAATGCAAGTTTATCTAAGCAACACCATACTGGCTCGGTTGAGGCCCGAGTTAACAATGACCACCGCTGATGCTGTTGACAAACAGGGTGCCGGTGGAAATTGTGCTACTGTTAGTCGAAGACCACGAGGAGAGAAACGTGTCAGGAGACAGAGGGAGAAGAGAAAAGTCAAGAATGTACCGTTGGTCTGAGGACACATGCAACTCTAAATGTGGGAACAATGACAGGCAAAGGTAGAGAGCTGGCTGACATGATGCAGAGAAGGAAGGTAGATGTTTTATGTGTCCAAGAGACCAAGTGGAAGGGCATCAAGGCTCGCAGCATTGGAGCAGGGTTCAAACTGTTTTATCATGGTGTGGCTAGAAATAGAAACGGAGGAGGGTTGGTCCTAAAGGAGGAGTTGGCAAAGAATGTAGTAGAGGTGAAAAGAGTGCCAGATAGGGTGATGTGTCTGAAGGTAGATCGGAGCAGACCTGCAAGGACATGTTGGTGACGGAAACAGAGGGGATGAGGAAGTGATGGGTAGGTTTGGCGTCAAGGAAAGAAACCAGGAAGGACAGATGGTGGATTGCCAAGAGAATGGAAATGGCTGTAGTCAACACCTATTTCCAAAAGAAAGAGGAACATAGAGTGACCTGTAAGAGTGGAGGAAGAATAACACAGGTAGACTATTCTGTGTAGAAGAGGAAACTTGAGGGAGATTGAGGACTGTAAGGTTGTGGCAGGGAAAAGCGTCGCCAGACTGCATCGGATGGTTGTGTGTAGAATGACTGTTGTTGTGAAGAAGAGAAAAAGAGTAAATGGTGGAAGCTGAGAAAGGTCTAAGTCTAAGGTCTATCTACATATAGCTTCCAAAACTATCTCTGACAAAGAGTTGTGGGAAGCAAAACTTAGACGAGAGGTGACTATGAGCAGCAGTATGGTTTCATGCTGAGAAAGAGCACCACAGATGCCATCTTTGCTCTGAGAATGCTGCTACGTACAGAGAAGGTCAGAAAGAACTCCATTTTGTCTGTGGATTTAGAAAAAGCATATGACAGGGTGCTGAGGGAGGAGGTGTGGTATTGCATGAGGAAATCTGGAATGGCAGAGACATATGTTAGTCTGGTACATACTGGTTATAGTATGTATAAGTATGTTAGACTGGTACATACTGGTTATAGTATGTATAAGTATGTTAGACTGGTACATACTGGTTATAGTATAAGTATGTTAGGCTGGTACAGGACATGTATGAGGACAGCAGGACAGTGGTGAGACGTGCTGTAAGAGTGACAGATAGCTGCAAGGTGGAGGTGGGAGTGCATCAAGGATCTGCTCTGAGTCCCTCCTTGTTTGCTCTGATGATGGACCGACTAACAGAAGAGGTCAGGCAGGAATCCCCGTGGACTATGATGTTTGTAGATGACATTGCGATCTGTGGTGAGAACAGGGAACAGGTGGAGGAGAACTTGGAGAAGTGGAGGTATGCACTTGAAAGAAGAGGAATGAAAGTCAGCTGTAGTAAGACAGAGTACATGTGTGTAAATGAGAGGGAGGTCGGTGGAACAGTGAGGCTACAAGGAGCAGAGGTCACAAATGTGCAGGACTTCAAGCACTTGGGTCCACTGTCCAGGAAAATGGAGAGTGTGGTAAAGAGATGAAAAAGAGAGTCCAGGCAGGATGGAGTGGATGGAGAAAAGTTTCAGGAGTGATTTGTGACAAAAGGTTGTCAGCAAAGATAAAAAGGAAAATTTTACAAGACAGTGGTGAGACCAGTTATGTTGTATGGTCTGGAGACAGAGACATGGACAAAAAGACAGGAGAACAAACTGGAAGTAGCAGAAATGAAGATGTTGAGGTTCTCCTTAGGAGAGACAAGGATGGAGAAGATTAGGAATGAGATCATCAGAGGTACAGCACAGGTTGAACAACTGGGAGATAAAGTTAGAGAGGACAGACTGAGATGGTTTGGACATGTCCAGAGGAGGGACAGTGGTTTGGACATGTCCAGAGGAGGGACATTTGGTATATTGGTGGAAGTTGTTAGAAATGCAGCTGCCAGGAAAAAGCCAAAGAGGAGATATATGGATGCAGTTAGAGAGGACATGGAGGTAGTTGTAGTGAGGACAGAGTGAGATGGAGGAGGATGACTCACTGTGGCGACACCTGAAGAGGGAAAAGTTGAAAGAAGAAGAAGAAGATGATGAAGGAAGTTAATAAAGTTGCTTCGTCCATGTTTTTGTCAATAGGGCCTGCTGGGTTCTAATCCATGTGATGGAAATAATAAAATAACTTTCTAGGTAAGAAAATAAAGTGATATTAGTACATTGTTGTGTTTAATACAAAGAAAGTCTTAAGGGGATGTTCTGCAGTCATCAGAGTTGATAACAGAAGGCTGAAATAATAACGATCACTGAAAAATCACATCATGCTGTTGATTTATTTCATGTTGCTGTGTTCATTCGTGCTCATCTGCTCACACAGACTCATGTTCGTGCTGCTGTTCGGCATATTGTTTTAGTACTACTAGTGCTTAGCGTATTTTTAGTTGATGTTTTTCTTAGTTCATATCTTAGATCTTATTACTGTTTTTTTTTTTTTACATTTTATACTGGCTGGATGTAACTGGGACCCTGTGTACACAATTTTGTTCCACCTCATGTACCACATGTGTGGTGTGTATGACAAATAAAAAAACACTGAATCCTTGAAGCCGCAAGACATGTGTGGAGCTTTAATCTGTCTGTGAGGGTTTATCAGTCAAAACTTTGGCGTCAACAGTAAACGGAGCACAAGGCTGAGACCAGAACCCTGTCTGCACGTTCAAAAGACAAACTTCAACGGCTGCTGAAAATAAACGGATATCAATATTTCTTTTCTGTCACATACTCAACCACAGCACTCGATTCTGTAATAAAATGGTGACAAAAACTCCAAAACATTGATGCATTGATGGACGTTGACACGAGACGGGGCTTCAAACCTGGTTCAGGTTTGAGATGAAAAAGATAGTCCAGGCAGGATGGAGTGGATGGAGAAAAGTTTCAGGAGTGATTTGTGACAAAAAGGTTGTCAGCAAAGATAAAAGGAAAATTTTACAAGACAGTGGTGAGACCAGTTATGTTGTATGGTCTGGAGACAGAGACATGGACAAAAAGACAGGAGAACAAACTGGAAGTAGCAGAAATGAAGAAGTCACAAATAATCCTGAAGCTCCACGTGCACATCAACCTGGACGGGGCGGTGGGCTTCGTCGCTGTCTGCTAAGGTTTTTCTTTAGACAAACTTGGGCTTCTAAAAGATCTCCTTTGTATTTAAGAATAGTTTTTCGTTCAAATGAACATGAAGACGTGAATCAGTTTGACTGAATGCTGAATAATAAGTTCCTAAACATGGAGGGACAATTATGAGGTCTGTAAAACGTCTCTGGCATAATTTTTTCATGATTAAATGTGATCATACACATCAATGGAAGACGTTAGGTCGACAGTAAAGCCTGGGACATCTTTAGATCACGTAAAATGGTAAAGAATAGACTTTATTCTTATTTGATCATGTTTGTCCATATTTATTGGTCATTTTGATGAATGATGAATATAAATACCCCAAATATAATCAAGAGTTCTAGTTTCCTTAAAGACAAATACGTACTGTTTTATACATGTCACTAAAAAGATGTTTACCTGTATCGTTTTCATAAATATTATATTGTTTTTTTATTGTCTATGTTTTAAAATATGTATTTCCTCATATCTAGAACTGAATGTCGTCTGAGCAGCGAGGCAGCAGCTGCCGGCGTGTCCGAGTTAAACCGAACCAACTCAGTGGTTGTAACATCAGAATAAATAAACACGACGTGTTTTTGTCTTATAGCTGGGAGTGACGACGTGTTTTAAAGTCAAACAAGACGCGGCTGCACCTGCTCCACTGAGCCTGTCCCAACTACAACAGAAGGCGAGGACACTTGTGGTCCTTTTCCACGGGCTGCTTCAGAGTCTTCGGCTCGGGTTTTAGGACCAACTGGATCGAGGTTCCAAGCGAGCCGAATCGAGCTGAAGATTTGACGTCAGCAGACTGCAGGCAGGCCAGAGAGAGACGTCAGTTATGAGAGCGTCTCCTTCAAGAATCAAACCCACCTTCTTCTTTTTTAACTTCACAACCCCAGCGTTTGTTTGATTTACTTTATACACATAATACACCAACTAGATAAAATGGAATGGATTTACGGACTTTGACCGGCGGTGGGAAGGTGGCCTCGACTCGGCCTCCGCATCTTTGGAAACCGTGGGAGAGGGTGGTTGCTGTTTAATAACTTTATGCCACTGCTGGTGATTAAACTCGCTTTCAAAGTACAGAAGTCCCTCACTACTTCGCGATTTGACTTTTGTGGTTTATCAACGATTGTCAACTTTAATATTACTCTCGTGATTAGGACGGTGCGGGATAAAAAGTTAAAATTTCTGACCGGCCCCACCATTTTGTAGTTTTCTTTCAATTAGCCTAAACTGTAAGGTCAGTTCAAAGGACTACACTACCCAGAAGGCAACAGTGCTTCCGGCCGCTGCTTTCTGCAAAAACGAAGGGAAAGTTTTGCAACGCAAAGTCAAAAATAACGATAGCTCTATGAAGCTGGCAGGAAAGTCACAAATAATCCTGAAGCTCCACGCGCACATCAACCTGGACGGGGCGGTGGGCTTCGTCGCTGTCTGCAGGACCAGAACCGAGCTGCTGTTCTGCAGAGCTGGTGAGTAAAATTTTGCTGGTACTGTACAGTACATATACATATGTTGTTAAAAGTAAGAGTTTAGAACATTGCAAAAGTGTGGGAAGGGTTTATAAAGCCTTAAAAATAAAATATAGCATTTCTACTTTGCGGTTTTCCACTTATAAGGGGTGGAACGTAAACCCTGTGATAATCGAGGGACTACTGTAACGCCTACGCCTTGCTTTGACGATCCCACTCGTATCGAGAACCCCCTAAACCGTGTAGAACTGGTTAAAGGTGAGAATGAGCAGTGGAAATACTGCATTGGGCTGTAGGATTTACAGTTTGTGTCTATTTCAAATGAGATAATTTAAAATGAACACCAACTAAAATCTCGACTCAGATAAGATTGTCTGATCAGGGAGGGTGGCCCCGCCCCCCCCCCCCCCCCCCCAACTCCCCTTAGTGGCGCCCCTGGCTGAGAGGACGATGAAATTGTTTAATAATAATATATTTTTTTTAAATTGTGTGAATGGAGCCGACACCATGAAATCACACAAAGAGCCGAGAGGCGCTGGAAGGCCCTGAAACACAAATCCTGGAGCCCAAACAGGATCCAACCTGCACGAGCTGAGCAACGTGGAGGCAGCAAGATACCGCTGAGAAGGAAAGAAATGGCCAAACGGGAGGCGGAGGAGGAGGAGGAGGAGGAAGAATGAGTGTTTCCCACATAGATGTATCAATGAACGCACCCATTCTCCATCTGAGGCCCAGAAGAAAGAATAAAAAAAGCTGCGCGCTCCATTCGTCTTTTTAAAAATTATTTTTAAACAAAAGCGCATTTTCCCCTTTCCATTCTCACATCGTATTTTAATTGTTGCAATTATTTTCTCCTGGTTGTCTCCATCCCGCCCCTGCTGCACGGACTCATTAACACACCCCGACATCAGATCTGTTTTTTATGAATGGGACCGGCTCTGCGCATCCTGGATCCACCGGAACACCGACTCGTTTCATTTCACATCAAACACATGAACGTAAAACATCTGATTATGATCATAATAAAAGGAAGGAGTGAGAGGATGGAGAGGAAACGAGAGGATGGGGGAGGGGACCCGGTTGGAAAAGGGAAGAGGAGGAGAGGAGGGGTGAGAATGAGCGAGAGAGGGGAGGAAAAAAAATCACATTTCATTCATAAAGTTTGGCTTTAAAAATCATAATGAAACCCCGAGACACGTTGATAAAAACCACATCCCTCCCTGTTCTCCTGAATGACGCTCCTGCCCCAAACTGCACATATTCCTCCCTTTTTTTCCTCCTCTTTCTTCTCCTCCTCGTGCATTTTTACACACAGACTGGTTGTTTTTAGCAGAATTGTTGCATCTGCTTTAAAACATTTTCATTAGAGCCCTTGGACGAGCCTGCGTGTTTTATTTTTATTTATTTGGATTTGGAGATAAGAAGTGCGGCTCCACATTTCTCACGTCTCGTGGGTTTGTGGGATGTTGGGTGGATGCTGTTGATTCAACACTACGTAATGGTGTTTTTATTCTCGGCAGCCTGCTAAGCTGCACAGCGCCGGCTGGGATCGGGATGGACTGATAATGGTTTCCAGCTCCGTTCTGTTGGAAGGCGGGTTGCTGGATTTTAGATGAAATAATCTGAGCGGATTATTTAAAAAAAAAAAGAAAATGTAGGACTTACTCGCCCTCCATGGCTCGGTGTTGCCCGCCGCTTGCAGCAGCCCACCCCCAGGGTCTCCTCTCCTCTCTCCTCTTTTTTACTCTCCTCCTTTCATGAAACGCTCAGGCTCGCTCACATTCTCCCTCCATCTGCTCTCTTTTGCCTCAATCTTCCTCTCTCCTTCCTCTTCCTCCACCTTGATGTCGTCTCGGTATCAGGATAGGCTTGAGGTTGCAGCAGCCATTTTCCGCTGGCAGCATCCTCCCTCCCTCCCTCCCTCCCTCCCTCATTCCTCCTCTCCCTCTACCTGCCCTCCTCCAGCACATCCGCACTAATCATTGACAGCATCGCGGCTTCAGCTGGGCCACAGAGATGGTCAGAGACCGGATACAGAATCTGAGCTGGGGGTGGGGGGAGCCTGAATGACCTCTAACTGAAGATAAATCCTTACAGAGTTTAAAAATAATTAATATTTTATATAAATTAAATTTTAAACGAATTCACAATGGAAAATACATGGTTGGTAATTATAAAAACTCAATTAATCTAAACCGAAAGGATTTCAGTACCAAGGACAGCTACTCAAAACTGCGCATGCGCACTTTAAATTCTAGTTGCCGGTGATCTTCTAGCCCGTTTGTTCGCCTGTTAGCAAAATATCACGTGATACACTAGACGGATTTTAATAAAACTCTTTCAAAAATGGATGTACATCTACAACTTATTACCTGCCGGAGTCAACACGAGTCAAAATGGCCGATAAAAAGGGCCAAACATAAAAATGGCTAAATTCATTTGCCATTTGTTATTTTACAGATACTGAGCTAAAATTAGATGTGGTAGTAGCTGAAAGTGATCCCCAACACATACTCCAAAGGCTAACGGATCAAACAAGGACTTTCTAGAAATCAAAGATCTCGTGAACTTAACTTTTAGCTATTTTTGTAGCTATAAGTTACTGTTTTGTCTATTTTAGCATTTAACTACAATTTGTCTTATTTTAGCTTTTAGCCACCGTTTTGCTGATCTTAACATTCTTTTCTGTTTTACTGCTTACAGCTTTAAGGTACTGTTTAACTAATGATAATTTTTATGCTGTTTTGCAAGTTACCTTTCAGTTAGTTTTGCTGAAGGACAAACTTTTTTAGCTGTTGTTTTGCTGAAATAACTTTTAAGCTACTGTTTAACCCGTTTTAGATTTTATCTACGGTTTTGCTTGTTCTAGCCACTACTATTCGACTGTTTTGCCACATTTCAAATTTAGCTGCTGTCTTAATTTTTAGCAACTGTTTTGCTAATTTTAGATTTAAGCTACTGATCTGGTACAACTTTTAGCTGTTTAAACTTTAGCTACTGTTTTCCTGATCTGCTTCTGTTTAGATTATTTTGTACAATAGCCCCTCAGTTTGAGCTTCTTCAACAAATTTCAGCCTCTTTCATATCTCAGGCTAGATTTATGCAAAACATATGGTTTCTTAAGCTACAGCTGAGCAGCCCTCCACTTTAACAACTGAAGAGCAGGAAATGCCTGTTGACCCTGAAGTTAAAACCATCTCAGGAAACTCTTGTTAAACCTGACGTTAAAACCATCTGAGCAAATACAGGTTGACCCTGAAGTTAAAACAATCTAGAGAAACTCATGTTAAAACTAGATTTAAAACCATATTAAGAGACCTTTGTTAAACCTGAAGTTTAAACCATCTTAGGAAACACCTGTTGAACCCCAGGTTAAACCATAAAGTAACACCTGTTAAATGTAGATTTAAAATATCTTGATGCATGCTGTTAAAAAAAAAAAAATCTAACGTTAAGTTAGGTCCTCTGGATGGATTAAAAAAAATTAAAATGTGACGAAAGACAAAACATTTCAACAAATTAAAACAAATAAATAAAATCCATTCAGAGGATTTGACTTAACTTTATTAGACTAGATTTAAAACCATATTAAGAAGCACTTGTTTAACCTGAAGCTAAAACCATCTTAGAAAACACCCATTGAACTTGAACTTGAAGTTAAAACCATCCCAGGAAGCACCTGTTGAATATGAGGTTAAAATCATTTGAGGAAATGCCTGATGATCCTGAAGTTAAAACCATTCCTGGATGCGCCTGTTGAACATGAAGTTAAAACTATTCCAGGAAACACTTGTTGATCCTAAAGTTGAAATCATCCAAGGAAACACTTGTTGAACCTGAAATTAAAACCATTTTAAGAAACTCTTGCTAAATCTGAAGTTAAAACCATCTTAGGAAACATCTGTTGAACCTGAGGTTAAAACCAACAAAAATAGCACCTGTTAAACCAAGATTTAAAATATCCTGATGCATGCTCAATAATCCAGGTAAAAAAATATAACAAAGTAAAAAAAAAAAAAAGTAAAAAAAAATATGATAATTGTTGAAATGTTTTGTCTTTTATCCAAAAGACTATCAGTCTGACTAAGTCTTTTGGATAAAAGATGAAACATTTCAACAATTTTTGCTATTTACTTTTTAATTTGTCCAGAGGACCTGATTTAAATGTTAGACCAGATTTAAAACCATATTAAGAAACACTTGTCTAACCTGAAGTTAAAACCATCTTAGAAAACACCAGTTGAATCTGAAGTTAAAACCACCCAAGAAGCACCTGTTGAACATGAAGTTAAAAGCATCCCAGGAAACAACTGTTGAACCTGAATTTAAAATCATCTGGGGACACACTTGTCAACCCTGAAGTTAAAACCATCAGGATGCACCTGTTGAACATGAAGTTAAAACCATCTCGGGAAACTCCTAGTAAACCTGAGGTTAAACAAAACAACATAAAGGAATCCAACAATTTTACATCCCAGGGAGAAAAAGAAACACCAAGCAGGTCTATTTTCAAACAAGTGATCCACAGAATCCCGTTGCCTCAGGCGTCGATTTATTCAAACCATGAGCACATTTTATACTCCGGGTCTTGCAGTGAACTCCAACACAAAAAACAAGGAGGGAGAAGATACTCAACTATAAACTGTTGTTTTTGGGTAGCTTCACTTACTAAACCGCTACGCTCATAAGCTACACATTGTGGCCTCCTTCCCGCCCTCTGGCCAAAGGTATAGGAGCAAAAAACTTGGCTTCAACAACAAGAACCACACTCTCCACTACTACAATCAGCCTTTAAGATTGTCCAGAGCAATTTAAATTGCTTCAAAATGGTTCTAACTGAAGACGAAACCAATTCCATTCAATTCAATTTATTTATTTAGCGCCAAATCACAACAAAGTTGTCTCAGGGCACTGAACAGAAACATTCACATACAAAAGCCAGTTAGTAAAAGTTCTAAGGAAGGAAGCCGGCAGACTCATTGAATCTTCACTAAGTCTCTCATCCTGAGCAAGCACAAAGGCAACAGTGGAAAGGAAAAACTCCTTTTTAACAGAAATAAACCTCCAGCAGAACCAGGCTCAGGACGAGCGGCCATCTGCTTTGACCGGCTGGGTTTGAGAGGACAGGAAGGAGAAACAAACACAGACTGGCAGGTGCAGGTGTAGGTGCAGGTGCAGGTGTAGGTGCAGGTGAACCCGTGGAAGAAATACAAAAACACATGTCAAGGACAAAAAAAAATACAAATACAAAACAAGCAGTAGCAGAATGAAAAAATGTGTTCAGTTTGTCCTCCAGCAGTCTAAGCCTATAGTAGCATAACTAAGGGAAAGCTCAGGAAACCCAAGCCAACTATAGGATTTATCAGAAAGGAAAAACTTAAGCCTAATCTTAAAAATAAACAATGTGTCAGCCTCACAGACACAAACTGGAAGTTGGTTTCACAAGAGAGGAGCATGATAACTGAAAAATCTTCCTCCCATTCTGCTTTTGAAAATTCTAGGAAACACAAGTAAACCTACAGTCTGAGAGCAAAGTGCTCAAAATATGAAACAACAAGATCTGTAATATAAGATGGAACTAGGATGTTGAGAGCTTTGTAGGTTAGAAGTAAGATTTTGAATTCAATTCTGGATTTGACAGGGAGCCAATGGAGAGAAACTAAAACTGGAGAGATATGATCTCTCCCACTAACTCCAGTTAAGACTCTGGCAGCAGCATTTTGGATCAACTGAAGACCATTGAGTGAATCTCAAATGAGTTGAAAAGGATGTCCTGTGGATGCATTCTCATCTACCTGCCAGCTGTGCTCGAGTGCCTGACCACCGAGATCCTGGAACTAGGAGGAAACACGGCTCATGACACTGAAAGGACAGGATCGTCCCTCGGCACCTATCCGCAGTGACGAGGAGCTCGGCAGACTGCTGGGAGGAGTTCTGCCCGGCATTTGGGAGGTCCTACAACCCGAGGGGAACCGAGAGGCCAGCCGAGTCTGAGTGGATGGATCGGACGGCATCTGCAGCCAGTTTATTAGGATCCACTGTGGGATGGACCTTTGCAGGAGATCCTTCCTGTCTACAGTCATCAGTATCTATAACATCTCTTAATTAAATGAGGATTACGAGTTACAACAACAAAAAAATTCCCTCTGGGATTAATAAAGTATTTTTGAATTGAATTGAATTGGCTTTTTAAAGAAGTATGTGGACACCCAGATAAACCATTGCAACAGTCCAGTCTAGACGTGACAAATGCAAGGACCAGTTTTTCTGCATCATTTTTATACGTTTCTAGTTATAGTGATATTACGCAGGTGGAAGAAGACGGTTCTAGTAACGTTTTTAATGTGGGGAATAAAAGACGTGTCCTGATCAAAAAGAACACCGTGATTTTTAACTTTAGAGCTGGAGGACAGATTAATGTCATCCAGAGAAAGACTGCAAGATTTATTCCTAAGATGCCCAGGTCAAAAAACTGAAACCTCTGTCTTGTCTGTGTTCAAAAGCAGAAAATTTAGGATCATCCATCCATCCATTATCTTTACCCGTTTATTCCATTTTGGGTCACGGGGGTTGCTGGTGCCCATGTCCAGCAATCACTGTGTGAGGGGCGGGGTACACCCTGGACGGGTCGCAAGTCCATCACAGGGACACATAGAGACAAACGAGACAAACAACCATTCACTCTCTCACTCACACCTAGGGACAATTTAGAGTTACCAATCTGCCTAACACGCATGTTTTTGGTCTGTGGGAGGAAACCGGAGCACCCGGAGAAAACCCACGCATGCACGGAGAGAACATGTAAACTACACCCAGAAAGGCCCCTGGACCGGGGTTTGAACCAGGGACCTGCTCGCTGAGAGGCAGCAGCTCTACCAGTTGCGCCACCGTGCTGCCCAAAATTTAGAATCATCCAGATTTTTATGTCTTTAAGACATGCTTGTAGTCCTGAGTAACTGATTGGATTAATTGGGTTTCATAGACAAATATAACTGTGTATCATCAGCATAACAGTGCTGATGATACACCAAGCTGCAGGTGTTCTTAACTCAAAGGCTTATGATTTCTAAACACTCCTGTTGAACAGGTTTACTCAGGTTTTATACTCGCTCTCTTCTTAGTGGCACATATCCAACGTCCAGCCACTTCAGAATCAGAGCCTGCCCGTCTTTCAGTGTGAACAAGCGACTTGTTGCCACGTATTCACTTCAATCCAATAACTACTTCCTTTTGTCTAAACCTGTGGTGCAGACGGAGCCAGGAGACATCATTTGAGTTGCAGCTCCGTTGTTCTGAAACCAACTTCAATCTTGTCTAATTTATTCATTATGTTGAACTTTATTTAAGCAAACCCACTGAGATCACAGACCTCTTTCACAAAGGCAGCCTGGGCCTGTAGGCCACTTAAACAAGTTGTTTTTTTATATTTATACGTATTTTAAGAGAACGGACATCAGACTGTAAATGTTTTATATGAACAGATCCTGTTTTAAGGAAGAGGGTTTCATGGTTTTATTTAAATGCTGTCGTTTAATGGAAGTGTTTTGTTGCCAGTTTTGGACAGGACGCATTCAATTTTTATTCTAAGCTTCTCCTGGTAAAATAAAGGAAATAATACAATTTAATAAAAATGGAAAACTACTTTTCTTTGGATCGTCTGGACAATTAACACAGGAGCTCATTTTAAATGTTAATTTGAAAGTTTATTTATTTGCTGTATCAGTTGTTTCGTGTTGGTGAACCAGTGCAACAATAAAGAAGAGAGTGAGGGAGTAGAAAAGAAATGCAGTCACAGAAAAGGTTTATTTTCTGGATTATTTATTGCAGAAAGGAAGTGGAATACAAACCATTCAAGGAGGAAGTTGTGTTACTACGTCGAAAACAAACTTCAATGGACAAATATTTCTGTACCAAGGATAAAACCTTGTGTACAAAAATCTAAATGCCATTTAAAAAATAAAAATAAAATTTGTGACGTTGTGTTGAAAACAGATTAGCGATTGATCCGAATGTAAATAAGACAAAAGGTCAGATGTCTCAAAGTTTTGGTGTAAGGCATCCTAAACAAAATAACTACCGCTGAAATCCTTAAATATTTTCAGAGACCGGCGGCGACTGTAAATCATCTTCACTTTCAGTTCGGTTCTGTGTTTTGAAAATCAAAAACGATGCTAGACAGGAGGACCAGCAGAGGATGAACTGAGGAAAACATGTTTGGAAAATAACTCCTGTAACAAACGGAGTCACGCGTGTTGGACTGGATGGTTCCTGGACCGGCGGTGTGTTTATCCGAGTGCGTCTGTACACGGCTGAGTGTTCCTGGTGGCAGATTACACGATCATTTCCAGCTGTCGTGCGTATTCGATAACCTGCTGCGCCAGCTCCGTGGAGGGAATGGTCACTTCCTCTGTCCTCTGGTGCTGACTGGTGAAAGTGTAACAGCCGTCAGGGTTCTGAGTCCAGCCACGCTGAAATCGAAGAAACACACGGCGCCGGTTATTTGGATGTTTTATTCCCCGTGCGCTAAAATATCAAGGAGGAATCGTGTTTAAAACTTAAGACCTGGGGTGTTCAAAATGTGTTCGGCCACATGGAGTGGTTTGTGCGGCCGTGACTGCACTTTTAAGATTAATATAATTTTGGTTTGTGGCAAACTTAAGGCCCAAATATGGCCCTTCTCCCTATCTGGCCCCCAAAATGAAAGTAAAATATTTTTATTCATTCGCATTTTACTTAAAACTTTATTTAGTTAGCACTGACTTCTCATGACAGTTGGACAACTTTGAAGCCACGAAAAATTAGCTTGAATTTTTCCGTAATCTTTGATTTTAATGTGGGAAAAAAATGACAGAACGTCAAATGAGACGGATGAAACTCTTGTTGAGGAACCTGCAACCAAGGAAAAATGTCCGGTATCTGACTGGAGCTAAAGAATTGACTGAAACTGGCCCTTTGTTTGAAACGAATTCATAGTTTTGGTCCTCGTTTGTAATTTAGTTCGACACCCCTGTGTGTATAGGTTGACGCAAAAGAGCCCCTTACAAAATTTAAGGGTGAAATATTTGAATGTGACTTGTGCAAATGAGGTGAAAATATTGATTTTTGCAACCTGGCTTTTAATTTTAAGACGTCCGGCAACTGAAATAGCATATTATCTTCCTAATCACCTTTAAATCAAACACATTTTTAACAGATTAGTCTTTTGAATTAATCCTTTGTCTTATAATCCTTATAATTCCCTTTGTAACGGAGCATTTTTCTCTGCTAGCTGCTGTAGAACTGGAAAATCCCTTCATATAATGTTTTAATCACTGTTACATTTAGGGCTGTAATTCTAGATGACATCAGTAAAGACCAATGAAAATAAGAGTTTTTAAACCGGCACTCTCATTATTACAACTAGCAGGTTGTCAGGTGATAAATCACCAAAATTCAATAAACTATGAAACATTTTGAAGCTCGAGTGAAAAATCGTTCCTCAATATTGAAGAATTCCTCGTTGTGGCTCTTTTTGTCGGCACGGGTAACAAATTTTTAGATTGAACAGGAAACCAGTGAAAAATAAAAATCTTAAAACGTGCAATATTAAGAACAATACAAGTTTTCCCAACTTCAATTACCCAGTTATGACTTTTATTACCATTTCATAAGAAAAAGGACTACAAACCTTTAATTTTTTAAAAAAAAAAGTAGAATTTGAGTAATTATTCAAAAATCTTTTTGAAGATATAAATTGCTGTTGATTTAATCATCAATCGAGGGAAATGGAACTTTATGGCGTGGGAATAATTTACATCCAGTGTGATCAGCTTTGCTGATGCTCCTTCAAACCTTCTATGAATCAGTTTTAGCCCCCGGGGGTCAGGTTGTTCAGCACCTTTACAACGAGCCATCTACGCTTGTTTGGATCTGGAGAATTTCTGAAAAAAACTCTCAGGTGGGATTCAGTCTGTAAATCAGTTCGTGGGTTCACCACCAGGCCACACACCTTAATAACGCCCGTTTTCAAAGAAAAGTGACTCATATTACGCTTTGGTTTCTGAGAATAGACTAAAACGTTCCTTTCCAAGCACAGGAAAACAAACAGACTAATGGGCATCTAAACTGTCCATAGGTGTACAATGAGTGTGAATATCTGTCTTTGT
This sequence comes from Nematolebias whitei, assembly GCF_014905685.2. Taxonomy (NCBI): domain Eukaryota; kingdom Metazoa; phylum Chordata; class Actinopteri; order Cyprinodontiformes; family Rivulidae; genus Nematolebias; species Nematolebias whitei. The sequence goes on from NC_056503.1 coordinate 44,288,190, forward strand.
ATCCCTGTGATGGACTTGTGACCTGTCCAGAGTACCCTGCCTCTTGCACAGAGGCTGCTGGATATGGACCCCTCAATGGCCCAGAAAGAAGAAGCAGGTAAATAGATGGATTGGTGGTAAAGGGGCCAAGCACTGTAATATTTCACCCATTTTATTGATAAATTAAACATCATAGCTCGACAACTGATATCTGACAGTTAAATCAAACCTTCAGTGACTCGAGTTTACATCCTGAAGAAGACTCTCACCTTCTTGGCATACTCTGTCATCTTTTTGGGGGTGTTGAAGAAAAGCACCCGGGTTGCTTCACTGAACTGGATCTGCTCGTACGCTTTCTCTATGCAACCTGCAATCTCATCCCTGCAAATACAATTATAAAAAAATTATTTTGGCTTGCTTGTTTTCAAATTGGTCATGTTTATTTTGAGGAGAGGGTTTAAGCTGTCAAATCTTTAATTTGTCTTTACTCTGTGGTCAAAGTGATTCTTACCGAATGGTGTCGAGCAGAATGTCTATAAAGAAGGTGTAACTCGCAGCAGGGATGTTGCCTTTTGCGAGAAATACCTTGTTGTAGCTGCCCTCCATCAAGTACTGAAATGACAAAAAAAAAGAGAAATCAGACCACAGTCTATATTTATAAAAAGTTCATATTAAAAAACATATCTGGGGTGAGATCTTTATTATTTTTGCACGTACAGATTATCACAGGCGATTTAAAATAGCATTTTAGTCTATTCAAGAAAAGTGAGTAGACTAAAAAAAGTTTGTCTACTCATCAACCAGGGACCAAAATCTACATAAAACCTTTGCATTCAGTTGTTTTTGTCTCACTGCGTCTAAATTTTATGCCTTTCCCCCATTGAGAAACTTAAAAACGCTGTTTCACAACTAGAAGTTGTTTTGTTTACAGCACATAGATGACAGTGGACAAAACTTCCCATCCATAACTACAACTTTTAGTATGAAAGGAGATTTTATTGTAAATGGGATGAATTAAATTGTTCTTATTATGGATAATACCAAGTAAAAAGCATAACTCACAGGCTGGCGGAAACCTAAGAGTGCGTTCTTTGACACATTACATCAAGGGTGCTCAATCCTGGTCCTCGAAGGTTAATATTCTGCATTTTACTTGTTTCTCTGCTCTAAAATGCCTGATTCAATCCTTGAATTAGCTCTTCGTGTTCTGAAAAAGCCCGTTAATCACCTATTGATTCAAATCAAGTGTGTTGGAGCAGAGAAACATCTAAAAGTTCCAGGACAGTGGCTCTCAAGGACCAGAATTGGACACCCAAGCGGTATATCATGTAAAAATGCACCCTCTGAATTCTTACACCCTCGTTATTGTTCATTTACAAGGTACCTGACCTGATTATCTTTACAAGAAGTCTGGGAGGAAATGACACAGATAGTTGCAATCCCACATGCAGTCTCTTTGTAACGTGTTAAAACACGTGCACGTATGAAAACAGCTTTTGTAAAATACTTAAAATGCTATGACTTCATGGAAATGAATAAAACTATTTAGGAAATGTAGTGTCAAAATATAAATAAAACGAAAAAGTATTATTTCAGGTAAATGTTAATCTTAATTATTCATGGGCACCACATGAAAAACAGCTGCTAATCAGGTCTCTCTTGTAAATGAGTCCTCGAGGCTCAATGGGATTTAAATGTCTAAATAAAGGTTGAATTAATCTGAGACTACACAACCGTTTCTCCTAAATTTAGAAACCTTAGCTCCTAAACTGAGATAAAGATTACTAAAACTCACAAATGCCATTTTCCCAAGAAAGACCAGTTTAATGTAGAAAAATAATCAACCTAAATTTGAGTTTAGTCCAGTAGTGAAGATGACAGCACCTGTTCTAAGGAAACCGGATGTTTGATGTACACGTTAGTCTGAATATCTCGCGCGCTCAGCCTCTCGAGTTCTGTGTGAAATTCAGACACTCGATTCTGTGAGAGCAGGAAGAGCAGGTTCAGTCCAAGCAACTGGTGCATGTAGGCAGCTTCAGGCAGCTCATTTCTGAATGACAAACGGGGAGGAAAAAAGAATGTTGAAGGCAAATCAGTGAGTATTGGCTGAAAATTTCACATGAAAGAAAATAAAATATAAAGGGACATTACATGTAATCAAAGTAGTAACATTTTAGTTGGGCCATGTATCTTTCAAAAGATGGGATGTCTTTCTTTTGGATGCTCCACAGAGCTCCAATCTCAAGGACATCACCTGAAACAAACATGTTTCCAGTTAGGCATTTATCATTTAATTTAATTTACCGTCCTGCAATCCCCAAATAACACAACGGTGACTCACGAGCTAAAATGAGCTGCTGTTTGGTCATTCCAGATCCGATAGTAGGTAAGAAATTCAGCTCCAGTAATGAAACCTGGACAAACAAGATTTGCAGTTTCAACAAAATTCTGTCCTTAATAATTTGTCACAACATATGCAAATGAACAAAGTATGAGTTATAATGTTTTGACTTAACTAAAATTGTCAACTCAGTGAGCTCTAACAGGGAAATGACTACATTATTTTATGTTTTAATGTTTAAGTTTCTCATTTTTATAAGCAAGCAAATGTTTTAAAGAATTGCAAATCGATGAGCACAAACAACCCACGTGCTTTGGAAGAAAATAATCTAAATAATGTAAAATCAAAGCATTAAAACTTTAATACAGATTTAATAATATTTATGAAGCTTTAACCATTCAGAAGATCTCTGGCCTATTACAGTTTATACCATCACTTTATTTTATTATTTAAAAAAGGGTCGAATAGGATTTAGGAAAAATGTATTGCTTCAGAGAGGGAAGTTGAGTATAAAATTGTTTGTGATACTTTTCAGCTCCAATGTTTGGGTTCATCTGGCACTTGGATTGATTAATGCTAATGACGTTAGCAACAAATAAGTGATTGGTTTTCCTACAGTCATAACAAAAAAACAATATAAAAATGCCGGTAACTCGAACAATAAAACATAGCTGACAGATTAAACTTAAACCAAAACTCGTTACTTTTTTAAAATAATAAACAATCTTTCTAAATTCGACTAGCCTAGCTAGCCTGTTAGCATGTTTAGCTACATTAGCCCTGCTGTTTTAGAAGATATATTAATTCAGTTTGTACAATAAAATTAATAATAACCAAACAAGCAGGTGGCCCACCTTAAGTTTGCTCAGGAGTTCTCCGCATTTGTCCAGGTTCGGTTTGTTTTTGTTCCACTCGGCTTTGAGGGTCTCATATTGTCCCGCAGCTTCTTTCAACGCCATGGTGGTGATTCTGCAAAATGTACGACGCCGGCCAACGATTTACGGCTGTCGTGAAACGCCCGTAAAGCCCTGGTTTCCTCGCGAGACGACGCCAGAGAGTGTTGAACAAGATGGCGGCGTTCGGCAGCGAAAGGTGGCTGGGTGATTTACCGAACCATGCCATTTTCAAAAAAATACGAGAGAAGTTGGATTTGGAGTCGAAGTCAAACGAGAAAGAAGTCGTTAAAAATCTGACGTTTTGTTTGGGCGGGGACTTTTTCGTGTGGGACGACTCGGAAAGCGTGTTTTACACGACCAACCTGCGGCAGCTGAACTCGGAGGAGGAGAGCGAAAGCAGCGGGAAGTTTCAGACCTTGTTGTGCATCAACCCGCCTCTCTTCGACGTGTGCCAGGTGTTTGTGAGCCCGGCGCAGCGCCACGTCGCGCTGGTCGGCCAACGGGGCGTCTCGGTCCTGGAGCTCCCGCAGCGGTGGGGCAGGAGGTCCGAGTTCGAAGGGGGACGGGACCGAATCAACTGCAGAACCATCCCGGTGGCGGAGCGCTTCTTCACCAGCTCCCCGTCGGTGAGTCTGCGGCAGGCGGCGTGGTACCCGAGCGAGACCGACGACCCCCATCTGGTTCTGCTCACATCCGACAACACCATAAGGTTTTACGGCCTGAAGTCGCCCCAGACCCCAGCCAAAGTCCTGTCGGTGTCCCAGTCTGAGGACGACAGCAGCGTCCACCCCCCGGCCCGGTCCTACGCTGCATCTCTCGGGGAAGTAGCTGTAGCTTTTGACTTTGGGCCAAGTTCAGCTCCTCCTCGGCAGCTGGCAGCCCAGCTCTTCAAGGAGCAGCCGGTTTATCCTCTGTACATCCTCTATGAAAACGGGGAGACCTATGTGAGCTACACGGGTCACACAAACGGGTTGAGTTTCAGTAACCCTGCAGGACCCCTCCCCATGTACCCTGCGGCTGAGGACAACTACGGCTATGATGCTTGTGCCATTCTGTGCCTGCCCTGTGTGCCCAGCATCCTGGTGATCGCCACGGAGACGGGGACGCTCTATCACTGCGTGGTTCTGGAGTGTGATGAGGAGGAAGAGTCCGGGGCGGTGGAGAAGTGGATCCGACGCGCCGGGGCTGTTCCGGCTCTGTATGTGTTTGAGTGCGTTGAGCTTGAGCTCACGCTCAAAGTGGCTGCGGACGACGACGAGCCCCAGGAGTTCGACTTCACCTGCCCGATCAGGCTGCACCGAGACCCCCTGTGTCAGCAGCGGTACCACTGCACCCATGAGGCGGGGGTGCACAGCGTGGGGCTGATTTGGGTCAACAAGCTGCAGAGGTTCCTTCAGTCCGGCGAGGAGGACAAGGACAGTCTCCAGGAGCTGGCTGCAGAGAAGCGCTGCATCGTAGAGCACATTCTTTGTACCAGACCGCTGCTGACCAGCTCGTCCGCTCCTGTTCTGGGCTTCTTAATCGTGTCCGACCTCTCTTTGGGTGCCACCATGATCTGCATCACCGCCACCTACGAGTGCATCATGTTGCCCCTGCTGAGCTCCATTCGCCCTCCCTCCCCTCCTCTGCTTTGTTCCCATCCAGGTCCCGGTTCTGGGAGCTCCCCTCTGCGTGGGCTCGCCAACGACTCCTTTGAGCAGCACATCCGCAACATCCTGGCTCGCAGCTCCACCAACCCCGTCGTGCTCAAGGCTGGCGACAAGGACGCCCCGCCGCCACCGCCGGAGTGTCTGCAGCTCCTCAGCAGAGCCACGCAGGTCTTCCGTGAGGAGTACATCCTGAAGCAGGACATGGCCCGCGAAGAGATGCAGAGGAGGGTGAAGCTCCTGAGGGACCAGAAGAACAAGCAGCTGGAGGAGCTGGCTCTGTGCCGGGAGGAGAAGAAGAGCTTAAGAGAGGCGGCGGAAAGGCTGGCCGATAAGTACGAAGACGCCAAGTATCGTCAGGAAACCATCACGAACAGAGTCAAGAAGGTTCTGTGCAGCCTGCAGAGCCAGCTGCCCGTTCTGTCCAACAGCGAGAAGGACATGAAGAAGGAGCTGCAGACCATGAGCGATCAGCTGAAACACCTGGACAACTGCATCAGGCAGGTCAACATGAAGATGGAGTACCAGAAGAAACAAGTGGACAAGGACATGTCTGCAGCCAGGACCACCGTCTCACTGAACGCCCACCAGAAGAAGGTTGTCCAGGACGTCCTCAGAGAGCAGGGACAGCAGATCGGGGACATGATGAAGCAAATCAAAGACGTCAAAAACCACTTCAGCTTCTGAACGTCTCCAAAAACTTTGTTCTCTTCAGTTTATTCTGTTTGTACATTCAGAACATTTTGAACTCAATCAAACCAAGTTTTTGACGTGATTTAACTTTTAGAATTAAAAAAATAAACATTTTCTGTAGCGGTTTGTACTAATTTTATTTACAAGATGATTCAACAAATTCTGGTTTTACGGCGCGTTTATGGTTCCAGTGAATAATTTAAAAAAAACCATTTGTTCTAAAATAATGTTTTTTTAAAGGCTGCCGGTTGTTTCTGTAACTCATTTGGTTTAAAGTCAGTCATCTTCTAATTTACATAATCGATCCGATGAAGTCAAATCACGTTCATCGTTAATTTTTTGTATGAAGACAAAATGTTTATTTACCGTTCACAAATATAAAGTGCTCGCAATTATTGTGCATATTTTCATTTAACAACTAAATTATATTTGATGAAAAGCGTCGAGGTAGATCTGGTCGTTTCATTTGATCTTTGACTTCCTGCCTCCCGTCGTCTTCATCTACTTTGTGTGTAAATGTTTTAAATTAACGTGAATTGTTGGTATTTTAATGTTTCTGAGGACCTCGGTTTGATAAACAGCCACGAAGTCCGGAGCGGGTTTGGTTGAAATTTTACGTAGAAAATCTGACAAACGTGTAAAAATTATAGCTTAAACCAGGGGTGTCCAAAGTACGGCCCGAGGGCCATTTGCGGCCCTTGGAGTGATTTTGTGCGGCCCACAACTGCAGTTTGAATTGTACCATTTTGGTCAGCAGGCTTAAGAAGTTGTTGCAGACTTTCTGTATATTTGTTGATAATCCTTTTTTATATAATGTTTAGATTTAACAGCAAAACAGATGAAAAATAATCTCAATGCGCAATATTAAATAAAATGCATTTTATTTTCACTTCATGGTACAAAGCACCACAAACCTTTACAGACTTGATAATGATGCTTAAAACTTGACTAAATATAACAAGTTGCAGTTGATGTAATAACCAATAGAGGGAAACTGGGCATTTTTAATCTTTGGATGTTGTAGCGACTGACGGATGATTTTTCAGAACTTCCATCAGCCTTTTGGTCCGTCCATGGTCCAAAAGTTTGATCGACCCCCTTTTAAAAGGACATTTATTCTCGTATTACGCTTTTGTTGCTGAGAACAGACAAAAATCAACTTTCCAAACCGACCCAACAAAAATAATTATAAATAAAAATATAAGGTTAGTGTTTAAGAAGCTTTTAATGTTTTTGTATCTACAACAATTTAAAACTCCATAAAAATGAGTAAGCTTTTGTCTTTTTAACTTAATTTACTAATATTTCCACACAAAAACATCGATCAGTTTTTTTAAACATTGATCTCTGAAATCACTTCAGCTGTTTTTAGCTATTGTCTTTAGCTACATTTAGCTACAGCTTTGTATTGTTAGCTTTTAGAAGCTGTTCTGCTAATTTTAGCTTTTTGCTTTGATTTACTAAATTTAGCTTTAAGCTGTAGTTTTGCTATTTTATGCTAATTTTTAGCAAAGGTTTTGATAATTTACTTTGTATAAAGTTTGTAGCAAATTTAGTTCTTTTTACCGTTTTGTTAATTTTACTTTAGCTATAATTTTGCTCATTTTTAGCTTAAATTTAAAATTTTCATTAATAGTTTCTGTTCAGTGCCCTGAGATGACTTCTGATGTGACTTGGTATAAATATATATATATAAATATATATATACAATTGAATTTTAGCAACAGTTTGTTAAAAGTAGCTCATTTCTAATAAAAAGAGTTACAAATTAAACTTGATATTAAAATAGAAGTTGTTTAAAATCGAGGTAAATTCAAAGCAGTACTTGAAATAAAGAGAAACAACTTTACTGCATAATAATAATTAAATTTAAATTAAATTTTACCTTCTTTTTTTAGACCTTTATGTTGATCAGTGAATGTTTATCCTCAGATGTCCAGCTGCTGATTTTACAGACAAAAACGATCATTCTTCACTTCATAACCTCTAAAAAATAAATAAAGTCCCATCTTTTATTGTATGAATTTAAGTGAATAAAATGTGTAGTTTAAAACATTTCAAACAGGTTCTGTGTCCCGCCTGGAGCTGGAAACGAGCAGATGTTCTTCATCCAGCAGATGTCCCTCCTCTTCACAGCAGAAGGCCTTGTTTTCCTCTCGGAGAGGAATTCCCCTCAAAACACGGAGTGACGTATCAGGAGGAGACCCCGGCTTTGTTGAGTAAGCTGCGGGGATCTCGTGCTGGCGGGGTCATCTGATGATCTGGGCCACCCTCTGATGGGTTCCTCAGGATTAGTGACTCACCAGAGTCCAGGTCTGTAACAGGATCTTTGTTCAAACCGCCTTTCAGAGGCCAACTTTGCTCATGTACTCAGAGGGTGTGGCGCCCTGCAGGTTTGCTCCTCACGAGGGGGAATGTTGTTGAAATCTCAAAAGGCTCCAGTGTTTGGATCCTGAGCAAAGTTTGCGGACCCTGGAAAGGAGATATTAATAACTCGAGACCAGCCCACCGCATTCCTCACATGTGAGTCACCGAGGCAGAGAAAAGGCCTGCATCGCCTCTGTTCCTAATTTCTTTCCATGGAGGAGGAGCGGAGCGAGGAGGCGTCGAGGCCTCCCCTTCACTGGGACACTTTTAAAAAGCGTCTAACATGAGACGCCCGTCTCTCTCAGGCCACAGTTTAGACCGAGCAGGCAGGCTGACGAGGCCGCTGGAGCAGAACCGAACCCGGGACGAGAGGGAACACGGTCCAGGGGGGAGGCCTCAGATGGAAAACGGTGGTATGAGGCCTTGGCAGAGGAGCGTGTGAGTCACTGTTTATCTGGTCGGTCACCAGGAGACCAGAAGAGCTCGACAGAACAGACTCAAACCGCTCTCGACTTTTAGTTTTGGAGGAGTTCGCTCTTTTTTTAAAACTGAAAAAGTCGTGTAAAAAAACAAAGTCACTACATCTCACACGAATGACTCTCAGCTACTACCACACCTAATTTTAACCTATGATGCGACTAAATTAAACCCATTTTTGCAATGGCTAATGTCGATTAGCGATGGTGGCCATCTTGAATTATAATAAATAAGTTGCTGATGGTAATTTCCTGAGTTTCATTCAAATCTGTCCAGTGGTTAAATTTAATTAAATTCAAAAGTACTTTATTAATCCCAGAGGGAAATGAAGTGTTGTCGTAGCTCATCATCCTGGTTTCATTCGAGAGTTGTTATAGATGCTGATATCTGTGGGCAGGACTTGATCTCCTGCAGCAAATCTGAAGAATCTGGCCGCAGATACCGACCTGTCCATCCAGCTTGCTGTCAGATCCGGCGGGCCTCTCAGTCCTCCTGGGCTCCCGAAGGCCGGGCAGAGTTCCTCCATGAGCGATGGTCACTCCTCGCAGCAGTCTGCCGAGCTCCTCGTCGCCACGGACAGACAGCTGAAGGTGCTGGGGGATGATCCTGGTCCTCTCGCCATCACGAGCCGAGTTTCCCACCAGCTCCAGGATCTCGGTGGTCAGGCACTCGAGCACCGCCGCCAGTTTGACAGGAATGCATCCACGGCACCTCCTTTTCAACTCATTTTGGGATTTGGGGCTGTAGCTGAGGTATTCAAGCTTTAGAGATGTTAATCAGCTGCTCCTGGTTGTTAAAAAAAAAACCTTGTTGCCACGGTTACGCATCATAACAAATGCCCAAAAGTGAAAAGGTTTCGGTAAAAATCCTTCCAGCTGCACATCATCTGTTACCAGAGGAAACATTCATCCGAAAAAAAGTGATTTCCATCCAGAAACAAGAGGAATTAAAGTTTCCAAAAGCAATTACTCAGAAAGTAACAGAGCGACTCCAACATGCATCCACCCCGAGTGGCGCAGTTCTAGAACCATCTAAAATCATGAGATATTTTACTAACAGACACAGACAGGGTTGATTTTAAATGATTTTAAATTTTGGTCAAGGTTTATAGATGTTTTAAACTACCATGGATAAGAATGTCGACTGCCCATGAACCATATGTTTGAGGTAGCAGAGTACTTTTATCCAACATTAACACTTCATGCTTTTATTTAAAGCTAAATACTGCTCAGTATAAGGTACTTCATGTATACTTTAGTTATGACACTCAGCTACTACCACAGCAAATTTTAGCTCAATATTTGTAGAATTGGCTTTGTTAGCTGTGGCGGCCATCTTGAATTGCATTGACTAACAGTTAATCAGTTGTTTGTTCATCCGATGATTACTTCCTGGGAGTTTCAATAAAATGTGACCATTGATATTTTGCCATCACTGCTCTTTGCCTTCAGCAGTGGCACAGAAAAAGTAGCTAAAAGCGTCAAGAAGTGCAACAAAAACTTCACAGTTAAGGGATTTTATTTCCTTGCAATAAACGTTAACACAATTTGTGGAGAAGTGCACAGTAGTCAGTAATATGTCGTTCAGTCTGGTTAGAGTTCATCTTAACAGGTGAAAAAAAAAACGAGATTTATAAAAATAATACATATAGTTTGCAGCAGATTGTGTGAAAAGCACGAAAGTGAAATTAATTCAGGTTATTGGAGTCGTGCTGCAGAAAAAAGGCTGTAAACAAGCATGAGCTAAGCAGGTCTTTGTTTAAAAAAAACAATAATAATAATAATTAGCACATTCCCTCAAAGCAAATATACTCCAGCATCAATATATCACTGATTATCTGTTTATGGGTTTAATACCATACATTTACTTTCTAATACAAGTTTAAAGCTTCTCGCTCAGACGGTAATCTTCGGCTAGAAGCAGCCGAACACGGGGGCTGCTACGTCTGCAAGAAGCCCCGCTTTTAGTCCCATAAATACAGTTCAGCTGTGCAAGAGGTGAGCTACACAGAACTGTGCAAAAGTTTTAAACCGCCCCACGTCTCTCTTTAACTTGTTACCAAGGAGTCAGGATCAACCGTTCAGAATCTTTGTAGGTTTTTGGACTTTGTTTTCTCTTTCACTCAGTTTCTGTTCAGCCCTTCCTGATTGTAACAGCATGTTGGGCAACGTGGGCTTAAAAAAACAAAAAAAAAGAGGAAAGTAGCCAAAAGACATCTGACTCAGGACTTGCATCGTTCATGTCAAGTTTTCAACCAGCAGCCCTTTGATGCCTCCTGTTGATGCTAAAATGCTTATATTTAATTGTCTTTGGTATTTTGTATAGATTCAACTAAAGCAATAGAAACAAATTGTGCTTTGTTAGAAGCTACGAGAAACAAAGTGCCTAAAGGTTCAATTCAAAACTGGTTTTGTGCAAAGTTGTTTGATATGTGTTGACTCAGCTCTGTCTCTTGAGTTTGGGAGCCTTTGTGTGTCTGAATGGTTCATAAGTCAGAGTTAAGCTGCTTAAATAATAATAAAAAAACAATATTCTGTAAATGGTCAGGCACAAGAACGGCACATGAAGAAAAAAATTCAATAGAAAGTTGGAAAAACTTGCAGAAAACATGGAAACGTGCTGAGCAGGACCAGAGGGGAACTTTCACGCTGGTGTTTTAAACTAAAATCTTCTTTTGATAAGAAATCTTGTGCAATACTGAGAGATCTTGCAAGATCTATTAGCACTGTTGTGTATGACTCGGTCGTTAAAATCTACCGTGGTTCACGAGATATTTTGCTAACTGCTGAGCCAAGATCTTGTGCACTGTCTAAAGCTTATGTGTTGAGGATGATGCTCAGCTACTACCAAACCAGATTTTAGGCCATTATTTGTAACATTAACTGAGTTATAGTCACGCATGCTCTGACTCCTCTGAAGTAAACTCTAAAGAAACAAGGAATGACTCAAGACTTTTGCACAGTGCCGTGCATGTAACATTTTTGTGGGCTGAGAGGATAAAAGCAAAAACAAACAGTAGCATGAAGTGGGCGAGCCGGCGGAGAGGAATCCACTCAGCTGCTGTTTACGCATCGGAGCCCTTCTGCCTGCGTTTGGAGGGGGGGATCAGGCGGGACGGCAGCTCTGGCGGTAGACCATGGCCCTCCAGCTTCACTTCGATCAGATGGCTGGCCAGGGCAAACTCCTCATCATCCAGCATGCCGTCGTGGTCCACGTCGGACAGCTTCCAGATGCGACCCAGCACCGAGTTGGGCAGGCGGGAGCTCACCATCCAGTCCTTGGCCTTGGTGCCGCTCAGCTTCCCCTCGTCGGGGGCGAGGTTGTAGAAGATTTCATCGTATTTGGGCTTGTCTTTGGTCACCACCCAGTCCTCCTCCTCCTGGCTTGCCTCTCCGTTCTCCTCAGCGAAGGGGTCGCCCTCTGTGAAGGGTCCGGCCCGGGTCCCGAGGAAGGCGCCACCCTGCACGCCCGGCTGGTCTCCTGCTTCCAGCTCCTCTTGCCGCAGGAGGGGCATCAGCTTGGCGATGTCGGAGGCGAGCAGCTCATCCAGAGCTGCCATCAGGTTCGGCTTCAACGTCTTGAACTTGGTGAAGTCGTGAACCATCAGCTGTTCCTGTAAAGCATGAACAACAATGTTAGCTTGGGGTTCTGAAACTTGTTGAAGACCCTAATACCAAAAATTTTGAGTAATTACTCGAGTACAAGTGGCCTCACTGGAACACCGCGGCTCAGACTAACCTGCATCTTGGCACAGTCTGGAAAATCTCCAGGAGAGATGTTGTACTGCAGCTGGATCTTGGAGAAGATAACCGGCAGCTGGTAGATCAGATTCTTCTTTTTGTTATCTTTCCTGAAGACTGAAGGCATCTCCTGCTTCAGATAGCTGATGATGTGAGCGTGGACCTGTAGAAAAACACCGGCTGAGTTCCTCAGTTATTCCAAGGAAAAATTGTTAGGATGCTACAACCCTCAGGGTCACCTACCCTGACCAGACGGGCCCTCTTCACCAGGTCGTTGAGCTTCCGTAAAGCTGCGTTGCGAGGGAGGTTCTGAATGTCGGTGAACAGATCCTCCTCCTCCAGCTCAAACAGCTTACGGTTATCAGCAACCATCAGCGGCTCTGACCAGAACGAGCCGATGTACACGCGCAGGACTTCAGGGGTGCCGAACACCTTACCCAGGGACCACATCAGTGCACCGTAGACTCGCATCAGCTGCTGGGTTCCCACCATGTCGGCCTTGTTGAGGACCACGCGCAGCTTGTCCTCGTTGCCTTTCAGGGCCCCGATGGCCTCGGAGAACTCGTCCGATATCTCCAGCTTGTGAGCGTCAAACAGGAGGATGATCCGGTCCACGCGCTCCGCAAACCAGCGCAGCACAGCCGGGAAGTCGTAGCCTGGTGGTTCCAACAGAACACCGTGAGACATCCATCCATTGTCCATCCATCCACCTATAATCCATCCATCCATCCTTCCATCATCCATCCATCATCTATCCATCATCCATCCATCCACCTATCATCCATCCATCCATCCATCCATCCATCCATCCATCCATCCATCCACCCATCCATCCATCATCTATCCATCAATCCTTCCATACATCCATACATCCATTATCTATCCATCCATCCTTCCATACATTCATACATCCATTATCTATCCATCATCTATCCATCATCCATTCATCCACCTATCATCCACCTATCATCCATCCATCCATCCATCCATCCATCCATCCATCCTTCCATCATCCATCCATCATCTATCCATCATCCATCCATCCATCCATCCATCCATCCATCCACCCATCCATCATCTATCCATCCATCCTTCCATACATCCACCCACCCATCATCTATCCATCCATCCATCATCTATCCATCCATCCATTATCTATCCATCATCTATCCATTCTAATCAGATGCTTGAACCACCTAAGCTGACCCCTTTTGACGAGGAGCAGCAGCTCTACTCTGACCTCCTCCTTGGTGACGGAGCTCACTTTATCTGTAAAGCTGAACCCAGCAACCCAACAGAGGAAACTCATTTCAGCTGCTTGTAGTCAGAATTTGTTCTGACCAAAGGTGAGGGCTGAAACAAGACTGGGCCAGTAAATCAACAACTTTGCCGTGATTGGAGCAACTCCCTCATTACTGCAGTCGAGGCCTTGAGTCATCAGGCCGTCTTCAGCTTCAACAGCCATCATTTGTGAACAAAGGTCCCAGGTAAACTCCTTTGCTTGATGCAAAGACTTTACACATACCCAGAAGGAACAGTTCCATTTTTCCGATAGAAAACCAGAAACAAATAAATATAAAATAAATATGATTGAAATAAAACAAGATCAGGAAGAGAAAACCAATCTGTAAATCCCCTGCAGCTGCTGTCTCAAGCATCAAAACGTCCGTTTGTCTTCGTGCAAATAAATATTTACACTAAAAACCACATTTCAGACGTGCGTGAATGTGTTGGTACCTTGCAGCTCATTGGAACAACGCTTCATGTCTTGTAAAATATTGAGTCAGTTAAAACATAATGTTTACCTGCATGCCCTTACTGTGTGATAAACACAAGTTGTAAGAAAAATGATTTATTAAGTTACACTAGAATAATACGGACAGATTTGTTGGTTCCCTTAAGGAGAATATTAATCGTTTCTTTCTTCATTCATGTTTCAAGCTAAGTGTTAGACCTTCAATAGAAACTCAGGAACCTTCGAGCTTGTCATCAGACCTTCAGCTTGTTTGAAGGTAACAAACAACCTCTGGGTCGTTTGGTCCTGTTGTGAGCACCACACTGAACGTGGAGAAGAAAATTCACATTAAAGCAAAGATCATCTCCAAGCAGCTCCATGTTCCTCTGACCACATGACATTATTTAAAAGTGTAAACTTTATGGTACTGTGGTCAACCTCCCAGGACATGGACGCAAGAGGAAATACGACCCCAGGTTGATCAAACAGATTGCGCTGATGGCAGAAAAAGAGCCAAGGAAACCATTCAAGCTGAACTCCAAGGTCAAAGTACATCACTTCCTGGCTGTAGCATCATAGAAGGAAGGTCCCCCCATTGACAGAAAAACACATGAATCCAGACTAGACTATAACATGATGCATGCTGACAAGATTCAAAGTTTTTGGAACCGATGAGACAAAACTGGAGTTGTTTGACTCCAGTCACACAAGTTGTTTTATTGATTATTGTGTGGAAGAGTACCAGCATATTTATGCACATCTGAAAATGTTACCATTCCCATGGTTATAATAATCAAAAAAGTAAATGATCATGTTAAAATAGTTTTTTTAAACTGAACAGTTTTGATGCTGCAGAACTACGTAACACAAAAATGTCCAGAAAAAGTGAAAAATTGCTTCTGGACAGACGAGTTGCTGCAGAATTTAGCCATTTATCATTTCTGTGAGCTCCAGAGACAACGTGCTGTTTACCTCTGCTTTCTGAAGTGGGCAAGAACATTTTTCTGGCACATAACTCAAAACCTGAGCCATAAAATGTAAACTATTTGCAAACTTATCATCAGACTCAAGCAAGGAAACATGTTTTCAATGATTTGGCTGCATTGACTTTTTTTTTTTTTACGAGTGTTAGTTTTTTTGTGCAGATTGAAGTAATAATGAATTACTTGGAGATGGGAGTGTAGAAAATGTTGCGAGATGAAGATGATGGTGGTTGTTTCTCAACAGTGCATTCCTCCTGATGTGCTGACAGAGTTTCTATCTGTTCTTCATTATAAGTTTATGGCTGCTTCGTGTCCTGCTGCCAAGCAGTTATGGTGACAGAACAAACGGGTCTCGTGAGTTAGTCGAGATGAGTTTGTTGGGTGACGATGATGATGATCATGGACCTCTGCTGCACCCCACCCCATGCCCTCTCCTCACCTTTGTCACCCCGCTCACCTCGGCTCACTCTCTGCTTGGCTCCGGACAGGATCCCCGGCGTGTCGATGATGCTGATGCTCTCCAGGACCTGGTTCTGCATCTGGGCACACTGGAATCTGGTTTATCCATCAAGACAGAGGGAAAAGTCACGTTCGCATACCACCCCGGTTCCAAAAAAAAATTGGGACGTTGTGTAAAATGTAAATGAAAATAGTTTGCAAATCTCATAATCCCATATTTTATTCCCAATACAACAGTAAACAAATTATATTTTTAATTTTATGGCAACAACACACCAAATATAACTGTGCATCATCAGCATAACAATGAAAATTTATCCCACGCTGTTTAATAACTTTACCTAAGCATATATAAAGTAAAGAGTATTGGTCCAAGCACTGAACCCTGAGGAACTCCATGACTAACTTTGGCGTATGAAGAAGATTCATTATTTACATTTAGAAACTGGAATATATCAGATATGATTTAAACTGTTTTAGTGCCGTTCCATTAATCCCAATATCATATTCAAGCCACCACAAACAAAGTTGTTTCAGGTCCATAACTTCCATTATGAAGCATCTCCTCCTCTTTTAATAACAACTAGGACCTGAGGAGACCAGCTGTTGGAGCTTTTGGAAGGAATGTTGTCACAAACTTGTCTGACGGAGGATTCTAGTTTTTCAATGATTCTGGGTCTTTTTTGATGGATCAGAGCATTTATTGTTCTAAAACCTGTAGATATATTTTCTGCATTAAAGGAGAGTTTCCAGATGTGTGAGCTTCCCAAGCACACATGCACCCCCATACCAAAAGAGAGGCAGGTTTTTGAAATGTGTGCTGATAATAGACCAGATGGTCCCTCTCCTCTTAAGAACAGAGGACTTGAGTCCGTGGTTTCCAAAAAGAAATTAAAATTTTTAATTAATCTGACTACAGAACAGTTTCCCACTTTGCTTTGGTCCATTGTAAATGAGCTGTGCTCTATTGTCAATAAAATGTGTGTTTTTGAGATTGTGATTTATTGCATTGTTTTTGTTTGTTTTTCACAACTTGCAGAGCGCCTTTTCTTAGAACCGCAATCATTAAAAACAGAAAAACGATGATTAATTTGCGGTTAGCTTTTATTTTTAAAGGTCCAGTGTGATCAAAGGAAGGCTTCAACTTTTTATTTTCTTTCCCCAGATCTCCACCCAGTCCCTCCCACTGTTGGCCCATTGTGTGCAGGTCTGCCTCGCTCTCCTCTGGGCTTCCTGAAGGAAAAATGACCATCACTGCCAGAATCAAACAATAAGATCTGCTAACGATCTGAGGCTTGTAACAACAACACCACTTCCTGCTGTTTAAGTGCTTAACGGGTCCACGGGTCCCCAAAACAGGAAGTCCAACGCAAAAGAAGACGCAAGTACATTCATGAACATGACCCTGATGGAAAAACTTGCATCAGACAGAACCTCTTCTGGTGGCTTTCAGCTTGCCATTGTACAACATCAGACTGTTTTCTCAGTTAGAGTGTGGAAAAATGTGCACAGAAAGCTGGCAGTCCAGAAAATAAACTTCTGATCTGCAAAGCTCCCAAGTCTCCCCTCCCCCGAGGAGCTGTGCAGTCCTTTGACCTTGTGTTTACAATATATTTCTCATCTGAACCCATCCACTTTCATCACCCCCTCTGTTCCCGTCGCTCCCTTTCTCCATTTTTTCCACAAATAAGGCAAGTGACTCCTCACTCTGAAATTTGGCACAAGCGGTTGAAATTCCAAACAGCTAAAACACTTTCCACAAACTTTCCGCTTGCCTCACGCACAGTATGCCCGCTTTGTGCTGTCTTCACACCGACTCCCTGAAAGGGAGACCTTACAAAGCCCTGAGAATGGACCCACCTGTTGAGGAAAGTGTTTCCAAATGGGTTGAGTTTCCGGAAAGGCTTGTTGGGGTCCACAATCAGGGCATTCCCTGGTATGACGCCCTCCACCTCCCCGTGCATGATGGCAGTGAAGCAGTCGGTGGTGGGTTCAGGACCCACACGGCTCCCTGGAATTTCCTGCTCCAGCAAATACCTGTCAGCCACACAGAATTTTTGTGCTTGAATTGAATACAAATGAAGCAGACGACAGGTAAACTGAAGAAACTGAGAAAGTTACTTGATGAACGTGGTCTTTCCGGTGGAGTACTGTCCCACAACCAGCACCATGGGCTTGTTGTCAAAGTCTGCATCCTCCAAACTTGGAGAGTGGAAGTCGTGGAAACCATAATACTGCTCCAGAGGCAGCAGCTTCTTACGGTACAAGGACTTCAGCCCTTCTGTCACAGTGCGAATCACCTCGGGTGCCTTCTTGACATCTTTACGCCCCCAGCGTGACATCTTCAATGGCTAATGAGATAATGGTAAGAAACCACCGTCAGTTGTTTGGATCTGCGTTTCCCATAGGTGTACCAGTGAAAAATGGAGGTTATGAATATAACCAACGTTCCCTGAGGGAGAGAAACGAGGTACAACACAAATGTATGGGGACCTACCATCACGCCCTGACAATGCATATGCAGAAAGATTTAGACAACAAAGTTCTGACAAGCGGGATGATGTTCATCTCTTCTGTGCTGAAAGAACAGCTTGGGTCACGTCACGGGTTGTTACGTCCGAGCAGTAGAATTTTATGGATGTGTGAGGAGATGCCCAGTCGGTGCATATGTCTACCACTGGGATTCCTTTCAGGGGTCTCAAACTCATTTACCAAAAGGAGCCAAACTTTATAAACTTTGTCCGAGCCACGGGCCACTTTCAGCTGAAATATTAACTTGAGTCAGATTCCCTATGTCTTTTCTGGGTTTCAGGTTCATGAACAAGAGTTTGGTGTGTCTCACTTGACTTTCTGTTACTCTTTCCACGTCAGAATCAGTAATGACTGAATGATCCAACCATCTTTCTGGCTTCAAAGTTAGCCAGCTGGTAAGAGAAGTCTATATTAAATGATGTATTTATCAGTTTTTTAAAGAAAAATTTAGAAGAGATACAATATTTTACATTTGAATTATCATCTTGGGGGACCGGATTTGGCCCACAACTCCTGAGTTTGACATATGTGACCCATGACATGGCCATACCTTTGGTTAGAACAGTCATTTCTAACATTTGAAGCCCAAAGCCCGGCCCGACCTAAATTTGGGCCAGGCTGGGCCATAATAATGTGCTGGATGGGCGTGCCGGTGTCGGTGTCTGACTTTTGATTGCGTCAGCGGACGTGTGCGGCTGACGATCTAATTATATGGCAGCATGGCTTGCCATACAACCTATATGGAAAACCATGTTGCTATATATTGGATCATCAGCGGACTCGCGCGGCTGACAATCCAATTATATGGCAACATGGCTTGCCATACCTTCACCAGCCACACGCGGTCATTTGACCGCGAGCTGACCGGCCTTGAAAGAGGTAAAATAAAGTTTAGTTCAGCTTCAGATGGGACTACACTGCCAGGCAGCGATCCATCGCCCAAATGGACATTCAGCCGCTGCACTCAGCGGACGCGCGCGGCCGACGACCAACAGGTGAGATCCCAAAGCAGACATGTCAGAGCAGGGTCCATGTCTGAATAATGCAGAATGCAGGCAGAAGCAAGGTTTTAATGTGCTTTGACGGCCATGAAAGGACAAACACCCCCTCAGCTCCGATCTTCTGCCCCTTTTATTCAGTCGCCAACTGTTAATAATTATATAAGCAGTCAAAGCTTAATTAAAAATTTCGGGGGGGGGGGGCTCGAGTTCAGATCTTTAATTACTGTTAATTCATCAGGTTGGGCGGGGTTTGGAAATGATGGCTACGGGCTGGGGCCGGGTCGGATCAGACTTTTTGGGCCTAAATGCAACTCTACCTCTGGTCGAGTGTGCATGCATGCATGCTGCTGAGTGCATGCTTATCCTTCCGGTTAGGTCTCGCGAGTGTGCAATCCTCAGACATTTGTGTTTTACCGAGTGTACTGACCGAAAGGGAACCTTCAGGTGCTTCCTGTATTTACATGAAAGCTGCTCACTTGTCCTTGAGGCCTCTTCTGTACACAGCAGGAGGAATGATACGGCTTGAAGTTTCTCCCTGAAAGATGTCCCCACAACGGCAACGTTTAGCACCTGAAAATGGATGAAAACAAACAACATAAAAAAAGACGGATAAAAGAGATGCGGAGGGGAAATATCAGGCTAATCAACATGCCAAAATAAATATTTTTATTCCTGGTAGGATCTAGAGTAA
Organism: Nematolebias whitei; assembly: GCF_014905685.2. Lineage (NCBI taxonomy): Eukaryota > Metazoa > Chordata > Actinopteri > Cyprinodontiformes > Rivulidae > Nematolebias > Nematolebias whitei. Next base: position 44,307,730 of record NC_056503.1, read on the forward strand.
AGATGAGGAATCTGAAGACTGCCAAGCATTAAGAGTGCTCGCCTGGAAAAAAGTTGTTGTTCAGGCTGGAAAACCTGCAAACCCAACCCCAGCGTCAGGATTTGCACACGCACAGCTCATTTCCTTACAGTAAAACGAGAAAGACCGTCATTTTACTCCCTGCAGATCGTCTCAGGAGAACATGAGAACCGCTCAAGGAAGAGAAAGACTTTGAGAATGAAGCCTTTAAATAGAACAATGCATTTCATTCTCTGGTAATAATCTTTTTAGTGCAGCTTACATTTGACATCTGGAAAAGCTGGGACGTTGTGTAAAAAGTACATTTAAAACAGAAACCAATAGTTTGCTAATCTAATAAACCCTTATTTTATTCACATTGGAACATAGTATATCAAATGTCTGAAAAAGTTTATTTTATTTAGGGAAAATCAGATTAATTTTAATTTTATGGCAGCAACTCGTCCTAACAAATGGTTCCAGGACCATGTTTCCTGTAGTAAATCATTCTTCTCATCCTCTTGCTGTCCTTGAGTCAAAATGACCCACAAGGCCTCAGTTTTGACCCAAGGGCAGCAGGAGGGTTAACAACAGTCTGCAGGATCTGAGGAAACCAGTTGGAACTTTTGTGTGGAATGTTTTCCTTTTCTTATCTGATGGAGGACTCTACTTGTTTATGTTCTGTTTTTGCTGGATGGCAGCAGATGTTCTAAAACCATATATTATTTTTCCAGATGTGTAAGCCGCTCATGCCAGAAGCACTAATGCACCCCTATACCATCAGAGAGGCAGGCGTTTGAAGCACGCTCTGAGCTCCCCTCGTTAAACAGACCGTCCATGTTTTTCAAGAAGAATTTCACAGAACAGTTCTCCATGTTGACTCGATCCGTTCTGAACGAGCTCTGGTCCGGAGAAGACGGCAGCGGTTCCGGATGGTGTTCACATACGGCTTCTTCTTTGCCTGATAGAGCTTTAATCAGTTTGTGGATGACACTGTGTTTACAGACAATGATCTGTGGAGGTGTTCTCGAGCCCAGAACAGAACCAGACCTGCTTTTAGTGCAGTGGCCCCTGAGGGCCCCAAGATCAGCACCACCCAATATCAACTTTCAGCCGTTTCCACAGAATCTTGAAAACCTTTGATGACATTATGAACTGTAGATCACCGGAGATTCGAAACCTTCATAACTTTGTTTTTTCTATTTGCTAATTTTGTTTGCTTTTCCACAAACTGGTGAACCTCTGCCCATCTTTACTTGTAAAATGCTTTTTATACCCAGTCCTCTTGAACTATTGACAATTCACTTCATTTATTAGAAAATGCTCCTCACGCTGTTTTTTTTATTCCTATCACTCACCTTTACAGCCAAACTGTCTAAAGAGGTTGCTCCCATAAAATTCAAACTTTATTACCAAAATAAAGTACTGCTTCTTCTTTTAAAGATACATTTACTCTGTTCCATTTTGAGTAGTTTTGCCAATCATTGCATTCTTGTTTAATTTACATTTGGCACAACCCTTTGAGAAACGAGGTTTTAGACGTAAACACTGGGTTAGAACTGGAGGCAGAACTCATTAAAGAACCCAGAGGCGAAGAGATCAGATACGTGTCAGTGGGCGATAACTCATGTGTGGAAAACTTCTTTATCAAATCCCATTTGAACTGAGCAAAAGAATAAATCTGCCCTGAGGAGAACAGGGAGCACAGTCCTGACATGTCATAAGACCAGTATGGAAAGTTAAAATGGCGAACTCTGGAGAGACATTAAAAGTTGCCCTCACATACGAGCAGTCTGCTCCAGCTGAACGGAAAGAGTCAAAGCAGATTTAAGGAGACTCCTGTAAAGTTTGGTTAAGACTCTGGGATCTGTTTGCACAGCTGAAAGATGGTGGAAAATACTTTGTGGGTTTCTGCAGCACAGTTCAGGGTTAAACTTGCAACAAAGTTATCGCCTGCTGGAGCAACAAGTTTCTAAACAAATCCTCCTTTTATACCATTAAAATGTCAAGGAATAAACATGTTCCAATTGAAAGTTACCACTTTCATTAATTTGCCAGCCAAGCCACATTCTCATCAAAATCACACATATAATCTAACAAAACTCTTTGTGGATCATTTCTGTGATTGTTCTATATTTAAAGTTTAAAAGGCAGAAATTACCGAGTCGTTGAGCACTTCTGGTCTCCCCCTCTCCACTTTTGTCCTCTGGAGTGGAAAACTCAACAACAAAAGCTGGTCTTGGAGGAGCAGCTGCTGCTGGGTGTACCTCCGGCAGCGAATAGGAGGCCTCTGTGGAGCTGGATGACAGAGGATCCTTCTTCTCCGGGGGTTTAATACATTTCAGATGAGCTTGGATCTGGCGGGGGTCCTCGCTCTGCTGGCTGTCGTTTCTAACGGACCTCCTCTTGCAGCGATGCCTGGCAGCACAGTAACGTTCTGCAGAGGGATGAGCTGAGCAGTGGTCAGAGGGCGTGGACCTGTACCCTGGGGTGTGTCTGTGTGGGGGGTTTGGTTGTGAATAAATAATTTGGGTGGAGTTGCTTTTTTTTTTTTAAACCTTCTGCATATTTCAAGTCATATGATCTCACCCCTTGTTTTCAAACTTTTTTTTTTTCCCCAACTTAATCTGCACCAACATGTCATACACTCACAGACCTCCTGCCTTGACTCCTGCACCTCCTGCTGGCAACCCGACGGAGAACAAACGCCACCACGGCCCGTCATAAAACTGTTAGTCATCTACAGGATCGCACGCCACGGCTACAGAAAAGGACCAGAAGAAAGCTCGACTGTTTCATAAAAGAAGCAAGGTTTAATTTACAGTTTTACTAAATGTACATTTCTTTTTAAAAAGTGTCATTATACACAATAAATACAATACAAAATTAATCTGTAATACTATACTTCAAATTCTCTTTTCCGGTCTTTTTTTGTACATTATTATTGTTCCTTTTTCTCTCCCCGTTTCAATGCTTGTGCTGTGTTTGAATTGTCCACCAGGCCTAAAACATACAGAAAAGAAGATGAAACTAAAGGGAGAAAGCTGAAAAACACACTGAAAACGAGTTCAAACTGCCCTGACCCCTGCTG
>NC_056503.1:44311217-44337413 GCF_014905685.2 Nematolebias whitei
TATATATATAAAAATGGTGTGAGTGGCGGGGTACACCATGGACAGGTCACATGATCATCAGTGGGACACAGAGACAAACACTCATAATCTCACTCGCACCTGGAAACATTTTAAGAGTTACCAATCTAAAATCTAAAAATTGATGAAGAGACTTGTTTTTGGTCTGTGGGACCCGGAGAGCCCACACAGGCACGAGGAGAACATGCACGCTCCATAAAGGCCCAGAGGTGAGCCTGCGACCGCTCTAACCGCTGCGCTGCTTTACTCTAAAGTAGAGCTGTCATTTCTAACCCCAACCCGGAGCCCAGCCCCACCCGACCCGGATTAGGGCCGGGTCGGGCCATAATAATGTGCTTAATGTGTGGGTCGGTGTGGGGCTTTTGATTGCGTCAGCGGATGCGCGCGGCTGACGAGCCAATTATATGACAACGTGGCTTGCCATATGGTCACCAGCTGCACGCAGCCATTTGACCGTGCGCTGATTAGAGCTGTCATTTCTAGCCTGAAACCCGGTCCAGACCGACCCGGATTAGGGCCGGGTCGGGCCGTTATAATGTGATTAATGGACGGGACGGTCTCGGGCTTTTAATTACGTCAGGATCAGCTGTGATCCAATTATATGATAACATGGCCTGCCATACATCCACCAGCCGCACGCGGTCATTTCACCACGAGCTGACCGGCCTTGAAAGAGATAAAACATTCAGTTAAGCTTCAAATGGGACTGAACTGCCAGGAAGCGATCCATCGCCCAAATGGACGTTCAGCCGCTGCACTCAGCGGTCGCGCCCGGCTGACGACCAAACAGGTGAGATCCCAAAGCAGACGTGTCAGAGCTGCCCGCGTGTCTCAGTAATTCAGACGAATGCAGGCAGAATGCTTTTTTATGGTCATGAAAAGACAAACACCTCTCAGCTCCGAATCTTCTGCTGCTTTTATTCAGCTGCGCGTCCCCGACCGTTAATAACCAATTAAAAATGTCGGGGGGGTTTTCCGGGTTCGGACCTGTAATTACTGGGTGGGGTTCGGAAATTATGACTGCGGGCTGGGACCAGGTCGGAACAGATTTTTTGGGCCCGAATGCAACTCTAGCGCTGACCAGCCTTGAAAGAGGTAAAAAGTTCAGTTAAGCTTCAAAATGGATTACTGCCAGTGATCCATCAGCCCAAATGGACGTTCATTCAGCCGCTGCACTCAGCGGACGCGTGCGGCCGACGACCCGAACAGGTGAGATCACAAAATATCCGACATGTCAGAGCAGGGTCCAGGTCTGAATAATGCAGAATGCAGGCAGAAGCAGGGATTTAATGTGCTTTGATGGCCATGAAAGGACAAACATCCCCTCAGCTCCGATCTTCTGCCGCATCAGCTTCACGTGTCCGCCGACTGTTAATAACTATACAAGTAGTCAAAGTTTAGTTAACAACATTGGGTTGTTTTTTTTTCGGGTTCGGACCTGTAATTACTGTTAATTCGTCGGGTCGGGTGGGGTTTGGGAACGATGGCTACGGGCTGAGGCTGGGTTGAGTTTTTTGGGCCCGAATGCAACTCTACTCTAAAGTCAAACATAAAAAGCAGCAAACAGAACAGACAGTTTGAAGCAGCTGTAAGTTGTAGGAGTCAATAACAGTAACTAACGTGTGGAGACTGAAGGTCTGCTATCATTCACGGGGAGACGCCAGAGGTCAGTAATAAAATATAAAAATTAATAAACACAAGACAATAAATAAAACAAAACAACGCCACGTTTGATATCACTAAAATCCTCATTTCCTCCTCGTTCTGATGCTCAGATTAAACTTCAGGAAGTCGTCTTTGCTGCGTCTGGATGCCTAAATCTGAGATTAGCTGCCGTGTGATTGGCTGATTAGCGTTTTGTGTTAAACTGAACAGGCGCGCCTCAGATGTGTTTCCGTTAATCTTCTGAGAACTGCTGGAACGAGCTGCCTGACTGATGCTCAGCGGGACACGGTTCTGTGGACAGAAACTGCTGCTCGGACCACGGGAGAGGAATGTTCACGTGCAGAAAGAAAAAGTGAAAAAGAATAAAAGAACAGATTTTATCTAAAGTAGGACCGGGGGAAAAAAACGTGAAAATGTCAGCGTATTCCAATCTGCAGTTTTTACATTTATAGTGGAAGTTGGGACTGCGTGAGAAAGAAACGTCTGGACAATTCAAAGGGACAAACACACCCAACGCAGCGCGGCACAGTGGTGCAGTGATGCTGCAGTGCCTCCTAAACCGTCTTAGTGACCCCCCCGTCAGTCCAGCCTGAGGGGCTGTTATCTGCTTTGAGTCTGGGGCACCAGGCTGCCGTTGTGTCCTCGGCCCCCAACCTGAGGGTGCTGGGTCAACGAGGACGACGGGGAAGCAGACGAGGGGGCTGCGATCGAAGGTCTGAGAGAAGAGGCGGCCAAATCCCCCGAGCGCTGACTTTGGTGTGGGTGGGGCCTGCCGCCGCCCCCTTTGATGTGAAGCCCGCAGGTGGAGGGCTCCTGCTGCAGGTTGAGGATGCTGTCGATGGCACACTGCAGGTGCTCGTTCAGAGAGTCGTCCGGCGGGCTGCCGCTGGAGAAGCTGGCGTTGTCCATGTCGGGGGAGTCCGATTTGCAGCGTTTGGCAGGAAGCAGAGAGTCTCGAGTGAAGGAGGGCTCCGGAGAGGGGGGCCCGGGGGCGTGTTGGTCCATTCGGAATGTCCTTCCAGTCCTATGTCTGTTTTTTTCATTTAATCTTTTGTATTTACTGACGTCTGTCTCTTGGCCTGTGTGCTCCTCCCCCCGGTCCTTTGCCCCCTCCCTGTTCAGGAGCAGAGAGAGGTGATGGTGCTGCGCGGGTTTGATTCCGCGGTTAAACACCTCGTTCATTCGGTCCAGCCCCAAGTTCCCGCTGTCGTGGCTCGACTCTGTGTGAGCGTGCAAGCCCCCCCGGTCTCTTTTATCCACCTTTATGCTCGCTATCACTGTCCGCTCCGAGGGGGGCGTGGTGGCCTCGTGCCTGGGGAGAGACGGCGTGGTTCTGGGGTAGGACAAACTATCCCCTTCTCCTCCTAGGACCCCAGGTCTGACCCGGGGGCTGATGTTTTCCCGGTAGGTTTTTCGAAGGGGCAGTCTGCAGGTGGTTTGTGGGGGGGTGGCGGTTGAAGCAGGGTTGTGTTTGACCCCGCCCAAGCTGTGGTGTTCTAACGTCCCGTTCATCTGTGTCGAGGAGGAGGACGCTGCATCGGGGGGAGCGTTACCCCTCAGCGGGGGGTTACACTGAGTGGTTGTCATGGTAACCGAAAACCCAGAAGCAGCTGTGCAGACGGGAGACTGAGCTCTGACAGTGGGAGGAGACGATGGAAGGTGGGTCTTTGCAGCTTCTGACTGAACCCGAGGCTCTGGTGTGGACCGGCTGCTCAGCTGGGGCTGGGGTGTGTGCTCCGGGTCCAGGGCAGTGTTGTGGACCACCTTGCTGAAACCCGTCTGGTCCTGCTTGATCTTTAGCTTCAGGCCAATTCTCCTGCGAGCCTCGTAGGTCTTGATGGGCGGTTTGCTGATCCGTTGAGGGAGCGCGTCGTCGTCGTCGGCTGAAGACGACGCCGCGGGAGAACGACTGAACGCGGAGCTTTGGCTGACGGGTTCGGCCACGGGCTTGGACGCTGCAGCAGGAGGACAGCTGGTGGACCAGGACACCGACGCTCCGCCTCCACCCTGCTTTATAACCAGTTTGGTTGGGGGGAAAGGGGAATGAGAAGGAGGAGCAGGAGCCGGAGCCAGAGGAGGTGTAGGAGCAAGAGGAGGGTTTGGTGCAACGTTGGGTAGAGGAGCCGGGACGGGAGCGGCAGGAACCAGAGCAGGAGCAGAAACCGATGACCCTAAACTCACTGAGGAGACCTCAGGAGGCGACAACTTCTGTTGGGATGAATCTCCGCTCTCCAACATCCGCACACTCGCTACGAACTCTTCTGCAAAATAATAAAAATGAAAATGAAAACCCAACAAAATTACAAGAACGTCATTCACAGAGTTCTTCCTGAGAAAAACACAAAACCACAGAAAGGTACCTGGTCGCTCTTTAGCCAAAACCCTGTCCTGGCTCAAGGCCATCTTCTCCTCCTGGATGAACATCCTGTCGATCATCACCATCTCTGCCGAGGGGCCCAGTCTCTGCTCAGGTTCAAACACCGAAAACAGCCGGTTCAAAATCAGCTCTGAACAAAACAGCCGGTTCTTCTGGGACAGAACTGGGTCATAAACTTACTTTGGACTCTGCAAAGAGCAGGTAACGATACTTGTCCAGCATGGCCTGGGTCCTTTTGAGCAGCTGGCAGGAGACCATCTCAAATTCATCGTCCACTGTGTCCAAGAGAACCAACATGTTTGTGAGGACAGGGTGTCCACATCTGTGTGTCCACATCTGTGTGTCCACACTGCTAATGGTAACATCCAGATGTTTTTTAAACGCTGAGCCACACCAACTACTTCAGCTTACAGTATTTGCATCTCTTTCAGCCACTCGGGTATCAAACATTTGGCTACGACTTTGATATTTGTAACTTTTATACTTTTACATTATTTAGCATTAGTTTTTACTTCAATTAATGCGTTGAGATCTCATCTAATCCTTGGAAACACTTCCAACATCCAAACTTTTATGGATACTTGCTTTTAGCTACAATTTTACGTTGTAGCTACTGTTTAACTGATTTTAGCTTTTACCTAATGTTTTGCTAGTATAAGCTTTTAGCTACTGTTTCATAGTTTTAGCTTTAAGAAAATGTTTTGCTAGTTTTACCTTTTAGCTACTGTTCTAATAAATGTATCTGCAAGCTACGGCTTTGCTAGTTTTAGTTTTTGACTGTTTTGATCATTTTACCTTTCAGCTACTGTTTTGCTAGCCTTTGCTTTTAGCTACTGTTTCCTAGCATTAGATTTGAGCTACTGCTTTCTACGTTTAGCTTTAAACTAATGTTTTTTTGTTACCTTTAGCTACTGATCTGTTGGCTTTAGCTACTGTTCTGAAAATTTTATCTGTCAACTACTGTTTTTCTAGTTTTAGATTTTAGCTACTGTTCAGATGGTTCTAGATTTTGGCTAAAGTCCCAACAGTTTTACCTCTCAGTTACATTTTTGGTGGACTTAGCTTTTAGTTACCATATTGCTAGCCTTAGCCTTTTGCTACTGTTTCTTATTTTTAGCTACTTTTCTTATGATTTTATCTATTAGCTTCTGTTTTGGTATCTTTAGGTTTTGGCTAAAGTTCTGCTAATTTTAGCTATTAGCAACTATTCTGCTAGTTTTAGGCTTTAACTCTTGTTCAGCTAATTTTAGTTTTTGTTTTGCTAAGTGTACCTTTAGTTGTGATCGTTTTAAGTTCAACAGTTCAGTTTCAGCTGCTTTCAGCTGTTCGGCACTCGGCTGATGCTTTAGCTACCTTTCTGATAATCTTGAGAGGAGTTGGCCGTTCCCTGGTAGAGGTGGTAAGGCAGCAGTCTGTGCAGCGTGTCGTCAAACGAGTTGAACGGAGCGCCGTAGTTGGGGTGAAGCACCGAACCCTGATGTTTTCTTAGCTGCTCCAACACTCTACAGCGACACGTTGACACATAAAAAACATTTAAAAATAGAAATTAAACATTTCTTCAAGAGGTGAGTGTCGCTCGCCTCCTTGCATGCATCAGTAAAGTCCATCCAGCGGTTAGGAGACATTTTGTTAACAAACAAAATAAACACCCACAGGCGGGCGCTGAAAGCCCGTCGGGTAAATAAAAGCTCTGAGAATGCCTTCAGCACGTACCTGGCTTCTCTACTGGGCTCCGCACTTAAAGGCATTTTCACCGTTGTTGTCTGTGATGTGAGCTGATGGGGAAGGCAGCGATTAAAATCTGTCCGGTGCACAAACGTAAAATATTTTAGAACCAAATAACCGTCCTTTACCTGAGTTTGTACCAGAGCCGGGGGCTGTGGAGCAGGCATCTGAGACAAGGCAGGTCCTAACACCTGTATCTTCATCCCACCCTTCCCCAGAGTCACACCCCCGACTGAGCTGATCACTCCTGGCTTTGGCTGAACCTGTGCAGAAATAAACAAAGACACCATGTTCAGAAAGCGATAAAAATTAAAAAATAATTACATATCCTGAAAATGTGCACTGAACGGGACGAGACGAGCAGAGCAACAGCAGCGACCTGTGTAGGCTGAGTAAGGCTGACAGGAGGGACAGTCTGATTCACCGCTGCTCCAGCTGGCCCTTGGACTCCTGAGAATACCTGTAAGTCACTTGAAGCTGGAACAGAAGGGCGGAAAATTATTAAAAAACGGTTCTCTTGCTTCTAAAAAAGTTAAATCTGGTCCTCTGGACATTCAAAAAAACAAAACAAAGCAAAACAACAACAGAAATGTAGAAACGTTTCGTCTTTCATCCGAAACACTTCCTCAGCCTGAGGTGCAGCTCAGTCTCTTAAATAGCACCTTCTCAGAGTGGATCAGCCAGTTTGCTGCTGACAACCAAAACCAGCTGATCACATGCTCAAGAAGGACCATCAGCCTAACGATGGATCATTAGTTCTCTTGCTTCCATCACTGATACTCGGAAGGATCTTACCTGTGGCGGGAGTTTTGATGAGCACTGAGGTCGGCTGCAGCATTGTGGGAAGCTGAGCAGGTGCTTCCTCGCTCCCCGAAGATGATGATGTAATCATCACTTTATCAACAGGCACGTCTTGCTGGGAGTTAAACTGAGTTGTGGCTTGAGGTTGAGGTTTCGCCTGGAGCATGATGCTCTGCTGGACCTGGAGACACAGCGACCGAGCTCGCTTACATTTCATGAACGGGATTTCACACCAAGTGTGTTTCCAATCGGCTACAACATCTGAGTCTGTATCTTGTTAGCAAAACATCTCATGCGTCGGTGGACGGGTTTTAATTAAACTTACAGTGTAGAGTCAACCCTAATCAAGATGGCTGCTACAACTAATTAACTTTAGCAAACACAAAGACGACAATAACTCTGTCATTTTTACTGATATTGAGCCAAAATTTGGTGTGGTGGTAGCTGAGAGTCATCCTCAACACACACTCTGATCACTAACAGATCAAATACACACTCTGATCACTAACATATCAAATACACACTCTGATCACTAACAGATCAAACACACACTCTGATCACTAACAGATCAAACACACACTCTGATCACTAATAGATCAAACACACGCTCTGATCACTAACAGATCAAACACACACTCTGATCACTAATAGATCAAACACACGCTCTGATCACTAACAGATCAAACACATACTCTGATCACTAACAGATCAAACACACACTCTGATCACTAACAGATCAAATGAGCGCTTCTAAAACTCTGACGTGCAAGGTGACAAGCAATATGCATTTCATTAAGGAAATGTTTTGGGGGCTCTAAAGAGCTCGACTTTAAAAAGTCAATTTAACAACAATCCAAGCCTTTTTTTTTATTTTTTTTAGATCTTTTAAAGATTTCTTTAGACCCGTTTTCCACTCAGCTGCTGCTGAAACGTTAATCTGAGGAATCTGAACAAACTGGGGATAAAAAGACAAATTGTCAAACTGAAATAAATTAAAGCAAATGAGTAAAAAGTTGGAAAAAAATCCCAGAAAAATGTAAATGGGCGTCAATCTTCAGCTGATTTGTAAACCATCTTGGTTTTTTTGTTTATAAAAAAACACAAAAACATATATTTATTTATTTGTGATAGGCTGCTGACAACAAACAGCCTCAATAATTAAGTTTCCCTATTCACAAGTTTACAAGTTAGAAAACTGAACTGAAAATCAAGAGGTAACCGGTATCCAAATAAAAACGTTAATAATAAATTCTCAAAAAACTACTTAGGTCCGCATTAAAATATTACAAGACAAGTCTGAAAATTTTTTAAGAAATTGCTTCCTTTTGTTCTTAACTCAATATTATAAATAAACTGAGTATTTAATCCAAACCTACAATGAAAATCAGAAAAAATGCAATATTTAAACACACTCTAGTAATAAAAATAGTTAAAAAAAATTAAGTCATTTTTAAAGATAATTAACTGAGTTAATATGGGGACAGTTTAAAATAGCTTGTATTTTAATCTATTAAACAAATATAAAAATTAAATGTGAACCTAGCAAATCTTGAAGAAATGCTTATTCGAGTTTTAAACAAAGTCCTCGTTTGATCAGTTTGTGCTCAGAGTTAGTGATGGGGAAGATTCTCAGCTACTACCACACAAAGATTTAGCAACAGGACTGAATTGTACCATTTTTGTGTTGGCTGCTGTCGATTTACAGCCAATGATTAATTTTTGAGAGCTCAATTAAAATCTATGAAGCCATTCATGAGATATTTTGCTAACAGTCGCAAAGACAAACACATGATTACCCTCCCTTTATGAAGGTGGGTGATAAAAAGTGGAGAGTTAAAGCCATAACAAAGCTTATAATGATGGATAATCCAGAATTTTACATGTTTAAAATCAAACGCTTTGTGTAGAGAAGCTGGAGCGGTACCTGGTGCAGCTTCTCCAGCAGCTGTTTCTGCTGAGGCGAGGGCTGAGTGATGGAGGACAGAGTATGGATTTGTGCTCCGACTACCTGCAGCTGGTGCTGCTGCCCTGCTGTCAGGCCCTGGATGGGGACTTGTGTTTTCACCACGGCGTTGGCACAAACACTGACGGGAGGCGCGGTGAACTGGTGCTGGGGGGGCGGTGCAGGCAGAGGCTTGGGCGACTGCGACACTGGAGGCATTTCTTGTTGATAGGAAGCGGGCTGCGAGGCGGGCCGAGGCAGAGGCTGCAGCTGAACCTGAATGTGCGCCTGCTGCGGCGGCGTTTGCTGGATCTGACCTTGTGCGGCAGGTTTGGGGGACTCGGCGATCTGGTTCTGGATGATGAACAGCGAAGGATGTGACGAGGGCGTGCAGGAGCGCGAGGGAGTCTGAGGCTGAGAGGAAGGGCGCGACTGCTGCTGATGATGGTGCGGCGACTGGATCTGCTGGCTCAGAGTCAGAGGAGACTGGGAAGGCTGGGGACTTTCTGCCACCGGTGGTGTTGTGGTGTGGGTGGTTAAGGCCGGTGAGGAGGACAGGCCCTGAATCTTCAGAGGCTGCTGAGGTCCAGCTGAGGGCACCTGAAGAAATAAATATAAATGTTAGTTTGATTCAAAAACATCTGAACCCCCTCCCCCACCAAAGATAATGTAAAATAAAATCACACTTAAAACGTCTACAGATAATTTTACAATTAGTAGTACAGGATTAAACATTTAACATTTAACCACATAAAAAAAGTTAGAATGTGTAAAATATTAATAAAAACAGAATGTGATGATCTGCAAGTCTCATATTTTATCTATAACGGAACATATTAAACATCTCAAAGGTCTAAACGAACAAATTAGCTCTCTCTTTTATTTATTTAAAAAATGGGTACTGGCATTTTAAATTTGAAGGTAGCAACATAAATAAAATAGGTAAAAATAAGAAACAGCTGAAGGAGGATTTGTAACAATTAGGTTAATAGGCAAATGACAAGTGAGTGGAAGGACTGGGTATAAATAATATTTTAGAGAGGCTCTTTCACAAAATAAAGAGCTGCAAGTGGACTACAGGAAGAAGATCCCCCCCAATTCATTCATCCTACCTTAATTTATACAGGCTAGTCTCATTGAGCCACGAGGACTCGGAGAGACCTGTATCAACATCAAGGGTACTAAGGTGGACACTGTGGACTGCAACAAGTACCTGGGGGTCCACCTTGACAATAAACTGGACTGGACAGCTAACACCAACGCCCTCTACAAGAAAGGACAGAGTTGCCTTTTTCTTCTGAGGAGACTCAGGTCCTTTAATGTCTGCAGGACCATGCTGCAGATGTTTTACCACTCGGTGGTCTCCAGCATCTTCTTCTACGCTGTGGGGCAGCAGGATGAAGAAAGCTGATGCCAACAGACTCAATAAACTCATCAAGAGCTGGCTCAGTTCTGGGAGTGGAGCTGCAGTCTCTGACAGAGATGTCTGAGCAGAGGATGCTGAGGAACCTGCTCCAGATCCTGAACAACACGTCACACACCCCCTGCATGACACCCTGGACTCTTACCGCAGCACCTTCAGTGGTAGAGTGAGACCACCGAGGTGCTCCACAGAACAACACAGGAAGTCCTTAAAACTTTTCAACTCCTCCCCATTTCTACACATAGAATAAAATTAATCCTGCACCACAATAAACACTTTAATGTTTCTGTCTGCACCTGTTTAGAACTTCATTGTTGGTACTTTTAAATTCTCTGTTATTTTTCATATCTTGTGTGACTCCTTGTGTTCGTTCCTTTGTGCTGAAACTCTGGCACAACAATTTCCTGCGAGATCAATAAAGTGCTATTTTTAAACCAGGACTTGTGACACCTTGTGGTCACCTCGGTGTGACTTCTGAAGTCGCCGAGGCAACGAGGAGGGGTCGAAGTCAACCCGCCCATGATATGTCTCAGGTAATCAGGTCTCTCTTGTAAATGAGTCATCGTGCCTCAATGGGATTTACTTGTCTAAATAAAGGTTGAATGAATGAATGTGTGCCTCGTAGAAAGGTAGTAACAGAGCCAAAATGGTCAACATGTGACAGGACAAGTTGGTGCCACAGCTCAATAATAATAATAATAATAATAATAATAATGTCATCACAATGTCAGCACTGTATGTTTCCATACAATGGCGAAATTAGTCTCTGCATTTAACCCATCCACCACCAGGTGGTGCAGTGGGCAGCTATTGAAAGCGCCGGGGGGGCATTTTGGGGATGAGGTGTGCTGCCCAGAGACACCACGTGATATGCAGTGACTGGGGATCGAACCTGGGACTTTTTGGGTCCCAAGCCGGCTGCCCTGCCTCTACACCATCTCGGCCCCCTATGTGATAAAGACATGATTTATGGGCTGAGTGATTTATGAGTTGACTCGTGCGATTAAACAAATAGATTTATTACCGAAGGAAGATGGATGATGACGCACAGCAACTTTGAATATATTTAAATAAATCGACTGACCACTAAGAAAATCGCTCAGCTAAGTTAATCCATAATGTTCTGAGAACAATACGAGGGAGACGTCATTACACATTTAACGAGTTGAGCTCCATGTCCACGAAGCTGACTCTTCCAGTTCCACCATGCTCAATTCATTTCTGAAAGCTCATGCCTGTGTGGGAACACGAATATCCCACCAGTGATTTTTGAACGGCCCAGTGGCCGTGGGTCACTGGCCACTGGGCCGGTGTCTGTGGGTCCTCCCCCAGAAAATATGAATAAAGTAAATGCCATTTCCTGCATTTTGGTGTATTTCAACGGGTTGTTAAACATCTACGTTTACCTAACACTTGATTCAATAACAATTTTAGAGAGCAACAACACCAGCTCTCTCTTATGTGAATGTGTTTGACTGTGTGAGTTGGGGGGGGGGGGGGGGGGGCTTGCCTTAGCTCTGCTTCTATGAAGGCAAGCCTCCCCCACCATCACGTCTCCGAGCCCGACTCTTATCCTCTGAATTCAGTCCTGCGTGTTGTTGTCCGACTCCACTCACATGTGATACTTCCAGGCGACTCCTCAGTCTGTTCATGGCCGCTGCCTGTTTATCTCAGAATTCACCCCCACCCCACTCGCTCACTCCTGCTCCAATCTCCATTGTCACTGCATTCAGGTGCTTCAATTCTCGGTTGTCCAACTAAAGACAATCCATCCATTTTTTTAAATAAAAGTAAACTGGACTGTCCAATTCCAATCCAGTTGGACAGTGCACTTGGATTGGAATTGGACTGTCCAATTGGACTGTCAGGGAAGTGCTTCGGGCATGTCCGACTGGGAGGAGACCCCGGGGAAGACCCAGGACACGCTGGAGAAACTGTCTCTCGGTTGGCCTGGGAACACCTTGGAATCCTCCCAGAAGAGGTGGCTGTGGAAAGAGATGTCTGGGCCTCCCTGCTCAAGCTGCTGCCCCCGCGACCCGACTTCGGAATAAGCAAAAGATAATGGATGGATGGAAACTGGGCTGTTCGACATTTTGATCGCTGTAATTTTAACAAATTAGCGCCGTTGTTTTGATACGTGATGTACGTCACGTGATTACCATCAAATATCTCTCGTTGAATTTTAATAATCTAAATTTTATTAATAACCCACTTAAACTGTCAAACTGATTTGCAATTTAGTTGTAAAGTTTAATTATATTTTTGAGGTTTGTTGGGTTTTTTTAATACAAAAATGCACGACTTTGGATTTTTAGGGGCAGAGATTTGAGTTAACGGATCCAAGCAAACTGTTACACTGTCAAAATAAGAGGGTTCCTGGATCTTGTTCCGGCTCAAATCAAGCCCTGCGTAAGGTTCTCTCTGCACGTCTGTAGTCAAGACAAATGAGGACAAATCTGTAAAACTTGACGTGTATGACAATGAACATTAGATTCAACAACAATGAAAACAGGAAGGATTTTTGTTGTGTTCATCAGTCAATGTAGGCGGCGTGGGACACTTGAGTAGGGGCAAAATTGTTGCCCGCTGCCTGTTATTGAGAAGGCAGCACATGTGAACACCATCAAGAAACTGTGCCATCTTCTCATGAGCAACGCTCTTTTAAAATGGACTGAGACAAAGTGGAGAACTGTTCTGTGGTCAGCTAAACTATAATTATTTTTGGAACCACCGACACCACATCCTCCGTACTAAAGAGATTGAGCATCCAGCCTGTTATAGGCATACAGTCAAAAAGCCTGCCTCTCTGATGGTATGGGGGTGCATTAGTGCCTCTACTACGAGCAGCTTACACATCTGGAAGGCTCCGTCAATGCAGAAAAGTATCTACAGGTTTTAGAACATTTGCTCAGATCTAGCAAAATAAATAATTAAATAAATCCTGCAAAAACAACACAGAACTCTTGAACAGCTAGAATCCTCCATCAGAACAAAATGGGACAACACTGTCCTTCAAAAACTAAAACAACTGGTTTCCTCAGTCCCTGGACGTCTTCATTGTCGTTACAAGACGAGGGACGCTTCACGGTGGAAAAATGGACCCCGAAACAACGTTTTGGTTTGTGTTGCTGCCATAAAAACTCAAATTCATATTATTTTTTTCTAAAGAAAGGGGAAAATACATTAGATTAAACATTTGATTAGTTTACGGTGTTCCATTGTGAATTTAAACGAGCGTTTATGAGATATGCACATCAGTTCATTCTGTTTTTGTTTAAATTTTACACAATGTCGAAACTTTTAGGTAATTGGGGTTTTAGATAGTGTTGGGCAACATGATTTTATCACTTGTGGTAAATAACTTTTTCAGTGTACAATTTGCTCGAATGTACAACAAAGATAGATCAAAACCAGCTCTTAATAATCAAAAACAGTTTGATAAAACAAAGTTATCGCCCATCCCAAAGGCTACGCAAACAACAGAAAATCAACAGACACCAAAGCAAAGTAACAAAAGCAACAAAATCTACAAGGTGCTAAAGTAAAAAAAAAACTATAAGCACTTTTTTTCCAGCATTTGAAGGATTTAGCATATAAAAGAAAGCAATGATCGCTTGTCGAACAGGAAAAAAAAAACTGTAGAAGCAGAATTTGTGGGATTGTGATGGTGAATTAAAAAGTAACCTGAAGATTTGGAGGACATGGGTCAGGGGACAGAGTCATTTTGGTTTGGGGAACACCGTGTTGCTCAAACTGGGCATTATAAAAGGATTATTGACAGAGTAAAAAGAAGAAGATGGAGAATACAGAGTTGATTAATCGGTTACGGGTTAGTGATTAAACAGGAGACGATGAGTAGAGGTGAATGGGTTTGACAGAGCAGTTAGAAAACAGCGTGATTTTTATGTTGTTGGGAAAACAATCCAAAAAAATGTTTCAACAAAAACCTTAAACCAAAAGTTCACAATGCATCATATTAGGATTACATGATGTATCAACAGTGAGAACAATTGTGGTTTTACGAGTAATGAAGCAACGTGGAAGAGGCAAAATAATAAAAAATAAAATAAAAAGCAGAGATGCAGCAAGCAAAGGAATCAATTTGTTGAGGCAGGAACCGAAAAGCACTGAGCGCTGTGGAAGCAGTGACGGATGCAGGAGGAAAAGGTCGCATCTCACTGGGCTGCGACTGATAGAGAGTAGTCGGAGCAACGATCAAGGAGGGGTTCTCTGTTTCGTCATGGTCTCGTCACTTTTGATTTTGAACAATTTTTCTATTTAGAATACTCACAGTCCCTGAAGGTGTCTTGACCTGTCTCAAGATCGCTTGAGCTGCATTTTGACTAGAGACAGGCCGATCAATCAGCCCACAGATTTAATCAATGGATGGATATTGGCCACTTAGAGAATTTAAAAAAATTGAGTTTTCTCTGACAGCTGCATGAAAGCTCCCCTCTGCTGGAGAACATCTGAGACTATGGTCCCTAATGCAGTGGTTCCCAACAATGGTCCCTGAGGAACACCATCCTACATGTTTTAGTTGTTCCTTTGCTCCAACGCACCAGATTTGAATGAAAGGTGATTAACAGGCTCCTGCCGAACTTAAGGAAGTAATTAAACCACTGAATCAAGTGTGATGGAGCAGAGAAACAACTAAAATGTGCAAGATGGTGTTCCTCAAGGACCAGGGTTGGAAACCATTCAGTTAAAAACCTACTACTTGTAAAAAAAAAAAAACCTGGTCCAAATCTGCATATCTTAATTTTCAAAGTAGTCTCCAGTCGATTAAATCATAAATGTAAGGGCACATCTGCACCACCTATAGTTTTACAAGCTGTGCACAGCTGTGATTTTAAAAAACAAACCGGTCGCTCAGAATCCAGCGAGACGGCTCGTTAGTTACAAACGCTCAGAATTCAAATACCATAACTAAAAATCAGATTTCTTCACAAGTTAAAATCACCAACTAGTCTCCAACAGCGGCAGCCCAGTGTGACCTTAAAGAGCGTTGATGGGAAAGGTAAGAAAACCTAACATTGTGGCGGCGGCAGCAGCAGCAGCAGCAAGTGGCTGGGGCTCAACATAAAGGGGCATTTCTACCTTTACCACTGCTGTCATGTGGGAGGGGCCGGGGGAAGGACTGTGGTTCTGACCCACCCAAGAGTCAGTTAATTGGCTGTCATGGACAGCAGGGGCCGCAGTGGTGACGCTGTTGCTGCTGACGATTACAGACGCTGGCACGCCCACAGAGGGGGTTGACTCATTCTCTGTTTGGTGGTGCGGCTCCTGATAGTACAATTACCATTTCAGGATGGAGGGAGGGAGGGAGGGAGGGGGGGGAGGGGGGATTGGAAGGATGAGGAGTAAAATCATAAACCAAAGATGTCAAACCAAGATATCACTCCGTGCATGTTATTTATTTTTAGGGCAATGTTAACAGAACACAAGAAAAGCTGAACGTGCAAAGAGAGGAACACCGACCTGCTGTAGGAACATCTGCAGAGACTCCTGGCTCAGGATCATACTCGGGGCCTGGTTGGTGAACAGTAACCTCCCTGGACTGTTCTGAGCCTGAGGGGGGACCAGCCCCACAGCTGTGACAGAAGAAGAGGTGGACACGGACGTGGACGGAGAAGAGGAAGCTACCGTGGAAGCCGTGGACACCGACGAGGCCGGCTGCATGGCGAGGATCGAGGTCTGTGGTATGAGTTGTGGAGCGGGATGAGCGCCTTGCTCTGCTGAGCTGCCCAGCACAGTAACAGTCTCTCCAGGCTGGCCTTGAGCCATGGCTGCTGCTCCGGTACTGCTGGGGACTCCACCCGGCTGCTGGGGCTGCAGGGCTGGCTGGAGGCTGACTGCAGGGCTTAGTCCCTCCACCTGACCCACCATGGTCAGAGAGCTCTGGATCGGCATGCCCTGTATGACCGTCTGGGCATGACCAGAGACAGTGGGAGTCTGTGTCTGACCTTGACTTTGAGCCAGCGAGGCGACTGGCATCTGAAAGAGGGTCGGTGTGCCCATCTGGCCAGGCTGCAGCTGAATGGGTCCAGAGAGGATGTGGGCAGCCCCGGGGTGGCCTTGTGAAGCCAGCACCTGACTCAAGTTGATGTTCTGGTTTGCAGTTAAAATCTGGTTGGCAATGAGCTGCCCACCAGGACCCTGACTGGTAATGATGTGGCCCCCGGGATGCTGGGTCAGGATCTGGCCCCCTGCCTGCAGCTGTGGCAGGAGAAACTGGTGGTTCTGGCCTTGGAGAACAGTCTGAGAGGGAATAACGATGCTGCCTTGTTGGTTTAATAAATGCACGCTGAGGGGTTTGCCAGACGGTTGTGCTGCTTGTTGCTTGAACAGAGTTTGTTGGAACTGGGGGCCTTGTGCTGTGGCTTGAGTGCTCAAGACAACATTAGAGCCCGGTTTTCCTGTGAAGAAGGCTACATTCTGAGCTGCAGAAACTGGAAGTTGCTGCAGCCCAAGAGCCTTATGGGCATCGTTTTGCAGGTTCTGGGGTGCTGCTTGTTGGGGCTGCTGCTGTTGTTGTTGTTGTTGTGGTGGTGGTGGTTTGTAGAGTTTTGTTTGGATGGCTCCCCCCTGGGATGGTTTGGGTTGAATGGGTGTCGGTGTGCGTTGGATGATAACGTTCTGCATGATCTGGCCTGGATTTTGCGTCTGAGGTGCCACTCCTGTACTTAGAGGGGCGCCTCCGAAGCCCACAAGTCCAGCAGGAGCCGTGACGGTACCACTGCTGCTGTTTGCGCTGCTGACACAAACAGCTGGTCCATTTAATGCCGGAGATGCTAAAGTTGCTTTGTTTCCTTGGATTAGAAGTCCACCACCCGAGGCTCCAAGTCCTGCCTGAGAACCAGCAGCTGATACTTCAGGTCCAGACTGGTGAAGTTGGTATCCACTCATGGCCTTAGCCAGGATTTGCTGCCCAGACTGGTTGATAGTCATGACTGTAGGCTGGCCCACAACCTGTATCTGTCCAATACCCAAAGGTCCTGACTGACTCCCATTAGAAAGAGCCTGGAGACTTGAAATGGGTTGAAGCGTCACATTTCCAAGACCCATGGACTGCATAAACGGCTGGACACTAATGGCCTTGTTCATGACCTGGGACTGGAGCTGAAGGCCCTGCTGAGCTAGTACTGACCCGAGCATGTCAGCCGTGGCATTGGAAGGGGTTGCTGTGGTGCCCGGGGCAGAGCCAGGGAAAATTGTTGGTGCTCCACCAACACCAATCCCTACGCCAACAGTAGCGCCTCCAGCTCCAGAGAGACCAGCGTCAGGCAGTGTCTGAACCACCTGCGCGAGGCCTGGAATTCCAAAAGTGTCCAGGTCCAGCTCGGCACCTGCCTCCTGCAAGCTCTGCTCTGTGATGTTGGCTTCAGCCAAACTCTGCTGCAGGATGTCACATGGCTCGTGGTTCGTCCCAATGCCATTGCTACCACCTTCTCCACCCGGGGATCCACCCAAGATGTCATCGTCCTCGAGAAAGTCCAGGTCCACGCTGACTCTCGGCAGGCCTGCCGGTTCACCGGCAGACAGCTGGGCTGCAGGCTGGACCTCCGGAACATGTCCCTTCGAGCACAGCAGAAGAAGAAAGAAGTGAAAGCAGGTATTAGTCATGTTGACGCCATGCAATGGCCAAGACTGTAACCGAACTACAACACCAAATACCAAATAGTTGGAACATTTTGTAAAATGTACATAAAAACAAAATGCAAAAACTGGTAAATCTCATTACGCACATTTTAATGAATGAAACATAGTAAACATATCAATCCTTGAAACTAAGAAATTGTACCGTTAATTGGGGGAAAAAATTTCAGATCACCAACTTCTATAACCGCAAAATTTTGTTGGGACAAGGACAGCAAAAGGCTGTGAAAGAGGTACAAATAAATATCCTGATGCATGCTCAATAATCCAGGTAGAAAAATCTAAAATCTACAATTAAACTACAGCTGGAGGATAACGTTGAAACAAAATAGGTTAATTGGCAGCAGGTCAATAAGAGGACCATGTACAAAAACAGCATTTTAGAGAGGCCGAATATTAAAAAACTAAACTAGTGGAAATATTTCAGAATAATGTTCCTCAATGAAAAAATTGGGAAGACTTTGAATACCCCATCATCTACAGTTCATAACATTATCAAAAGATTTCCAGGGTGTGCCCCGCCTCTTGCACAGTGATGGCTAACATGGGCACCAGTGACCACCGCGACCCAAATAGGAAGAAGCGTGTCAAGATAATGGATGGATGGATGTAGAAATCTCTGAGCTCAAAGAACAAGGCTGAAAGTCAATACTGGTCTGTGATCAGACGGATCCAGATTTAAAATAATTTTTGAAAACCCAGGACGCCACGTCCTTTACACTAAACAGAAGGGACCATCCAGCCTGTTATCTGTGCACAGTTCAACAACCTGCCTCTCTGGTGGTATGGGGATACATTAGTGCCTGTGTAATGGGCAGCTTAAACATCTGGAAATGCTTAATCAATACAGAAAAGAAGATGCAGGTTTAAAAACAACTTGTGTCTTTTTTTGCATATTTCATCAATGTTAAACTGCATACTGTGCCCATTAAAACAGCACGACTTCATAGTAGAAGAGTTGAACTGGTCTGCCTGCAGCCCAGACCTCTCACCAACTAAAAACACTGAATGCATCATGACATAAAAATAAACCCAGCAAAGAAGACGAGGACTGTAGAACACTAAAATCCTCAATTCTCTCAATGTTACTGCCACAAAATTCAAAATTACCTTTTTTTTGTGGTAAAATGTCTTTATTCTAACATTTTTTATGTTTACTATGTTCCATTGTGAGTGAAATATGAGTTTATGAGATTTGCAAATCAATGCATTCTATTTTTAATAACACTTTAGACAACGTCACAACTTTTTAGAAATTTGGATCGTGGTACAGAACATGAAAACACACAAAATAAAAGTCTGTAGTCAACATGTTAGTGGAGAGGGTGGGGATTTAAGGAGACATGCTACAAACATGGATAGGCCACAGCAGGAAGAAGAACGGGGGATTTTACTCACCCCAGTGGTGGAGAAGAACGAGCTGGAGGGGTCACTCGAACCATCCAAAAGGTCGTCAGTGTCCAACTACAGACACACCCACCAAGGGTAAGACAGACAGAAACCAAAGGCACCAAACCAGTGGGCAAGAGTCACCAGGACAGACAAACACAATCACAACAGAGAAGGGCAAGGAAAGGGCAGAAAACAGTTCAGAGAACCCAGAAAGTAAAGCATCAGTAAAAAGACAAGCGACAGAGGAACAAAACGATAGGATTCACTCAGAATTAGGAAGCGTTAGTGTAAGGATTTCTCATTTTTGTGAGCATTCAATATGAAACAACCCGAAAGCAAAAGCAAACACTAATAAAAGAAAGCTTGAAAAGGTTAATGAGGGCAGCGTGGGGGGGGGGGGGGGGGGGGGTGGGGGGGGGGGGGTTGCAGGTTTCAGGGTGCATCAGCCTTGAACTGGGCTGAATTTAGTAAAGATGCATAAGCACCAAATACAAAATACTAACAAGCTGCACGTCAGTTGCAAGCTTATATTCTGTAACTAAAAGATGCAAACCACTCTTATCTGTCCTCGTACTTACATGGGTCTCAGATCCATGAAGAAAATCATTGAGAGCTTCTGGGTCACTGCAGGAGAAAGCAACGCGATTTACAACACAATATTTCATATCCAGTCGGTTATTATTATATAAAATGAACAAACCTGACCCTTCATTTTGTCAGAACAGACTTACCAAATTACATCTAGAAGGCACCTGCCGTCTTCATCATCCATGACAACTGTGAAAGATGAAAAACCTTTTAAACTTCACGTAAGACTTGTTCCACAACCACAACTTTATGGTTATATTCCTACAATTTGGCAATTGACTTTTAGCTCTATATTTACACAGAGACTAATTTCTAGTTGATGTGAAAGGAATTTAGCATGATTTTTCCTAAAACCGACAATGCATTAACATTTTTTTGGACTATTTAAAAGCAAATATTTGCACAGTGTTGTTAGTATCAGTAAGGAGGGAGGGGGTGGAGAAGTCTCAGATGGTCATCACTGTATGTTCCCATACAATGGAGAAATTAGTTCACTGCATTTAACCCGTCGTCACACCTGAGATACACCCAGGTGGAGCAGTGGGCAGCTATGCAAGCGTCCGGGGAGCAGTCAGGGATTAGGTGTCTTGCTCAGAGACACCGCAGGAGTCGAACCGTGACTTTCTGGTCCCTCCCATCTCGGCCCTCTCAGCCCCCAGTACGCCAATAAATCAATGTCATATTTTATAAAAGCTGTCAAAAAAAAGCTAATACTTAAAAACATTATAAATAACACATGATTTCAAAGATGGTTCGTTTGGAACAAAGTCAATAAATATAATAGTTGGGCTACAGCGTGCGATATTGTTTAATATTGCGATGATGATACAAATGGTAATAAACCCACATTTTCCTCTTTCTCATCTGTCATCGCCATCATCTAAACCAGTGAGAATCTATTAAATTCACTAAATTTATAATAACCAGCAGAACATGAACGCACGGTGCTGAAAATACAACTTATGGTTTATTAGTCCTTAGGAGGTTGCAAACACAATAAAATTATGATAAATCATGCAGCCCTACGTAAATGTGTTGGGATCTTGTGAAAAGCGAGTGATAATATTGTACTTTTACTTTTTTTATAATAAGAAATCCATGAATAAGCATCAGCACAAAAAAGTTGATGTATTTTTTTTACTTGCTTATCACAAATGTAGAAACCAAATAATACCAAAATGACCACCTAATTTCTGTCAGACGTGTTTAAGTCTAAACAAAACTGTCTTTAAGCAGCATTTTTTTGAGTTACCAAAGACGAAGTGAACTATTTCCCGCTCACCGCAGCATCCAGTGATTTTCAACACGTCACTTCTTCACCTGGACGCGCAGTAATTAACCTCGATGCGGTGACAGGTGTCAAACGTGAGCTAAACGCCAGCAGATCCAGCACACAACAAACTGAAAACGCGCGGGTTTCGCACCGTCTCGGTACATTCTGAGCGCAGGCTGCCGCTGACTTTTAGCACAAGTAACACGGACGCTTCCATCGACACGAATACAACAAAACAACGCGACTTTTTCGCGGAAATATTCTGGACATTGTGACGGAAAGGCAGTTGCCGCTCCGAGCAGGTAGCGGGTAGCAGCCGTAAAACCAGTGCGCAGGATATGAATGGAGCCACTGCAAACGGAGAGCTACATGCTAACTGCTGTTTTTTAACAGCTTTGCATGCATACTTTACCGATTTCAGCCCGCATGTAGTATTTGACAGCACCACAGCTACCCTAAGACTCGCATGTTTAATTTTAAAACGCAATTTCACCCCTATTTTAGGTGATTTTGATACATCTGGGTTGACTTTTGTTAGCTTAGCAAGCTAACTTGCTATCAACAATATTCAGACGTACAGCTAGCTGGAGCCTTTGACATTCAAAACAAACCACAGAGTGACACAATTTCAACACCGACACCGCACGGCGGCACCCCTACTGAGCCGAAACCGAGCGGTTCGGCGAACTTGGGGGTGTAAAGGCAGCTACGCGGCGAGCTATCGCTAATTATTGCAAGCAGAGAATATGAGTTAATGTTGGAATACTCTTGGATGAGGGGGGTATGCTTGGGAATTCGTTGGAAAAAGGAGCCCGTATGCGGCAGCGTGGCGCTTCGGTTGCGGTACCGGTGCGGTTCGTACGCGCTGCGCAGTTAGCAGATATCGCAGCTTTGTAACGGTTATTGGGTTTAATGGAGAAATTGTTACATTGTAACAAACTCACCCGAGACGTTTGAGGTGCAGGCAGCGCGGGGTCTCCAGGACAGCCGAGCACGGGCTGCTCTACAGGACCCCGACAGAGACAGGAAGCGGCTGACTTCCGCTCTGCCTGAGTAAAATCTGTGTTGTTTACCTACCCAGAAAGAAACATTTCTAAACCTTTCGTGGTTTCAACAATTTCATTTAATAATAATTGAAAAATAAATTCGTATGTTCGTTAAATAGGTCTGGCTGCTTTGATTCAAACAGTAAAAATCAGAGATACAGCTTTTTAACTCGTGCGCAGAACGTTTATGAAATTAGTTAAGTTTTATAAATATGTAATAGGTGTTGATAATGTTATGAGTTGATTATTCGTCATATGCTGCAGAAAAACATGCATGAAACGTGTCAGTAGCATGAAAGTCACCTAATATGCTTTTTATTTTAATAAAAATATTGACAAAAAAAACAAAAAACTTGTGAATGCAGTTTATAATAATAAAATTCTTCCAAAAAATGTTGTTCCCTATTATTTTTCTTTGCAAAACAAATTAGTTTGATATGTTTTATGGTGAAAACAATACTCAAAGGCCCAACCACCACCCAATTTTGAAATAAATTTACAGTACATGTAAATTTTTATCACCTGATGCATGCTCATTATAATCCA
This sequence comes from Nematolebias whitei, assembly GCF_014905685.2. Taxonomy (NCBI): domain Eukaryota; kingdom Metazoa; phylum Chordata; class Actinopteri; order Cyprinodontiformes; family Rivulidae; genus Nematolebias; species Nematolebias whitei. The sequence goes on from NC_056503.1 coordinate 44,333,673, forward strand.
GGACAGGTGATCTAACAAGGTTAAAGTCAGGTCCTCTGGACGGATTCTTCTTTGGTGAAACGTTTTGTCTTTTATCCAAAAGATGTCTTCAGTCTGAGGAGATGACTTCTCATAGTGAAACCTTCTCATAGTGGATTAACCAGTCAGCCAAAACTAATTGTTGACATGCAGAAGGGGGACCATCAGCCTACCGACCAATCGTTAGTGTTCTGATGGCCGCTTGCTATTCAGAGGGTTGAGTGATAATAGCAATAACAGCATTGTAAGGGGACAGTTGAACATAGAGGCATCCACCCCTGTTTAATGATGGACGGTTTCTCAACACCAAGATGGCTTCCTTCATCCTCTCTCAAATCATGGTTCCTCTCTATCAAGGATGTGAACATTTTCATCCCTGAAAGAGTGACCGCTGGCCTGGAGATGAGTGTAGACGGCAGAGTCCTGGCCTGATGATGTTGCTCTTCTGTGCTGGTCCATCGTTTTGATCAGTGGCTGTTTAGTTTCCCAGACTGATCACAGCCTGACACTGAACATAATACACAAACTCTGTTCCAACAATTTTTATCATACATTTGTTGTAAATGTTTGTACTTGGAAATTGAAAATACCGGTAATTTTTTTAAATCAGATGAAGTGCTCTTGTTTGATTGGTTGGAGAATATTGGTATTACAATTTATTAAGTAATACAGTAATAAAATTTGTGCAGAAGATTGGTGTTATTTCAGTGACATCATTCACAAAAGATGCTAAACAGCTACAGAAAGAATAGAAAAAGTGAAACATTTTTAAAGTCTTTGCTGATGTAAAAAAGGCACAGAAATCTGTAAAAAAAAATAATAAATGACTGTCAGATAATCGACAATGCGCCTAAAATCACCAAAAAACCTCCAAGTGTAATTTACAGCAAATGTTGCTTCCTCTGATAAAAAAAAAATGTAACATCCACATCTATCCATCAGAAATGAGTGTTTAATTATATATTTGACCAAATCAGCCAAGTATCCAGTTTTTATTCATAATGGATGCCAATGTGTGATTAAATAATAAGATTATGTTGAAAGGCTTAATGAGTTAATGTAGTAGGATTTGGAAATATTGCTGTCATTTACAAAGAGTGCACAAAGAAAACTTTTTTTTTTTTTGGTAAATCAGTGACGTTTAGTAGAGCTCAGCTGATCAATGGTCTTCAAAAACAAAGTGTCAGAGAAAGTTTATTAAATAAATACTGGGGGATAAAAGACTGTACTGCAGAGGAAATGTTGGTGAACATAACTAAACTTTGTCTCCTTCAACTCCAGCCAAATTCAAGTGAAAATATTTAAAATGAGCATAAAACAACCTGTTAAAAGTTCAACAAGTCAGAGCTTTTAATAAAAAAATTCAATAGATTTTTTTCTTACTGCGTAATGTAAACCCAGTTTTAAATGGTGACTTCTTCTTCCAGCTGCAAAGAAGATTTTTTGTTTTCTTTGTTTCAGTACATCAGAATCAACAAGACACATAAATGGTGGTATCATGTTTATTAATATTATTATTTCTCCAGAAACTGAGGAAAAGTTCTTGTAGATCGTTCACATGCAGTATTTGTCCATTAAAAAAATCTGTTCACTACAGTTCTTTCTGTTTATTACAAAGAATACGCCATATAATGATTAGTGTTATGAATATTTTTATGTAATTTCTGATACTTTTTCTGCTGATCTGTTTCATGTTGATGTGTTCATGCGTGCTCATCTGTTCACACAGACTCACATTCGTGCTGCTGTTCAACATAATGTTTTTATGCTATTAGTGCTTTGTGTATTATTGAGTTTATGTTTTTCTCCGTTCATATCTTAGCTCTTATTACTGTTTTTCTTTTACATTTTATTGTTGGGACCAAATAAATGCGAATGACAAATAAATCTCTCTGTCTCTGAAGAGAATTTGCCTAGAGTTGTTATTATTAATAACTAGATTTGTCATTTGCAGCAGCAACCTGTGCAATAGCCGCCAAAAACACAATAATGATTATGTCCCGTTTTGACAATTGACATCTTGGAGAGAAAACATTATGACCACAACAAATCTGATCAAAGCAACAAGAAAAAAGGTACACATTTTACTTAAATCAAGTTTTACAACACAAATTAATCAATCCAAGATGTCTCTAATTGAAAAAAAATCAACTTGTCCAAAATATAGAACTGAGATTGACTCATTTTCTACATGTTGATTTTATCAAAGACCTAGAAGCAACATTGCTTTGATGTCCTTTTTATACAAAGTTTTAACACATTTACACGTTGGTTCTGAGCGGCACCGCAGGTTTGCATGCACAAAAATGAACGACTGTGGTCAAACCTGCTGTACGTATATCTTTATGATACACTATTGATTCATATATCGATGTTCTAGAATTGCACCTCTCAAGGTGGCTGCATGTTGGAGCAGCTCTGTTACATTCATTCTGGGATATGGCTTTTGAAAACTTTATTTCCTCTTTTTTCTGGATATAAATGGCTTTTTTTAATGATTACTTCCTCTGGTATCGGATGCTGTGCAGCTGGAAGTATTTTTACTAAAAAAAACTTTTACTTTTGGACATTATGACATGTAACCATAACAACAAGGTGGTTTTTACATCCGGGAGCAGCTGATTAACATCTCAAAGCTTAAATATTACCTCAACTACAGCCCCAAATCCCAAATGAGTTGTAAAGGAGGCACCGTGGAGGCATCTTCGTCTGCCTGGCGGAGGTGCTCGAGTGACTGACTGTTGTGATCCTGGAGCTGGCAGGAAACGTGGCTCATGACAAGAAAACCTGGATCATCCCCTGACACCTGCAGCTGGCTGTCTGCAATGATGAGGAGCTCAACAAGCTGCTGAGTGGAGTGGCCATCGCTCAGGGAGGAGTTCTGCCCAACATTCAGGTGGTTCTGCTGCCCAGGAGGACAGAGAGGCCCGTCCCACTGGGTCCGGGTGGACATATCGGCATCTGCAGCCAGATTCTTCAGATTCGCTGCGAGACAGACTGCTGCGGGAGATCCTTCCTGCCCACAGCCATCAGCATATATAACAACTCTTAATGAAACCAGGATGATGAGCTACAACAATATTTCATTTCCCTATGGGATTAATAAAGTATTTTGAATTAAATTGAATTGAATACGAGTCAATAATACTCTAAGCCACTTGTAATGTCCCATTGTTTAGGACAGGACCTCCATAACTATTTGACTCTGACTCAGAGTTTATTTTGAAAGCCTCCAACATCTATCCATCCATCCATTATCATTACCTGCTTATTCCATTTTGGGTCACGGGGGTCACTGGTGCCCATGTCCAGCAATCACTGTGCGAGGGGCGGGGTACACCCTGGACTGGTCGCGAGTCCATCACAGGGCCACATAGAGACAAACAACCATTCACTCTCTCACTCACACCTAGGGACAAATTAGAGTTGCCAATCAGCCTAACATGCATGTTTTTGGTCTGTGGGAGGAAACCGGAGTACCCGGAGAAAACCCACGCATGCACGGAGAGAACATGCAAACTCCACCCAGAAAGGCCCCTGGACCAGGGTTTGAACCAAGGACCTGCTTGCTGAGAGGTAGCGGCTCTACGGGTTGCGCCACCATGCTGCCCCAGCATCCAACATTGCATTCTCAATATTATTACTCTGATATTTCAACAGTATTTAGACTTTAATTAAGAAAGAAAGAAAGAAAGAAAGAAAGAAAGAAAGAAAGAAAGAAAG
>NC_056503.1:44337423-44375986 GCF_014905685.2 Nematolebias whitei
AAAGAAAGAAAGAAAGAAAGAAAGAAAGAAAGAAAGAAAGAAAGAAAAATAAATTAGGTAATAAGGACTATGTCCGAGGAACACCTGAATGCAGCATTCTAGTTCCCCCCCCCCCCCCCCCCCCCCCCCCACCCCCCCAGTCTCTAGTGTCACGTGACAGGGGAGACGTTGCTCAGGCTGCTGATGTTACGCCGCTGCTAGCTCTACTATATAGCAACTTTGTTGACGTTCGCTTCACTCGTTCCTCCTTACGTTCCGGGCTGAAAATAAAAAGTAACATAAAATGGACAACAGCGGGAAAGAGAAGGAAGCGTCGGCATTAATGGCCGAGGCGGAGAAGAAATTAAAATCTTCTCAGTCGTTTTTCGGGGCGCTGTTTGGGTGAGTATGTGTCAGCTAGCTAGCTTGTTTAGCTTCTGGTGTCAAAACTGAGGGCCAGCTATGCGGAAGGTGGCCAGTTTCCACCCGACCTGCTGATGACACGACAAAAACATCACCGGAGCTGTCGTTTTTATGTTCAAGTCGACGTGTTTGTTCACAGATGTGAATTATTTTTTTGTTATCTGCAGGATGTCTGCACGTCTGGAAACAAATATAATATCATTGTTGTTGGCAGGTAGCACAGTTAAACTGTTGCTTTATTTGGACCAGATACAGTGGGAAAACTTTCAGAAGCTTAACAGGTTGTGTTAAAACATAAATACAAGCTGTTAATTCAAAAATTGAAGACGACCTGCTGTGGTGTCGCTGCTCTGGCGCCCCCTGCTGGCAGGCTCGTCCATTGCAAGTCACGTGTTTGTCACATTTGTTTACAAAAGTCAATTGTAAACAAAAAACAAAAGGTATAATAACGTCTACTGACCAGCAGTGCCGATTTAACAATGTATTATGAAGTAGTTGAATATTACTGCAAAAAGATCAGTTTGACAGGACGAAACAATAACTACCAACACTTCTCAGTACCTCAGTGTGTCCTGAAAGGGTTGATTGTAAAAATTAAGGGCAAAACTGAAAGTGTCAGGTCTAAATAACACTGAGTTTAAAAATGTTCTTTAAATAATGAAATACAGAACCTAAGAGATGTATCCTCCAAGTGATTTGTGTGCGATTCCAAATGTTATAGTTAAATGCCTGCTAAATGGTGCCTTTTTGGTATGTGGAACTAAAGAACAAATAAAAAAGAAACTAATACCGTCATTTGCTTTTTGCCAAAGGCTGCTGCTAAAAAAAATAGTCTGATAAAAATCAAACCTCCTACTTTGCTCAGTTGTCTGTTACATTTAGACAAAACTCATTTTTTCTTCTTCTTTTTAACGAGAAGCTTTTTGCGTGTAAGTGATTTAAAGGTATTTGGCCTAACAAGCATGTTCCCCTGAAAATATCAAACTGAAAACAGATGTCCAAAGACAAACTTCAAAAACCAGAAGAACCACCAAGACTTCTTTAAGAAATCACAAAAATGTCTGGCTGTTTTAAAGTACAACAAAATGAAGAGTTGTGGTTTGGCTTTAGATTTAGGCAGTCTTGTTTAGCGAATTTACTGAAATTTAATCAATTTATTACAAAATCGTGTAGTTTCCAACTCTGAATGCATGTTCTTACTGAATAAATGTTTGCAGTATTGAACTATAACAACATAAACTACATAAAGTATCATTTAAGTTCTTTATTATATATAGAAAAAAAAGATTAATAATATTGTTGAATGATAGTCCAGCTCAGTTTAGTGTCGTTAAACTACAAGAACATTCTCTTCAGTTCTGTTGTGGTTTAGCTTTTGGTATGTTTGTTTGTTTATTTATTTATTTTTTGTCACATAGGGGCTCTTCTAAGCTGGAAGAGGCCTGTGATTTGTATGTGAGGGCAGCCAACATGTACAAAATGGCTAAAAACTGGTGTGGTAAGAGAGCATTTCTTTTTTTCTTTTTTAAAACTCGTTCATGTTTGTTGATGCGTTCACTCCTTTACCGTGTAACTTTATCCTTTCAGCTGCAGGAAACGCTTTCTCCCAGGCTGCTCATCTCCACCTGCAGATGCAGAGCAAACACGATGCAGCGACCAACCTCATAGATGCTGGAAATGCCTTCAAAAAAGCCGACCCACAAGGTAATCTTTAATGGCCCGGCATACTCCGTCTGAAGACGAACAGTCGACTCGTGGTTGCGGGACGTTTGTTTTCACTCACACGTATAGTCCACGAGACATAGACGCTCCTGGGAACCCCTTCCCACTGTAGTATACCTCACTGCACAGGTTTCTTCCTGCCAGAGTCTCCACTCTACAAATCTATCATGAAGAGAGCGCCACACACTTTTCAGCAGGCAGACTCCTCCGTGCACGATGTCTGCACGATCTCCTTCCAGGAGTTTTTGTCCATTTGACTAATTTTAACGAGCTGAAGAGTCGTGCAGCTGAATGTCCGAGCGCATTTCCGCATTAGCAAACACGCCCACAAACTTCTGACCAATCACACAATAGTTGGCGTATACGCCTGTGAGAAAAAGTTCGGCCCGGGCCTTGTGTCGAGAAGGGGCGGGCGAAGCTGCTCTGAAAACAAAACGACGCAATTTTCATTCACGAAAATGAGACATTGTCACGTCTTTGGATGGAGTTTGCCTTTAATCATCACAGCAAGGGATTTAACTCCTGAAACTTTCACCAGATTTACAATCTGAATAAAAGGTTAGAGAGGTGGAAAATGCAGAAAAATTGGTTTGCAGATTGTCTGTTTCTGATTTGTCAATGTTCAGGTTAATTTTTTAAAATTCAAGCTCTGTCATGTTTTACTTGTGGTCTGTGTCAGACTGACCCCTGATCAGGGCTCTGTAAGAGGGGGACCGTCTGTTGCAGGATGTTTGTTCAAAGTAGGCTGGTTTAGATCCACAGCACGTAGATGTGTTTCTTTAAGGAGCTAAAATATTAGTTTTTGCCTTAAAAACCAGATCTAAGATTAGGATTCAATTAGGCAAATAAAATCAGCTGAAATGGGACTGACTTGTTTCTTTCCAACGTTTCCTAGTAATCATCTTAATTTAGATTTTAATTATCAAACATTTGTCAGGAAGTCACCTGCATGTGAGCGGCACATAAAGTTATTGAATTAGTTTTAAAACAGCAATGAATTACATTTACCTGAATGAGTAAAAGTTCAGCGTTTGCATGAGCCTGCTTGGACGTGCGAACAGTATTTTGTAAAAGTTTTATAAATGCTTATTAATCTTTTGTAATGTATTTAAAACCTCACAAATAACCTCTTCATAAAACATTCAATCCTTTTAAAGGTGTTCTTGTTGTTAAGCGGGTCTGGATTTTCTAACTCTTAAGTGGTGAAATTTGATAAAAATATAAATACAGCGTACAATAAATCTTGAGAACAAACAAGTCATCTTTAACACAAAACTTCATAAAGTTTTAGGCTGAAGTAAATTGTTCAACGGTCTGAACTTGTATTTTCCACAGCGATCAACTTCTGTTTGACTTTTTTTTTTCTCACCAGAGGCTATAAACTGTCTGAACCGAGCGATTGAGATATACACGGATATGGTGAGTTGACGTTCAGGGAGACTCCTCTGAGTTTATTCTTTAGAAGAGATATAAGGGGGCTTTTCTGTCTCTTGACTGTTTTATTTATTTTTTGTCTGGTATCTTTTAACTTCAGGGTCGTTTCACCATCGCAGCCAAACACCACATCAGCATCGCGGAGATCTACGAGACAGAGCTGGTGGACATCGACAAGGTCCGACAGGAAACTAATGAAAACCGTTTTTAAACCGTTTCTTGGAGATCTAACGATTTACTCTTGTCTTTTTCAGGCCATTGCTCATTATGAACAAGCAGCCGATTATTACAAAGGTGAAGAATCCACCAGGTGATTATTTGACTTAAACTATACGTTTTTCTGGATAGAAGAATGTGACATTTAGGATTTGTCTGCGTCTGTCTGTTAGCAAAATACTCACAAACCACTGATATTTTTTTTTTAAGCCTGTCGAACGGCAGACACGTTATGGTCTTTGCACGTCTGTAAACTTTTATTATAACTTATGATTCATACACAAATACATCATCACTAGACACGTACACTTTTCCACAACCCAGCTTCAAGGTCATGGTTACAAATCAAGGTCAAAAGTTATATATATGGTCTATAAGGCCATTGCTATAGATTGCTGTATAATAGTCGAGCGGTGCTCTTGTTTACAAAACGTCCATCTGCAGCTGATTACCGTTTGAAATCAACCCAATTCAAGATGGCCGCCACAGCTAATCAGACTTATTCAACACAAAAATGACTTTACTGACTTTGAGCTAAAATCTGGTGTGGTGGTAGCTGACGGTCATCTCCAACACTTTTTACGTCTCCGAACACCATTTATGATTTTTGACCAAAGTCACCGTCCCTTCTCGTGACGAGTCGATTCAAGACTAAAACTCTGGCGTGAAAAGCAGCGGGCGATACGCATTCTGTTAACGAACGCCTTTACTCGCGCGTCGACTGATGAGATTCTGGATTTTATGTTTTCAGCTCAGCAAACAAGTGCCTTCTGAAAGTGGCGACCTACGCAGCTCAGCTGGAGCAGTACCCCAAAGCCATAGAGATTTATGAACAGGTGAGACGACGCTCATCGCTCCGTCTGTCACTTCAGAGGCAGCAAAACTAACAGAAGCTCTCGTGTGTGTTTAGGTTGGCACCTACGCGATGGACAGTACGCTTCTGAAGTACAGTGCCAAGGATCACTTCTTCAAAGCAGCGCTGTGTCATTTCTGTGTAGACATGCTGAACGCCAAGGTAAAAGACGCCGAACAACCGAACTCTTCTGCAGAGATGTCGTAACGCCTGTCCTAAAATTCTTCCTGTCCATCACCCAGCTCGCTGTGCAGAAGTATGAAGAAATGTTTCCAGCGTTCTCTGACTCTCGGGAGTGCAAACTTGTGAAGGTAGGCGTTTCTGTTCGTGCTTTGGTTAGAAAACTTTTTAACGCAAACAAGTTAATAAGTCCTCCAGAAACAAGAAGAAGTTTAAGTGAATATTTGAATATACGTCTAAAATTGGGCTAAAGGTGGATTTATACTGCACAAGATGTAAGCCATCCAGTCTTGCTGATGTCATTGAGACATTTTATACTCAAAGAAACTGGAGGGGACGTCCTGGTAAGCCCCGCCCACTGCAGCTCCCGTCAGGTCAAACAGAAACGACACAGAGGGTGTCAGAGTGGGTGTTTATTTTCAGTTGATGATTTAGGAGGAAGTTCTGGTATTTCTCTTGTTAACCGAGGAGAAGCACTAATGTGCAAGTCTGTTACGAAAAGACCGCCTGCTGTCCTGCCAAGGCGTACGCACTTCCACCTGGCGTGCACAACCACAGAGCTGCGTCCATGTACCGTCTTTATAAGTTTCATTTGACCACCTTCAGAAGTTTTGTTGGAGCAGTTGTAAAGATGGCTGTTTTTTCCTAACGGCCTCGGCCAGCTGCTCCTCCGCGGAGCAGTTGAAGTGAAAGACACTTTCCCGCTTAAACATGCCAACAAAGTTCTGACTGCTCGCACAAAACTTGGCGCATACCCGGTGAGACAGTAGTTCTGACGGGGCTGTGCTTCGAGCAAGAACAGTGAGTCAGCGAGACACAGTTTCGGTACTTCTAATAACGTATAAATGTCACGGTAAACAATAAATCAATTAATCACATGATACATGAAAATTGTCGACCTCATTTTCATTTATCGGTTTTATCGTTTCTTCTTGTCTCTCTCTTTCTACTGAAGACACTGGATGACAAAAGGCTCAACTCCGGTGTTCTTCACTGACCCTCCCTTTCTCTTTTCTCTTTAAAATCCATTTTAACCATCTAAAATTGTGTTTTTGGATCGTTAAGAGCAGCTAAGCTGAGAAGCTAAGCTACAAGCTAAGCTAACAGGCCGACCTCGGGAATAAACCTCCATCTTGTCGAAGCTCCAAAATTCACGGTTGAAACCCGTGCCTTCGTGTAAAAAGTTGTTTTTTCTCTGTAAAAAAAGCTGAGAACTTGTTTACTTTTTTTATTAAAAGCTTTGTGTGACAAATGCTAAAAAGCTCAAACCACACAGAGCGTCCGCCATTTTGAGAACCGAAAAACAGGAAGGAGAGACAGCCCATGTCACGTCAAGGGGCCTCCCTCCCATTTTTCTTAAAGAGACACGCTGCTCGCTCCCTCACTATCCATCCTTCAGTTCAAACTGTCTTATACTGCCGTCTAGTGGTCAAAAACTTGACAATAATTACTAATTATTGTCAGATTGCAAACAATTTTATCGTTTATCACAATAATTTCTGAGACAATTTTTTTTTCCAGCAAAATGTGTTATTGTGACAGGCCTACGTGTCAATCAACCTAAAGTTTGGTCTAAAATCAACAAAAATTGTTATAAATTAACCAAATTGTCAAATTCAATTCTAAAATTTGCACAATATCGCACAACTTGATTTTCCAGACTTGACCTGAACTTTAACTCCGTCTCAACATGAGAAAATCTTAGTTTGAAACTCTCCCGTCAAAGGCGACGGGCGATATGCATTCCTGGAATTAACGTTAGGCCTTTATTTAGCTTTAGCATCTCATACGTGTCGATGCATGGACGTTTAATTTAATTCTCTTTTTACATCAGAAACTCCTCGATGCGTATGAAGAACAGAATGTGGAAGCCTACACTGATTCGGTGAGTGAACTTTTTTTTTGTTTGTTTTTCAGACGGACACCAACCCTGTAGTGCCAAAACATTTCGACACACGACCAAAACATAAAAGCACCTCAGACTAGGGGTTGAACGACTGCACATTTTTTAAAGTCGACATTAACATGGTAATAGTCGAGTTGACGTTGACTAGTTGGAAAAAAAAAGGCATTTATTATTTACAACAACAACAAAAAACAACAACAACAACATCGAGAGCATATATTTATGCTCCTACTGCAAATAAGTCACAGAAAAACCAAAACTATTATTAAGCTGCAACAATTTTCAGTCGGGTCATCTGGACGGTTTCTTTTTTTGTGCTGAGACGTTTTGCCCTCCATCCAGAAGGCTTCATCAGTCTGAGGCAGGGGTCTGCAGCCTTTACGATCTAAAGAGACATTTCTGCCTCTTTGTTCAGTAAATTAAACGTGTCCGGAGCCACAATACCTGCTACAACTGGGATTCTCAACTGGTGGCCCACGGACCACTTTAAGTTTGTTGACGGGCGCTTTTCTGGACAGCAGGGGTGATTTTATAAAACTAAAAATATGATGATTTTTAACTTTTATTGATATTTTTACATTCTAAGACAAAAGACAAAATTCTTGTAAAGAAGGAAAAAATAATATAGTTTTTGCCCAGTTTCTAAAAACTAAAACATTAAACTATGCATTCTTATGTGATTTTTTTTTAATTATTTTTATTGTAGAAAAATTACGTATCCTGCTTTGAAGAAATGAAGCATAAAGTGAAAGTGAATATGTTTTACTCCTTGTAATGTTTCTAGTATTTATACATTTGCTAAATAAATTACAGGAAAACTGGTAAAACTTGCCCTTTTAGTTGTTATAACAACCAATAAAATTCAGTTTTATTTCAGTTTTGGTCAAAGCTTGAAAGAGCCGCTGCAGAGGGACCAAAGAGCCACATGTGGCTCCAGAGCCGCCAGTTGCAGACCCCTGGAACAAACAGCTTACCGGTACTCCAAAGCAAGCTGTTTGGTGTTTCCTCTGACTGATGAAGCCTTCTGGATGGAGGGCAAAACGTCTCGGCACAAAAAAGAAACCGTCCAGATGACCCGACTGAAAATTGTTGGATTTTTATACCTGGATTGTAACATGGACTTTATTATTAAGCTGCAAAAGTTAAGTTTGATTTTATTTAATCCACTAAATAAAATAAACCTCCGCGGTGGTGGATTCTCCGGCGGAGCGCACCTCTGTTTTTATTTTATTTAGTGGATTAAATCAAATGAAACTACAAACAGGAGGCGGGCAGTGGTGGGTTCTACTGTGAATTAAATCAAATGAAACTTAAAAACAACATTGTGTTTAATGGAACACTTCTACACCGTTGATGAATTTCTACCTGTTTGGGAACACGTGGCCTGCTCCTCGCCTTCTGCTTGGAAGAATCTGTTTTGTAGTCAGCGGCCCGGCGCCGAACGTGACGCAATCACCGACTGCGACTGGTCGATGTGAAATTTAAAAACTCACCAGATGTCCTGGAGCCGACTAGTCGACTAGTCTATTCGACCCCTGCCACAGACTGACACAACCATCATTCCTGAGCCGTTTACACCATAAAAAATAGTTTCCTGAACGCCTCAGATTTTCATTTTCACCACATGATCCGATGTTGTTTAGTTCTTTGAAAGTGTGTTTTCCGACGCGACTTGAGACGAGGGTCTGAATAAAGTAAATGTAAAGCGGAATGTGCGGGGATTTACTTCCTCGTTCCCACAAGGTTGACGTCTATTTACGCAGACGGGTCTGTCTGTTTTAAAAACAAACCGAACTAAACAGCCGACTGTCACAAGAAAGCCTCGTTATGAGCACAACTGTCTTTTTGTGCTGCAGGTGAAGGAGTTTGACACCATTTCTCGGTTGGACCAGTGGCTCACCACCATGCTGCTACGCATCAAGAAGACCATACAGGACGACGAGAGCGACCTCCGCTGACTCGCCTGCACAGCCGCTGTTGCCTCGAGCCTTTCACTAACATCCCCGCAGCATCCTTCATTTCGTCGGCTCTTCCAGCCTCTCTCTCCTGCAGTCAGCAGTATTTTCTCTCGCCTTTTGTTCCACCTGTAACAGTCCCCGAAGTCTTTATACCGTATGTTTGAACACTATTTCCCCGATGCACTCAGTGTGTTAGCTGAACAATGTTTGGGTCGGAATATTCAGACTTTGGATGCAATACCAACAAGCAACAAGCTCATACCAGCATACTTGTATCATAAAGATTTTATTTTGTTTTCATTGCTCCATGATGGACGAGAGAAAGAAAAGAGAGAAATACCAACAGTTTGATCCAATAAATATATTTTGCATAACATGCTTTAGAATAAACTAATTAAAGTGCAGCTGTAACGGCGGGGTTCTGGTTCTGCTGGGTTCGGCTGAAGGTCGAAATCGAGGCGTTTCTGATGGGATGCAGAGCGTCTGAGGGTCAACGGGTTTTTTCACGGCAGACATTTTGTCTCGAATGAGGAGGGACGGCACGAGGGCTTTTATTATTATTAACTAATAATCTGAGCATGTTTTGTTGCATCCAGTAGGGGAGGGGTGCACCCTCTGCACCCCTACTTCCTGCTTTGGAGAGAAGATTAATTTAATCACAGAATGTAACTAATCTGCTACAATTCTATAGGAAGATTATAAAGTTATATACATGATTACATCAGATTTCATGCTCAATAATCCAGATAATCTAATAAAGTTAAGTCTGGTCCTCTGGATGGTTCCTTTGTGTTGAAACAAAGGAACCATCCAGAGGACCAGACTTAAACCTTGTTGGCAGGGCCCGGCCCAAACCTCCATGGGGTCCTAAGCAAAATTTGGTTTGGGGCCGTCTATTTCTGCTAATAATGTGATTTACTTCAATCAACAGATCAGATCGTGCACCCACCCAACATAAACTTATTGCAACTCTGACAGCCCTGTTCACATTAGCAGGGGTGTCACACTCATTTTCATTTTGGGCCACATCAAGCTCATGAATGTCCTCAAAAGGCCGGACATGGCAGAGCGTATTGATAAAACAACTAAATATAACTTTCTCTGCATTTGGTGACCACTACTAAAAATTAAATATTTTGTGTTTGAGTAATTTGGCATGATGCACATAAAACTGATTTGATTTGACTGATAAATATTGAAGCATGCAAATGTTATCTTGAAGTTCTGTTTCTGTGGCCCTCTAGGGCAGGGCTATTCAACTGGAGGTCCAATCAGGCCCACAGGTGTGCTCAGTTCAGTCCACTAATGGGTTAATTTTAAATAAACTTGATCTTAAATTGTAAACCAACCTTATGACAATAACTGCTGGATGTCCGGCCCCTGAGCTCTTGGGTTTCAGTAACTGTGACCCCCTGAGCTCTAGGGTGTAGAGAGCCACAGAAATGGTAATGGCGGGCCGGATTTGGTCCACGGGCCTTGAGTTTGACACGTGCTATATTATTATAAAAAATAATAAAATTAAAAAATATTGTAAAAACAAAATCACAACTTCATAATGAAATGGTGTGTAATAGAAGCCTAGAAATCATTACCCAAAAAAACCCCCAAATAATTCAATTCCACTTAGGGGGCCCCTAGTGGCCCCGGGGTCCTAGGGCCGGCCCTGCTTGTTGGACACGTGATTACAGTTTTTCTGTAATGTACACGTTGATTAATGTTTATTTTGTGCACGTTTGTTTTCTACACCAGAGCTCCCGCCGTGTGGGCTCAAAGTTGCTTCTCGCTTGTGTTGCAACAATATTACAGTTTAAAAATATTAAAATTTATTATGCAGCGTGTTAAAATAATTTTTTTAAGTAGTTTAACAGAAGTCGGTGCTGGGTAACGTTTAAAAACAACAAGTAAATGTGGAAATTAAATCAAATGTATATATAAAAAAAAAAAGTTCTGGTTTCTTTATACAGAGTAAATGCAATAGTTTGTCCCTACTGAAATAAAATACAAAGCATCTTCCCCATTACCTGGGCTGAGCAGAACGTGCTCTAAATGGAATGCGGCCCACGTTGGGTCACCTGTCCTACCGGTTCCGGTCAAAACGAGTCATCCGAACCATCAATTATCCACAAACACAAACCAGAACACTTAACGATGACGCGTCACTCGTGGTAGAAAGAGGGGCTCGGTGGGCGTGGCTCATCGGTCAGTGGGCGGGTCTTCTCCAATGGGCGTGGCTTCAGTCACTTGCGCGTTAATTGCCTGCTCTCTCTGCACCTGGACGTGTTCGAGTCTTTACACCGGCTGACGTGGAGGGAACAGGTGGAAATCAGTCTGCGGGAGGTTTTTCTCGCCTGAACACCTGCGGGAAGAGCCTTTAAAACCCCGCAGAGTCTGCGCAGTTTTTTTTCCTTCCCTGCAGCTTTCTGTCAGAGAGGCTTGTAAGTACATTTCACAAGTTTAATTTACAAATTACACTGGCTGTTAACTCTAATGATGCCTAGCAATAGTTTTTTTTTTTCAACACAGGGTTAACTCTAGCCTACAAATCCAAAATAACTACAAATATTTAGGGCAAAATAGAAGAGAATCAAGTTCACAACAAACAAATGAAACCATCAGATTGTAGATAAACTCAAGTTTATTAAAAACTACGAAACGCAGAACAGATTAAAATAATGGCAAAGGGTGCAGAAGGTTTGTGGTTGAAAGGTCTTGAGAAAAACATTAAAGGGCTGGAGATGGATGGGAGACCAGGAAGGTTTGGGGATAAACCCACATGTTGGTGCTAGAGACGTCTTGAATGTAAGGGATGTATTAAAAGATTGAAAGGAAAAGTACAGAAAGCGTGTTTAAAACTAGACTGATTTAAAAAAAAAAAAAAAAAGAGGGAAATGGAGGGTTTAGAAAATGGTACAGTATCAAGTATTGGGAAAAGGAGTAGATCTAGAACATGTAGCGGCATAAATATGGGATAAAGGTGCAAACTTTTTGTTTCTATACAACCTTTTATTTATACAAGTTAATCCCATTGAGCCTTGGGGACTCATTTACAAGAAACCTGGTTTTAACAAAGGATGCATACAAATTGAGATTATTTTTTTTTATAACCTGTGTAAGACAATCACTTTAATCAATGAGATGATGGGATGTTTGGAAGGAAAGGTAATGTGTGGTTGTTTCACTGCTAATCGTCCACTTTGGGGACAAATGATGCAAAAATGATAAAAATGGTCAACAAATTGAAGCATTGGAGTTAAACTGGTTTTAATGGGACGGGAAGCAGAATCAGTAACTGATTTGACATTTGTATCAAACTCTGCTTATAATGGAATATTGATTAAAAAATGCAACAAAGTGAAGTGATAATTACCCTATTAAGATTAAAATACAAATTAAAACAAAGTAGCAAAGTAGAAGGAAATAAATTTTAATTTCAACAAAGCCAAATGGAATAAATTTAAATGTATTTGATCAAAAATGACAAAAAATGGATATAGCAAATGGTATAAATTAGAAATTTTGGAGGCCATTCAGGTACACGGGTGAATAAGTAAAATGCAGTTCTTGTTTAGTTTTTTTTTTTTTACATTGCAACCAAAACTAGCGCTTTGTAAAAATAATAATAATAATTTTAAATACAATTTTTATTTTCACTTGTCAATTTGTACGCATCCTTTGATTGTTGTTGTTCACCGTTGTCATCAGGTCGCTCTTGTAAATTAGTCCCTGGGGTTCAATGGGATTAACCTGTTTAAATAAAGACTGAATGAAAAAGTGATTAACAAATAATGAAGTCAATAAATAAAACCTTTTTATTAAATGCATAAAATATCCTATTTAATTTTTTTTTTTTTTTTTTTTTTTTTAAGAAAGCAAGAGACTGTAAGGAGGATAATTAAGGAAGCAAAGATGCTATTAAAAAACTTCTGTGATCCAACTGGGAAAGAGACAAAACTCAAAATCTGGAAAGCGATAAAAATTAGTTGTATCAGAAAATATGGATATTCAATACTGATTACAAATAAAGGAGCCATTATTAAAGATCAAATTGAAGTATTAGCTGAAACATTTAGTATGAGTAACACTATTGAGGAAAAACAGCCACAAAACCAAAGTGTAAATACTTATAACAAAATATTGAAGCCTTATTTAGTGAACACAACTGAGCACTCGAAAAAACTAAAACGGCGCCAGGATCGGATAAAACATTTAATGCTTATGGAGAAGAAAAAATGAGATTAATTTTTAAACCCCACAGTGCAGGAAGCTATAATAAATATTATAAAAACTGTATTCAGATTTACATGATGCATCAAGACTCAACAGGACAAATGGAATCTCAGATGAAACGAATTACAGATTATCAACACCGGGGAAATGTTTTATTATTATTATTGTTATTGTTATTATTAGCAGTACAGTTTAAAAGACCATTAAAAACAAGTTGGTTCGGCTCTTACAAGTTTACAGCAAAAACTTTTTATTAGAAATGCCGCAGTCGTTTTTCAGAATGGGTATGGAAGAAACAGGAAGTTGTCAACATTGTGGAGAGACTGAAACAATAAGAGCCTGAATTTTAGTTTCAGAAATACGAGGCAGATGCATGATGGAGGAAATTAGAAAAATTAAAGTAATATTTAACGTCTCAAATGCAAAGTGTTGGAAGTAAATAAAATAAAATAAAATAAATAAATAATAAAATAAAAAAAAAATAAAAAAAATGTAATTCAATTTTGGTCTGGTTCTACAGGAAAATGAAGCCAATTAATAAAATATGATTATGGACAACAATAAGATAATAGACATTCTGACCCACACTCCATACCAGTTTGGTACACCATACGTTTGCCAGCTGCCAAAAACCACAAGCAGGAAGTTAATGGGCTTTAAATTGGATAAATATTTTATTCTTTTGCGTTGCGACTATTTTAATCAGGAAGGCTTTACTATCGATACCCCCCCCCCCCCAATCACCCACAGCTTTATTAAAGATTAACTTGAAATGAGCAGACTATAGTTGATTTTAATTTTTGTAAGATTTATTCATAAATTAATTAGGAATTTAACAAAAAAATGCTGCTTTTCTTTTTCTATTTTTAGGTTTTAATATTGCTTTTTCTAGAGAAAACGATTCAATGTTTAGGTGGAATTTTACAGAAAAGGATTAGTGCCAGTAGGCGTTTTTTTATTTTTTTTTATTTTGCTCAAACTATTTTTCCTTCAGAATTCTGAGGAAAAGGTCACAATTATTGGATTTAAGTTATAATTCTTTAAAAAAAAAAAAGATAAAAATGGGCAGATTTCCTATTTTAATCGCATAAATCTGAGATTAAAGTCAGAATTCTGGAAAGTGCAGTTGTTGTTGTTAACCTTTTATTAAACCAGGCAAATCCTACTGAGATTGCAGATCTCTTTTGCAAGGGAGGCCTGGGCCTGAAGGCAGCCTAACGTGTTGCATGTTTTTGGTCTGTGGGAGGAAACCGGAGTACCCCGAGAAAACCCATGCGTGTATGGAGAGAACATGCAAACTGCACACAGACTCCAGGTCCAACTGGGGATTGAACCCAGGACCTTCTTGTTGTGAGACAACAGTGCTAACCACTGAGCTGTCAT
Source organism: Nematolebias whitei (assembly GCF_014905685.2). NCBI lineage: Eukaryota > Metazoa > Chordata > Actinopteri > Cyprinodontiformes > Rivulidae > Nematolebias > Nematolebias whitei. Next base: position 44,351,705 of record NC_056503.1, read on the forward strand.
GCTTACCATGGCTCTAATCCTTTTCCATATGTTATCAAATAAGATTTATTTATTTAATAATCATACCCCCGACCATCATGGCCACAGACTATGGCCAAAACAAGACGGCCATAGTTCCTGCTGTCTTGGGCTATAGGTGTAGCTGAGTCATTCCCAACACATTCTCCAAGCGCTACGTTCACTGTGAATGTTGCAAAAAGTCAGCAAGGGCACAAGAAGCCAGGATTAGAAAGTCATGAAAATGGGACTGTTTTTTCAAAACACCATTATTTGTCTCTTCTGTTTTGCAGGAACCTCCAGGGTGTTGACTCCTGACAGAAAGTGTAACCTTTGACCAGATAAAGTATCTCCCCCTGGAAGATGTCTCACCTGTAGAGCAGCACTCCGGACTAACTTGTTTCCTCCTCTGAACCAATGAAACGAGCCAGAACCTTCAGCGCCATGCTCGTTGTCACGTTATTTCTGGTTGTCTTCTACATGACTGTCCATCTGGAGACAACCTTAACTGTCAGGGCTTTGAAGAACGTCTCCAAGTCGAAGGACTTTACGACATTGTCCGCTGTTGTCCACATTGTGACTGTTTCTAACGACCTGAGGCAGATGATCCCTAAAAATGGGGCCTACTGGAACCGCTTGCTCTACTCGGCCATGCAGAGTTTGGAAAATGGTGAGAACCCTAGAAGAAAAGAGCCCCACTGGTCTGTGTGCAGGGAAGAGAACAGAGAGCTTCTGAAACTCAACGTTCATGATTTTGACTCCTACCCGGCCCTGATACAAGAGTTTCTGCGGGGCCTGAACTGCAAGTCCCCCCCGCTCCTGATCGACCAGCCATATAAGTGCGTCGGGGCTGTGAGGGAGAACAAGACTCTGCTTTTTGCCATAAAGTCGTCCCCGAGAAACTTTGAGAGGAGGCAGGCTGTTCGGGAAACGTGGGGGCGAGAAGGGGTGTATCAGGGCGGAATGAGGGTGCGCTTGGTGTTCGTTATGGGGAACACCGCACCAGATGACCCTGACCTCAGCGTGCTGCTGTCATTTGAAGCCAAACACTACGAAGACATCCTGCAGTGGGACTTCAATGAGTCTTTGCTGAACCTGACCCTCAAAATGAACTTGTTCCTCCAATGGACGGTGAAAAACTGCCCCTCGCTCTCCTTCGTCTTCAGCGGGGACGACGACGTTTTCATCAACACGCCTGACCTGATTAAATATACAGAGTCTCTGGATGCTTCAAAGGCTTCTCAGCTGTATGCTGGGCAGATCATAAGCACTGCGAGTCCCCTCAGGAACCCTCGAAGCAAGTACTTCATCCCTCACAGCTTCTATAACGGCCCCTACGCCCCATACGCCGGCGGAGGTGGGTTTCTCTTCTCTGGAGCTTTGCTGAAGCCTCTGTTTTCAGTCTCACAGATACTCCCGTTATTCCCCATCGACGACGTTTACATAGGGATGCTCATGAAGGCTCTGGGAATTCCCCCCGAGAGCCACGGAGGGTTTCGGACCTTCGACGTCCGGCAGCAAGACCGCGAGAATATATGTGTGCACAAAAATAACCTCCTGATTCACCAGCGCTTGCCACACGAAATTGAAAAGATGTGGAAGGGCATCAACAGTCCGCTGCTGACGTGCTGAACCAGATAAACAAGACTAACAGAACTTTCACGCGACAGATTACTGGACAGAGTATATAAATAAACCTTATAAATTTCAAATGACAGGTTTTAACAGGACGACTAAATGTGAGCTTCAACCCTCATTTCCAGCAAAGGTCAATGTTTTCATGTTTACTCCTGTTACTTTGAAATAAATGTTGCCCATTACAACGGTTCTGGAGTTTTTTTTATTTTCAACAGAAACATCCGTTCAGTACGACTGTGTACAGTCAACAGAGCAGCTCCAACAGTTTGAATCTCGTGACGCTGGACCAGAGGGTTTCCTCAACAAATCACACCCAACGCCTGATTATTACCAGAGATGCTGATGGAGCGTTTCAGGAAACACCTGGCCTAAACTTCAGCCCCCCCCCCCGATGTACATATTTAATTTAAAGCATTCAAACCTGCGCTTTGTCTTAAACACTAAACATGACATTCCTGGAAGTAACTTTTCAACCGTGAATGTATTAATGCTCCACTTGAGGCACAAATCCTACAGAAATGAAGTGTTTACACTTTTTTTTTTTTTTTTATGAAAAAATTCCAGACTGAAAATTTGTCAAAACAAATTTATATTTAATATCAAAGCGCCTGCAAATGTCCTAAAGAATTCAGTTGTGCATTGATTTTCTGCATGCTTAATATATCTTGTCGGTAAAATATCACACAAACTGCTGGATACATTTAACAAAACTGTTTGCCTCTTCGACTCGAGGTCAAATTTGATAATTTAGATAAAAATCTGTGAAGATTAACAACCACTTTAGTCCTGGAAGCTGTGGTGGCCATTTTGAATTGGGTTCATTTTAAATTAACAGTTTCTCTTAAATCCGTCCAGATGTTCACAAGATGTTTCTAACGATCAATAAACATTTAAACTGTATTTGGTTAACCCTCAGCGTAGGGGATCAGTCTCTGCTGCTACCACTCCAAACATAAGGTTGATCTACAACTGATTTATAGTGTTTAGGTCACTTGGCTGCGGCAGCCATCTTGAATGAGGTTTAATCCAAAGGTCGGTTGCAGGTCTGATTACTTTTCAATAAATCTCGTTAAGATTTGTCTTGTGGTTCACGAGATGTTTTGCTGAAAGACAAGATTGTCCACGGTGATTTGAACGTCTGTGCACGACGGTGAACTGAATGAGGTTGTCTAAATTTTTTTTATGAATGATCTCATTTGAGCAACACTTTAGAAACAGTTTTTAGGTAACAGACTCTGGACACAGTTTTGACCTTTTTATTCTGTACTGATCCAGACTTGAAAAATGATAAACTCCATATTTTTCAGGGCTGTGCAGAAACCCTGCGTGAAACATCAAACTCCAGTCTGACTACAGGATGTGGCGTGCGGCTAACTTCAGGCCCACTTCTGTCCACCTAACCTAATGTTTGTGCGGCGGCGCCGTTACTTCTCGTACAGGTCCAGGGGGTAGTGCTCCTTGTACTGCTGCATGTGCCTCCACAGAGCCTCCCTCTGCTTGCTCAGGCCGGGCGTCAGCTCGTTGTACACGTCTGTGAAGAGCAGCTCCACGTTGGGCTTCAGGCGCTTCTCGGCCCTCTCGAACGCCTCCATCACAGTCTTGCGGGACTGTTTGCGCCAGCTCCGCTCGTCGTCCTCGCTCCACCAGCTGCGGGCCGTCATGTAGTGCCTCAGCCTGGAGATGGGATGGTCCTGCTTGTCCCAGTAGTTCACCTCGTCCACGGAGCGGTAGGCCGAGCTGTCGTCGCTGGTGCTGTGGTGCCCGATTCTGAGAAAAGTACAGAAATATTTTACTGAAGTTTGACTTTAAAAGTCTCCTTGAGAATTTTTCACTCCAGATTTGTTATTCAAATCCCCGCTGCTCGTCAGGAACATGTTTTAAAACTTTAACTGAGGCCTTTTAAACAAAACACAATCACAAGGTCAAAACGCCGAGCAGCTTTTAGGAAGATATTTTGTAGCCCTCAAACCGTAAAATGACTTTAAAGCCACAAGATCTCTGAAAACCATCTGTTCTAAAAATACAAGAATAAAATACAGTTGATTCCTTTACACTAACTATAAACACTCAAACATTGGACCACTGAGCAACAGTCCAGGCCGTTGTCTCCTCAGCAGGTAAGATGCTTCTGACGTTGGTTCAGGAGTGACTGGACTTGAGGAATGAGACATTTTTAGCTCAAGTCTAGGAGTTAATCAGCTACAATATTGAACTTTTTCACAATATTCTAACTTTCTGAGACACTTGAGTTTTTTTTAATTTATTTGTAATCCATAATCATAAAAAATTGCAAGAAATGAAGACTTGAAATATTTCACTCTTTGAGTAATGAATCCATGTAATACACGAGTTTCACTTTATGAAATGACTGACAAAAGAAAATTAAACTTTTTCATGATTATCTAGTTTTTTCATTCATTCATTCAACCTTTATGTAGACATGCAAATCCCATTGAGCCTCGAGGACTCATTTACAAGAGAGACCTGATTTCAACAAAGAATGACGACGATGGATAAAAGCGACAACAATAAACAGTTATAAAAAAAAATCATACTTTTTTTTTTACAAATAGGATGGCTAAAAAAAGAAAAGAAAAGTAACAAAAAAAACAGCTAGATTCTAAGGCGAATGTAAAAAACTAAAAACAGGAACATGTCAGCATTGGTCCCTGCCAGGAGTCCAACAGATTCTTAAAGCCACTTAGAGAGGTCAAGGTCGAGAGCTTCAAATGTTTTTGTAAGATATTCCAGGAAACAGGAGCGGAGTAGGAGAAGGACCTTTTGTCTAGTTCAGTCCTCATTGAGGGAACACTGCAGGTAATAATGTCCTGAGAGCGCACTCCGTAGCTGCACTCACACAGAGACATGTAGGAGGAGATGTATGAAGGCAGCAGACCAAGAAGTGATTTAAAGATGAAAATGTACCAGTGAGAGAGTCTGCATGAAGTTAATGATGTCCAGTTAACCAGTGAGTACTGGGTGCAGTGGTGGGTACGATAATCACAGCCAGTTATGAATCTTAGTGCACCATGATAGACAGCATCCAACATCTGCAGGGTTCTTGTAGGAGCGTTCATGTAAATAATGTCACCGTAATCAATGGAGGGAAGGAAAGTCACAGATACAAGGCGTTTCCTAACATTCAGAGTTAGACAGGATTTGTTTCTGAAAAAGAAACCCAGTTTAACTTTCAGTTTCTTTACCAAGTTTTCCACATGGAGCTTAACAGAGAGATGAGAGTCGATCAAGATACCCAAATATTTATAGGAATCAACAAACCCAATGGGGACACCATTTGAGGATGAGATCAGAGGAAGAACTGCTGGGACCAACTTCCTATTTGAAAAAAGCATCCCTTTGGTTTTGTCGGCATTTAGGACAAGTTTGAGGTGAACATATCTGTCTGGATGATGTTGAATGCAGATTTCAAAAGCCGGACAAGTTTTATTAGGAAAGGCTTTTATTTAAGGCCTTATTTTAGCAAGACATTCTGCATCAGACCTCTCACCAGCTGAAAACACCTGATCTGACGCATCATGAAGTAAAATAATCCAGCAAAGAAGACGATTGTTGAACAGCTAGAATCCTCCATCAGACCAGAACGAGACACCATTTTCCTTCAAAAACTCCAGAACTGGTCTTCTCCGATCTCACACCTGGACCTTTGCAGGCTGTTGTTAAAAGAAGAGGGGATGCTCCACACGGAGGAACATTTATTCAGATGTTTTGCTGTCATCAAGTTTAATTTCCTTTCTTTTCCTCACAATTTTACAATTTCTTAGTTTAAACATTTGATAGGTTTACTATGTTTCATTGTGAATAAAATATGGATTTATGAGCATTGCAAACCGTTAATTTCTGTTTTTATTTACATTTTTACACGTTGTCAGAAATATTTACGAATTACGGCCTTAAAATTAACTATCTGGGTTTCTGTGAGTCATTAGAGCTGATTGTGAATGTTTTATAAATAAAGATTAAATTTTAATTTCAGTTGTTTAGAACAATTAACAAACAATTAATATCTTACCTGTTGCAGGTAGATCTTTGAACGATCTCAGCTTGAATAAACAGTTTAATTCTGACCAGACTGACGAGCTAACGGCTAGTCTGAGAGGAGCCAAGGCAAAAGTGGATAGCTGCCATCTTAAAACAATTCCAGTCTGGGCCTAGCTGTTTGTTTGTCAATTAGTTAAAAGCTAAAGTTGCAAAAGAAGACAATGAAAGAGCCAGTCAGCTGAAGCAAATTTCAAAGAGAACATTTTGTTGTGGAAAAGCCCAGTGACCTACTTGTCATCTAAACACTCCTTTGCGTGGTTCATATATGGGAGTTGTCCAGCACCATGTTAAATACTTCAGCCACATACTTGAAGCTGTGACTGTCTGTGATACCGCCTGAGGTGAAACTCTGATGCTGCACATGTTGGCGTTGGACAGGTGGGGCCTGAAGTCAACTCAGCTAATTATATGTTGGCTGAAGGTCGGTCCTCCTGACTGAAAAATGGTCAACAATGAGGACCATGATGAAGCTGTTTGGGAAAGTCTGATCATTTTTATGTTTTGGGACGTATTTATCCTCAGATTGGTCAAAGTACGAAGATAAAAGTGCTTTGTTTACATTCAGCGTGTTTCAGAATGGCATATCAGTACGTCTGGAAAGCTCCTGGAGTAAACTCTTTCAAACCATATCATGGCGTTCAGACGACCGTTTTAAGTTTGACATCATGGCCCCTTTAAATAATAATAATAATAATTCATCTTTTTTCATTCAACCTTTATTTAGATTAGACAGGTAAATCCCATTGAGCCTCGAGGACTCATTTACAAGAGAGACCTGATCTTCAGTGAGTCCAGTGTTCAGTCTGGAGGTCGAGCATCTCTAGCTCTAGCTCATAGAATAAAGGTGCAAAATCCTAGATAAAATCTAAAAGCAGATAAAAGTTTCCTAAAAGTATTAAAACAGTAGCTTAAGGCTGAAGTAGCAAAGGTGTCTGAAGTAGAACACTAGCTATAAGCAAATAAAGTTAACTTTAAGCCAAAAGTAGAAAAATGCTAGCTAATAGCAGCATTTAACTAAAAGATTAAACACTAGCTAAAAACAGCAAAAGGCTATCTAAAAGTAGTAAAAGGTAGCTTAAAGTGAATACAATAAAAGTGTAGCTAAAAGCTAGAAAGCAGCAAAGGTGTACCTAAAAGCCAGATGTAGCAAAACATCAGCTAAAACGAAACAAAAGGGCAATTTGGTTTAAATAAGCAGAAATTAGCACAAAAAATTAGCAAAAAAGAGCTGAAAAGGCAGAAAGAAGCTTAAATTACCAGAAGGAAGTGGAGTGAGCACAATTGTGCCCGATTAGGCTGAAAGACACAGAACTGAGCACAAAAAGTGGAAATTTTCTGAAAAAAGCAGAAATGTGTAAGAAAAAAAAAATCTGAATAGTAGCTAAAAAAGCAGAAAGAAGCTTAAATGACCAGAATGAAGTAGAGAGCACAGTTTTGCTGAATTAGGCTGAAAAAAGTTAAATGATTGCAAAAATTGTGGAATTATGGTAGCTGAAAAAGATCAATTAGCATAAAAACAGCCAAATATTAGCTGAAATAGCAGAAATAGTTTGTTTGCAGAAATAAGGTGAAAGGAGTATAACAAGCTGAAATTAGCAGAAATAAGTTAGAAGAAGCACAACAATTTTATAGTTAGTAGGATAAAGCTGAAAGGAGCACAAAACAGCCAAAATAACAGCTGAAGTTAGCTGAAAGTAGCTGAATTATTATTTTTTAATTGCACAAGGCAGCTGAAAGAACCTTAACAGGAACAAAATGTGAAAGGAGCAGTAAAAGGTTGTGAGGAAAAAACTGGCAGAAAAGGCTAAATATTTCAAAAAGCTAAAGTTGCACCAATACCAAAAGTCACAGCAGGATGTTCCTGAACGAGCTGAATGTTTTGATGCATGAATTGTTGAAAAGAGCATAAAAATTGTGGAACGAGAAAGATGCCGAAAAACGCACAGAATAGTTTAAGGTAACTATAAGAAGTAGGAAGAATAATAAATATAAACAGGATTACAATAGTGTGAATGTTTAATAAGCATTCACACAATAATTTCTAGGTATGACCCATCAGAGCGTTCTCACTCACCTGTAGGTCATGGCCTCAATCAGGAAAGGCTGATTTTCCGCCACAGCCCTGCGGCGAGCTTCCTTCGTGGCGTTGTACACGGCGAACACGTCGTTACCGTCCACACGAATGGACAGCATGCCGTAGCCCGGCCCGCGAGCAGCTGGTAAACAGAAAACAAGACGTGAACAATCGGGCGCAGAACTCGGGTCAGTTCAGGCAGAAATCCAAACTCTGGCTCACCAATGCCGTCGCCTCGGTACTGCTCGTTGGTGGGGGTGGAGATTGCGTAGCCGTTGTTGCGACAGAAGAAAATCAGCGGGCACTCCAGGGTGGCGGAGAAGTTGAAGCCGGCGTGTGCGTCCCCTTCACTGGCCGCTCCCTCCCCAAAATAACAGATCACGGCTCGGTTCATGTTCTCCCTCTTCAAGGCGTACGCAGCGCCAGCCGCTGAGACAAAAACATTATCAGCCGCCGTCAAGCTCAAACCCCGGAGGGAGTAAAGACCGAGAGCGGAGCTCACCTTGAGGGATCTGCGTGGCCAGAGGAGACGAGATGGTGACGAAGTTTAGATCTTTGGAGCCGTAGTGGACGGGCATCTGCCGGCCCTTCCCGAGGTCGTCGGCGTTGGCGTAACACTGAGCCATGAAGCGGTCCAGAGGAAACCCGCGGTACATCAGAACTCCTGGTGGGTTAAAAGGAAATGGGCGCTCATGTCGCGTCATGTTCACCAAACTCTTATCAGGAATAATAAAACTGACGAGGTTAATCTAGCGAGGGACGTGGAAGTCCTTGAAGGAATGCATATCACCCGCCGCCTTCTGAAGTTCTAAACGCGATCCGTCAGGGATGAGTGTGTTGGGGATGACTCTCAGCTACTACCACTCCAGATTTCAGCTCAATATTCATAAAAGTGACTCAGTTACAGAGACTTTTTGGGGTGAGCTGCGGCGGCCATCTTGAATCAAACTGAAAAGTCAGAGACATCTTTGTCTTTTCTGGGAGTTTCAATACAATCCGTTCAGAGAAATTTTGCTAACACAACAAACACAGAGACAATTACATGATTGCCCACCTTGCAAATCAGTTTTTCACGTCTAATTCAAACACTGAAATGTTCGATTTGACATGTTTGATCTCACATTAACCTTTCGTTTATATTAGAGGAAGTTTGAAGATAATTCCAGTGCTTTGTCTCTATTTTTGTTTTTTACTGCGAGTTTACAAACAGCTACGCTGCAAACTTGTGGCATGTTTCACTCAGCAGTACAGGACAATGTTCACCTCAAATGGCAGCCGTGTGCGACTTCAAAAACAAGTCATCGGTCTGGATGTTTGCATGAGCTGCTGAAGGAGCTGCAGGCAACGACGCCGAGCTTTGCATAGCGCCACAAAGATTTGTTTTACGCAGAGACTCTCCTGAAGTCAAGAGTCAGGAGACAAAAGCAAAGGCTCAACTTTCCTTGAAAGAATTATGATGAGTAGCATTTCCTGTGTTGTCTAACGTTGATTAGCTGCAGTGGACAATTGAAACTGAGCTGGCTCCAAAAGTTTACCAGCTGTAGATGTACATCTGAAGATATTTTCCATGACATTTACGGTAAAAAGTCCAGTGCTTCATAAGATATTTTGCTAACAGACAAGAGTTGACTCCAAACAGTTACAAGCAGATATCCTGATACATGCTCAATAATCCAGGTAGAAAAATCTAAAAAAGTTCAATCTGGTCCTCTGGACATTCAAAAAAACAAAACAAAGCAAAAAAAATGTAGAAACGTTTCGTCTCTCATCCGAGAGACTTCCTCAGTCTGAGGTGCTGTATTCAGCTCAGTCTCTTAAATAGCACCTTCTCAGAGTGGATCAACCAGTTTGCTGCTGACAACCAAAACCAGCTGATCACATGCTCAAGAAGGACCATCAGCCTAACAATGGATCATTAGCACACTGATGGCTGTTTACTGCTCACAGAGGGCTGAGTGATACTAGCAATCACAGCATTGTAAGAGGGGGACAGTTGAACCCGGAGGCCTCCACCCGTTTAATGATGGACGATTTCTTTTCACAAAGATGGCCTCCTTTACTCCTCTCTCAAACCATCGTTCCTCTCTGTCCAGGATGTGAACATCTTCATCCCTGAAAGAGTGACCGCTGACCTGGAGATGAGTGTAGACCGCAGAGTCCTGGCCTGATGATGTTGATCTTCTGTGCTGGGCCATCCTTTTGGCCAGTGGCTGTTTTGTTTCTCCGATGTAAGACTGATCACCCTCCTGACACTGAACAGCATACACAACATTACTCTGTTTGTGCCGGGGGACTGGATCTTTGGGATGAACCAGTCTTTGCCATAATGTATTTTGGGGTTTAAAAGCCACTGGGACGTTATGTTTAGAAAATAAACGTCTCAGTTTCTCTGATACTCCCTCAACATACGGAATGACCACTGGTCTGGGTTCCTCCTTTTCACCTGTTGGCTGACTGGAGTCTTGTTTGGGTTTCTTCTCTGCTTTCAGGAAGGCCCAGTTAGGATATCCACATTGCTCTAGAGCCTGTCTTGTGTGGGATTTCTCCTTCTGCCTGGCTCCTGAGTTAGTGGGGATGCTGTCTGCTCTGTGGTACAGAGTCCTGATGACTCCTAACTTGTGCTCCAAAGGGGGATGGGAGTCAAACTGCAAATACTGGTCTGTGTGGGTGGGTTTGCGGTACACCTCGGTTTGCAAATGTCCTCTATCAGAGACTGAGACCTCACAGTCCAAGAAAGCCAACCTGCCATTTTTTACATCTTCTCGAGTGAACTTGATGTATTTATCCACAGAGTTGATGTGGTCAGTAAAATGTTGGACTTCCTGAGATTTGATTTTAACCCAGGTGTCGTCAACATACCTGAACCAATGACTTGGTGGTGTCCCTGAAAAGCTAGCAGAATTTTAAACAAAGATCACAGCTACTACAACATCAAATTCTAGGTCAAACTGAATTAGTTATAGCCCATTTTTTTGTGTGTGTTTTTGTGTCTGTTGCCTCTGGCAGCCATCTTGAATCACGTTCGCTCTAAAAGTAAATTCATAGTTTGCACAAGAAAGCGCCGCCATCTTGATATGCAAAAACAGAAACCAGTTGAAAACTTTTGAAATTGAGAAATGAAACCCTCTCATTCAGAGTTCAGGGTCGAGAAGAGAGACAGTTTAGATCCGGTGAGGCACGGGAGCAGTTAGAAGACGAAAGGTCAGATTCAGCACCATGAGACGACTTCTGATATTTATATACAAATGTACTGAGTTTAATTTAATTTAAAGCTGTTTTTGATGCGTTTCATAAAAGAAACAACCATATTTGTTATAACCAGTTTAGATTAAGGCGAAATTAAAGGACTGTGTCAACCGTTTTGTTCATTTATCAAGATGGTGGAAACACCTGGAGGCGACGTCGCATGCGTACAGCATTAGTTGTAGCTGTCAGACAATGATCGCCTCCTAAAGTTTTATTAAAATTTATCAAGCGGTTCATGAGATATTTTATTAACGGGGGAAGGGATGTATGTTCCCATACAATGGCAAAATTGGTTCTCTGCATTTAACCCATCCCACGTGACGTGAGATACACCCAGGTGGAGCAGTGGGCAGCTATGCAAGTGCCCACTCTTGCTCTGAGACACCACGACATGTGGGAATGGCTGGAAGTCGAACTGCGACTTTCAATCCCAAGTCAGCTGCCCTACCTCTACCCCATCTTGGCCCCCTGACACAGTCAGATGCAACCAAAGTCTTTATGGGAACCTAAACGTAACTTGAAATAAAACTGGAAAAACAGGTTAAACCAGGGCTATTCAACAAAATTCCTCTGTGGTCACAGTTACTGGAAGCCAGCAGCTCAGGGACTGGACATCCAGCAATTAAAGTCATTATGCACATAAACCAATTATTACAAAGCTCTGCTACATTTTATGTTTGTTTGTTTTATTGCATTGAATTATAAATGCAATAAACAGAAAATAAATTTTATTTATGAACTCATTGGTGGGCCGAACTGAAGTGTCCCGCGGGCCGCCAGTTGAATAGCCCTGGGTTAAACCCCAGACCTTACCAGCTTCTCTGTATTGACCAAAAACCAGGTCTGCTGGCTCGAGAGCTGCAGCGCTGCCGATGTGTGTCCCCTCCTCACCATAGTTAGTCATGTAGAAGGAGATTCGACCCTTTAACAACAAATTATGCCTTTTTTTATACTGTATTTACAATGTTTTATTATTAAACCAAGAAATGCAGGAAGAAAAACCACATACCTGTCTCTGAGACTCATAAAGGATGCGATCCATTGTGTTCAGCAACGTCATCTTCTGATAAAAGTTCAGAACCGTCTCTTTGGAGAGCTGAGCAGGAAGAATTACACCCAAACAACAGCGTCAGGAATAGAGTTTATAAAAGTGTGACTAATGAGGAACCTGGGTAGGACGGATGTACCTGAGGGTCTTCAGACGGGTTGATTATTTTGCCCTGCCTGTCCATGACCCGGTACACCGGGATGCCCGAGATAACATTGGGCTGAATGAACTCAAGATGGTCCACAAACTCTGCTGAGGCTCCGGGGAACTGAGGCTTTTCCAGCGATGAGTCAACAGGATGTTGCTGTACCCCGGCCTGAAAGAGGGAAAACACGCAGCGCTCATTAACTGACTGACGTCAAAGTCTTAAAAACAAATCCTATCTGGTTAATTAGCGCCATGATTTTATTCACACCCTCGGTTTGATTGGCCACCTTGAATAGAACTGACAATAGCAGGTACATCAGCTGGAGACGTACATTCCATGATGACTTTCTGAGGGTGTCACGAGATATTTTGCTAACGCTACAATCAAACTCGCTCACGCCCAGACATGGGCAAAAACATTATTGCCTTTCTCGTTCAGCAACAGGCGATAAAAACAACACAGCAGCCGTGAAAATGAAGTACTTTATAACAACGGAATCAACTGTTGATTAAATGCCCTGTCACAAAAAAAAAGAGATTATTATTATTTCCTATACAAAATGTTAATGTCAGTTTGTAGGTAAACAGTCCTCCGTCAGTTTTATGAGCTCAGGTGCAGTGGACCTGTGAGGGAGTGCCTCACTCAACGACCGTGACGTGAACATTTACATCGTCTAAAAGAAACCTGAGCACCGCAAACAATCATGTACGTCTATTAAATTTTAAATACGTTTTAAATGAAGTCAGGAAGTCTTGCAGCATTTAAAAATTAATCTAAATGTATTGCACGATCTTAAAATGTCTCAGTTTGGTTGAGTATTTATTTATTAGCATTACATAAAGTAAAAAAAAATTGCATGATTTTAAACATTTTTCCTCATAAGAAATGGTTAGCCATTAGTAGTTCTGTGTAACTCCAACACAAAGTTATTACCGGTACATACTATTTACTTTCAATTAAAATTTTTAACAAAATAAACACAAGATTCAAATGTTTTTCTTTTAGCTGCTGCCTTCTGCTGAGGTCCCCACAGAAACTTAAAAAGAGTGACTAATAAATAGATGTGTACATATATTCAAAATTACTTTATTTAACAGTGTTTTTTGTTGTTGTTGCTACTATTCCTCTTGATTGTCCTTTTGGTTGCTATTTTGTTTTGATTTGTTTAAAAAAAAAAAAAAAAAAAAACTTAAATTTGTATCCCTAATGCCTATTTTATGACTGTCTATTGTTGTCATTGTAATCCATTGTTGTCACAACAATGGCTAACAACGACTGCTGTAATAAATCAGATGTCTCTTGTCCTCGAGGCTCAATGGGATTAACCTGTCTAAATAACGGTTGAATGACTTTAGATACAACAAAAACAAATAGATTCCATTGTTTTAAAAAATAATGTTTCAAATAAATGTTTTCAAATGCTTAGTATTTGTTCTCATAGATAAATTTCTACCATTAAAAAAAAATACAGCTTTCAATTTGAAAACATTTATCCTAGAACTTTATATGACAATCGTTGAAGGACTTCTGACCGGGCTGACCGGTGTTCTACAGGAACTGGTACCCCGACAGGATTCTTCCTTACGCCCCTTCGTTTGACCAATAGGAAGGAAGCTAGCCAAAACTTTAGCCGGCTAGCTATTAGCTTGAGAACAAGACATACGATTAATTTCGATGTTTGAGAATTAAAAAAAAACAATTATCATGACTTATATTTAGAAACATATATTAGCATCAATTTGCTTTTGCACAGCTAATTTAAAGACAAATTAAAAAAAAAAGTTAGCTTGCTAGCTAACATCTCGCGATAACTGAAGAGGTGACCTGAGTTCTTGTAAATTCATGAAATACTGAGATACTGTACTCGAATAATTCATAATTCATATGATAGATGTCATTGCATTAAATCGCCTCATTGCACCTTACTAACTTTGTCACGTTTTGAGTTTTACGTCTGCAGTCGGAAAGGCCTAGATCAGGGCTCCTAAAAATAACTTTAAATTCAGACTGCAAGCTCGCAGAGCGCTTTTCTCGGCATAAAGACATTTATTAAACCGTCGCTACTCACAGTGAATCTGAAGGATCTTCGCTGAATAAGCCTCGATGTCTTCAGCCCTGCTGCTGATTGACGGACTGAATGCAAACAGAGCCCATAAATTCTGCTCATGTTGCTCACAGCCGCCATCGGGATACTCCGGCGGTTTGTTTTTATCTGTTTAAGATCGTGTTTCAGTAAGTTTAAACTCCACAATTGTTGTGTTTAGAAGATATGCTAATGTCAAAACACTCGTTTTTCCTCTACTCTTCTTCTCGGAACCTGAAAAAGGTAAGATGGCGCACTGCTGCCCCCTTCAGGCGAACAGGCATCATTGAACATTAATGCGCATGCTCAGTACTAACTACTGTTTTTTTTTTAATTATGCACAATTTTCAAACATACCAAGGCAAACAATGTAATACAAAGTAACAAATAAATTTCACAGGTTGAGTGTATACATTCAAAAAATATAAATAATAATAAATAAAAATACAAAAAAATATATGTAACAAGGAACCAATGTAGAGGTTTACATCAAATCATTAATCAAAGTATAAAGTTTTTTTTAAGCCTTTATTTATCCAGGTAGTCTCAATGAGCCACGGGAACTCATTTTCAAGAGAGACCTGTTTAGGGAGCAGATGTGGGTATATGGCAAGCCCTTTTAACATAAAATCGAATAGTCTGACTATCTGTAGTTACATTCTAGATATCTTAAATTGAGTTTTGACTAGGCACAATTACATTTTGACTAGTCAGAATGCTAATTTAAGATATCTTGAATTACATTCTGACTAGTCAGAATAACAATTCAAGATATCTTTAATTACATTTTGACTAGTCAAAATGCAATTCAAGATATCTTAAATAACCAATATGTCTAGTCAAAACTCAGTTTCAGATATCTGGAATGTAAGCGTGGTGAATCCTATTTTATGTTAAAAGGGCTTGCCATACCGGTTAAGGACTTTGCTCATGGGCCCAGAGTGGGGTGAATGAGGGTGGGGGCAAGTGGATGCTTCATCTACCCCACCCACATTTTTTTTATGTTGTCGGTACCGGGGCGTGAACCGGCGATCTTACGATCACAGGCCCACTATGGATGTTTGACCCTTCAAATGACGAATCAGGTGACATCATTTAAGATATCTTGAATTACACTTTGACTAGTCAAAATTCCTTTTAAGATATCTTGAATTGTTATTCTGACTAGTCAGAATGTAATTGTTCCTAGTCAAAATTCAATTTTAGATATCTAGAATGTAACTACAGATAGTCAGGCTACTCGATTTTATGTTAAAAGTGCTTGCCATACAGCCCCCGCCTCCTGCTTCTCCAAGTGGTGGTGGTGGGGGTGTTAAAACAACCAAACAGAGGAGACAAGTTGGTGAAGATTATTCCAGTCTAGTCTTCCAGGACATGGTAAATTAAAAAAAAAAAGTTCAAGACAAAAACAACTGGACTTTATTTGTAACAGAAGATGTTTCACTTCTCATCCGAGAATCTTTCTAAATTCAAAGAACAGTGAGTGTGGGGTTCGAGTCATTAGAGACCTGAGTGCATCACTAGCAGAGGAGCTAAACTGCTTCTTCGCACACTTTTTTAGAAGCTCCACAGCAGCACTCATCTGATCCAGTCCTGCCCCCACACCCACCCAGTTACTGCACCACTCCACTCACTGTACGGGAGCATGATGTTAGACGTTCGCGCAAATCAGTGAACCCCAGGAAAGCTACTGGCCCAAATGGAGTGCCTGGTAGGGTGCTCAAAGCATGTGCCCTCCAGCTCATCCCCAACTTCACCAGAATTTTCAATCTCTCCCTGGCCCAGGCAGTCATCCCTCCTTGCTTAAAATTTGTAACTATCATCCCAGTGCTGAAAACGCCTACAATCGCCAGCCTGAATGTTTACCGACCAGTGGCTCTCACTCCGGTAATCATGAAGTACTTCAAGAGGCTGGTTCTCTAGCACATCAAGAACTATCTCCCTCTGAACTTCGACCCCTACCAGTTTGCATATCGCACCGCGCTGAGCCACCTGGAACAACAGCACATCTACGTTCGAATGCTCTTTGTGGATTACAGCTCGGCCTTTAATACAATCATTCCGGACATTCTTATAATAAATTGAACAATCTCGGCTTCCCCCCCTCACATGTGCCTGGATAAAAGACTTCCTAACCCATCGGCCCCAATCTGTAAGACTTGGTCCCCACCTCTCCTCCAGTCGTACGCTGAGCACTGGCTCCCCACAGGGCTGTGTGCTGAGCCCCCTGCTGTACTGTCTCTACACCCATGACTGCAGCCCGGCCCTCAACAACAATCTCATTGTCAAGTTCGCCAATGACACCACAGTGGTCGGACTAATCTCTAAGGGAGATGAGACATTTTACAGACAGGAGGTCCTGGAGCTAGCAACCTGGTGCTTAGAGAAAAACCTGGCTCTGAATATCAAAAAAACCAAGGAGGTAATTATTGTTTTCAGGAAGCACAACACCAACCTAGACCCCCTTTACATCAATGGTGAGTGCGTGGAGAGGGTTCACACTTTCCGATTTCTTGGTGTCCATATCTCTGCTGACCTTAACTGGAAAGAGAACACCACAGCGGTCATCAAGAAGGCTCAGCAGAGACTACACTTCTTAAGAGTACTTAAGAAGCACAACCTGAACACCAAATTGCTGTTGACCTTCTACCACTCGTCCGTCGAGAGCCTGCTGACATACTGTATCTCAGTATGGTACGGCAGCTGCACCCTGGCTGACAGGGAGAGGCTTCAGAGAGTAGTCAAGACAGCACAAAAGATAATTGGCTGCCCTCTCCCCTCCCTGATGGACATCTACACATCACACTGCCTCAACAGAGCAGAAAGCATAATCAAGGACTGTTCACACCCGGGTTTTGAACTGTTTGACTTGTACCTTCAGGGAAGCGCTACAGGTGCATCAGAACAAGAACAAACAGGTTCAAGAACAGTTTTTCCCGAAAGCCATTACCACACTGAACTCACATATGCACTGATTTAATAATCTAACCTCCTAAACCTCTGGACTTCTATTGTGCAGTACTACTGACATTTCATACTCTCAATCACCTTAACTACCTCACTAATATCCATAACGTGCAATATAATTGTGAAATACTTGTATTTTTTACTTTCATAGTGCTATTATATCTGTATTGCGTTACAACAAACTCCATGCTCAATAATCCAGGTATACAATCCAATATTTTTCAGTCAGGTCATCTGGACAGTTTCTTTTTTTGTGCTGAAACGTTTCGCCTTCGGTCCGGAAGACTTCATCAGTCAAGGAAACTCACAACAAAACTGTTTTTCCACCAAAAGCTTACTCCAAAGTGGAACAAACCAGTTTTGCTTGTGATAAGACGGTCTCTTTGGTACGCCCCTCCTCCATTGCCGGCCCTCTTCCTTGTTGACAGTCTTGTCAAACTGGTTGAAAACAACAAAGTCAACGTTTCAGCACAAAAAAAATAAACTGTCCAGATGACCTGACAGAAAAATGTTGGATATATTGCGTTACATTTTTTGTATTTTTAGTGTGTTTTTCTTAAGCATGTTTTTCACTGAAAAAAGGAGTGACGCTAAATTTCATTGTACTTGTGTGTAATGACAATAAAGGCATTCTGATTCTGATTCTGATAAAGCTAATGTAAGATACATACATATGCAGATTGACCTATCACACCTCACAATAGGGGTTTCTTAAGGATCTTTTCTAATCTAATTCACAGATGGGCCCCTCTGGTCACATTGATGACATTCCTGATAGGTAAATTTACAGAGGACGTCTGGAACGTCTTCTGTTATAAATAAAGTCCAGTTGTTTTTGTCTCAAACTTTTTTGAATTTATAAACCATGGGTAAACCATGGGTCAAAACTCATTTATTAGTCGTGCTGTGCTTTATGAGAGGAACAGTGAGAGATGCCGCAACATTAATAAATCAGCAGCTTTTCATATCGAAGGCATGGTCCTTAGCGGCTAACAAGATGACTAAAGTTAGCTGTCCAACCAGTGTTGCCAGGTGTATGATAATTATCATATTTGTATAACAATTTTGCCCTCTGTACGATGTACGATCAATAATCCCCAAAAAAGCCAAATATACGATAATTTGACCATTCCGTGAATGTGTGGTTGTAATTGGTTGTCATCAGCCTGTTGCAACTGTCTGTCGGAGTTATTTTTGTGAACCCTGAAGGCATCTGTGTCCGCAAACAGATGCACGATTGGCTGGAAATTCCAGCCAATTGTGCTTTTCTAAATGTTATCTACGAGTGACGTATTTGCGTTTGCCTCAGAACAACTGCCATGATTGGATGAATAGTCCGCTGCGCTCGCCCCATGACTGAGGAAAAGAAAAAAAGAAAAGAAGAAGAAGCAGAGTCAATCTGGAAGCGGACCCATCACTACTATGGTGCATCAATCAATTTGTTATTTTGTTTATGACGGGTGTACGATAATTTCCCTCAAAATACGATAATTTTATGTCTCTAGTACGATAATCCACATTTGTACCACATATGATTCGAATGACAATAAAGAAACCTTGACCTTAACCACATCCCAGATGAGGCGGGGAACATTGAGTCTAAGTGGATCATGTTCCACACCTCAATTGTTGAGATAGCTGCCTTGAGCTGCGGACGCAAGGTTGTCGGTGCTTCTCGCGGTGGCCATTCTCGAACTCGGTGGTGGACACCCTGGGTTAGGGAGGTTGTCAAACTGAAGAAGGACTCCTATCGGTCCTTGTTGGCTGGTGGGACTCCGGAGGCAGCTAAGGAGTACCAGAGGGCCAAGTGGTCCGCATCCTTGGTTGTTGTTGAGACAAAAGCTCAGATGTGGGATGGAGTATGGTGAGGCCTTGGATAAAGACTCTTGGTCGGCTCAGAGGAGATTTTGACAAACCATCAGGCGGCTGAGGAGGGGAAAGCAGCACTTTACTAGCACTGTGTTCAGTGAAGGTGGGGTGCTGCTGAACTCAACCAGTGATGTTATAGGGAGGTTGAAGGAATACTTCTTGGACCTTCACAATCCCACTGGCACATCTTCCATGGAGGAAACTGAGTCGGGGGACTTTGGGGTTGTTCTTTCCATAACATATTCCTTAGATAGAGAACTTTACTAATTGGCTGAGGTTGCCGAGGTAGTTAAAAAGTTACGTGGTGGCAGGACTCCGGGGGCGGACAAGATCTACCCTGATTTATTTAAGGCTCTGGATGTTGTGGGGCTGTCTTGGTTGATATGCCTTTGCAACATTGCATGGACATAGGGGGCAATGCCACTGGATTGGCAGAGTGGTGTGGTGGATCCCTTCTTCAAAAAGGGGGACTGGAGGGTGTGCTTCAATTACAGGGGCATCACTCTCCTTAGCCTCCCTGGTAAGGTCTATTCAGGGGTACTGGAGAAGCGAGTCAGATCATTGGTCGAACCTCAGATCCAGGAGGAACAATGCGGGTTCCGTCCTGGCTGTGGAACACTGGACCAGCTCTTAACACGTAATTTTAAAAAGGCTGAAAAACACGTATGAGGCAGCCTAACTCCACGGCACCTGCCCGTCCTTACGGATTAGCAATCAGCTGAAACACCCACCATGCGGCGATCTTTGTTAGCAGCTGTCCATGAACAGAAGCTTGTCGCTTACAGCTTTATGCTCTCTATCCTTCCCAGCATTGTTCTTGCATCCAAAACATATCCAGTCCATATATCCATCCATCCATCCATCCATCCATCCATCCATCCATCCATCCATCCATCCATTTTCTTCCACTTATCCGGGGTCGGGTTGCGGGGGTAGCAGCTTAAGTAGGGAGGCCCAGACTTCCCTCTCCCCAGCCACTTGGTCCAGCTCCTCCGGGGGAATCCCGAGGCGTTCCCAGGCCAGTTGAGAAACATAGTCCCTCCAGCGTGTCCTGGGTCTTCCCCTGGGTCTCCTCCCAGTGGGACGTGTCCAGAAAACCTCACCAGGGAGGTGTCCAGGAGGCATCCTAACCAGATGCCTGAGCCACCTCAACTGGCTCCTCTTGACGTGGAGAAGCAGCGGCTCTACTCTGAGTCCCTCCCGGATGATCAAGCTTCTCACCCTATCTCTAAGGGAAAGCCCAGACACCCTGCGGAGAAAACTCATTTCAGCCGCTTGGATCCGAGATCTTGTTCTTTCGGTCACAACCCAAAGCTCATGGTCATAGATGAGGGTAGGAAGGTAGATCGATCTGTAAAGTGAGAGCTTTGCCTTTTGACTCAGCTCTCTCTTCACCACGGCAGACATGTACAGCGCCCGCTTCACTGCAGACGCTGCACCTATCTGCCTATTGATCTCACGTTCCATTTTTCCCTCATTCGTGAACAAGACCCCAAGACACTTAAACTCGTCCACTTGGGGCAGGACCCCCTTCCCTGACCCGGAGAGGGCACTCTACCTTTTTCCGGCTCAAGACCATGGCCTCGAATTTGGAGGAAGTGATTTTCATCCCGGCTGTGTCGCACTCGACTGCGAACCGCTCCAGCGAAAGCTGTAGCTCATGATTTGATGAAGCCAATAGGACCACATCATCTGCAAAAAGCAGAGATGTGATCCTAAGTCCACCAAAACAGATCCCCTCAACACCTTGGCTGCGCCTAGAAATTCTGTCCATAAAAGTTATGAACAGAATCGGTGATAAAAGGCAACCTTGGCGGAGTCCAACTCTCACCGGGAACGAGCCCGACTTACTGCCGGCAATGCGGACCAGGCTCTGACACCGGTCATACAGGGACCTAACAGCCCATATCAAAGGGCCCGGTACCCCATACTCCCAGAGTACCCCTCACAGGGTTCCCCGAGGGACGCGGTCGAACGCCTTCTCCAAGTCCACAAAGCACATGTAGACCAGTTGGGCAAACTCCCACACACCCTCCAGGACCCTGCTGAGAGTGTAGAGCTGGTCCAGTGTTCCACGACCAGACCGAAAACCGCACTGCTCCTCCTGAATCTGAGGTTTGACTATCTGACGGACCCTCCTCTCCAGAACCCTCGAATAGACCTTACCAGGGAGGCTTAAGAGTGTGGTCCCCCTGTAGTTGGGACGCACTCTACGGTCCCCCTTTTTGAATAGGGGGACCACCACCCCGGTCTGCCAATCCAGGGGAACTTCCCCCGATGTCCACGCAATATTGCAGAGTCGCGTAAGCCAACACAACCCTACAACATCCAGAGCCTTAAGGAACTTCGGGTGAATCTCATCCACCCTGGGCCCTGTCACCGAGGAGCTATTTAACCACCTCGGTGACCTCAGCACCAGAGATTGGAGGACCCGAATCAGAGTCCCCAGGCTCCGCTTCCTCAGTGGAAGACGTGCCGTTGGGATTGAGGAGGTCTTCAAAGTATTCTGCACACCGACCCATGACATCCCGAGTTGAGGTCCATATATTTAAGTCCAATATCCATGGGAAGCAAGTTTTTTTAAATGAAAATGTAGATCCTTATTGAGTGAAACCTGAGCCTGACGTTCCCAAGGCCTCTAGCATAACTCTTGTCCAGAAAAATAATTATTCTCAGTGGCTTGTGTTTAAAGGTTTACTTAAAAATTAAACGTACAGCAAAAAAGTAAGCAAAAACAACTTATCCACACGCTGGTAATTAAACAGAAAAAGAGCGAGGAAGGTCAAAAAACTGTTTGGCTTAAGTCCCCATCTTGCTTGTCTGAAATTTTCTCTCCTGCCACTCCCCACCCACATCACATGACTTAAATAAATGTTGCCAACCTCAAACCAACAAAGATCGACACATAAAGAAAATAGCTTCAGTTATACATATAATCTTTACAAAATTTAGTTTAGGCTCCTGCAGTCTCAGTGAGTTTGAGGACGTGATTATTATTAAAATCTCAGCTGCTTTAATGGTTGAATTTAGTTTGAGTTTTACATCTTTTGTGTTTGAATCTGAGGTCCTTAAGTTTCTCATATTTTAAGAATGGTGCCGAGGAAAAGCACTGACTGACAAAACCTGGAGTTTTAAATTTAAATTGTGTGAATTTATTTAAAAAAGCAGTTGTGCATTTTTATTTTATATGAGTGTCGCTCACAATAAAACAAGCGTTACGCTCACTTTGTGCTTTGAGAAGAAGCAGAACCACTTGGATTTAGTTGTTTACATCTTTATACTTTTATTTTCTGCAAACATGAGCTCTTGAACATGTGGTCAGTTCTCAGGTTTAACTCAGAACTTTCTTCAGTGTGACTCTTTTTAAAGGTACGACGTGTTTGTCACGTACAATAAAAGCATAAATCTGTCAAACGTGAAGCAGTTTATAAGTTAAAAAGTAAATTTCCAATGATTACTTGAGAAATGTCCAGCTTGTGCCTTCAACTTTCACCAGATTTTTTGTCGTCCTCATACTGCTCAGGGTTGGAAACATTTTTACTCGTGACTTTTTGGATGTTTTTTTCTGTTCTCTGTGCTACAACTCAGAATGTGCTCGTGTAATCGTTGTAGTTTCGGTGCTTCAGATTGTGTTTTTAATAAAATGTTAGTTTTCTACAACGGTGTTCAAATTATTTGTTTTGGATCCCATTTCTGTGCAATCTGTAAAAACAAACTGCTGTTTTTCTTAAACTGAAAGCTTCATGTTTGGTGGATGTTTGTGAGAATAAATATTGCTGACAACAGTTGATCTATTGTTGTTGTTTTTTGACACAAATAAGTTTTAAAGCATCTGGATTATTGTGCTATGACTGAATTTATTTTGAGCATTTTCCAAGTCTGCATCGATATGGAACAATAGATACAAAAAATAATAACAATAAATTTAATGCAATCAGTAAAAAAAACTCTTCATCCATATTTTGTGCCTAAATTGAAAATAAAGGTTTGAACAAAAACATGCTAACTCTGCTAATTTAAAGCTAATCATGAAGCTAATTGCATATTTATCATCTCATAAAAAGCACCAAAAGTTAAGCCTTAACTAGAGCAAAATGTGTAGGCAATAAAACATTTTCAGATGGGGAAAATAATTTATATCAGAAGTGCATTTGTACAACTTTAACAGTTTGCCTAGTTAACTACAAGTTAGTAATAAGCTCTCAGGTTTCGTGTCTGCGCATGCGCGTCTGGTAATTAACCGGTATTTGACGTCAGGACGGTTCCAGGTGAGGACCACGAAATTTGGCGCGTTTTTGTTCAGTTAATTAATTCCCTATTTTTTTTTTATTATCCCAAATACAAATAATGTCTTCTCAGGTGTTTTTTTTTTTTTTTGCTAGTTCTCTTACAACAGTCCGCCATTTCCAAAAGACACATTACAGTTTGAAAGTTCCTGTTAGCTGTTGTTGTTATGAAAAAGTAAAATTGTAATATGAACGTGGACTTGTTGAGAGGTGTTTAGTTAATTGTTTATTCGTGGTTATTAATGGGTGCAGGCCTCGGCTGATTCAGGCTTGTGGCGCTATTTGGCCTTAATGTAAATTAATTGACGCTTTCCGCTGTTAAAAAGTCAAGTTGGGAACAAGTGACTGAAAAGTTTTAGTGTTGGACGAAGTGTAGTGTGGAGGCTGACTTCGTGTTAAATAATGGGAACTGTCTGGGCTGGTTTTGTCAAAACATATTGACTCGAACATTTTCACAACAACCTGTTTACTTTGCCTATTATTGTTTAATTGTTGTCTCAGACATGAAAACGTGGATTTGTTTACCGGGGGGTTAATTTATCGTTGGGGTTGGAACATGAAGGGCTGCAGTTCACCTTCCTCTCCTCCAGGAGGTGCTAAAGTGTTTCTGCCGAGTTTTATCCTAAACAACATTTACTTGTGTCGAGACTACGAGTTTTAGTTGGCTCATGAAGTGCGCCTGAAATAACGAATATATGTCTGTGTAAATGTAGAATAGTTATTTAAACGTCTTTGTGAAGAAGGTTTCATTATTTTAGCTGTCTGTGCGTCTCGGTGTTCCTATTGGACCGAAGTGTGTCACGTGCCCCGGAAGTAGTCAGGCGGCTGTTCCTTTTACGCATTAGTTTTATTTTAAAGCATTAGAAC
>NC_056503.1:44376086-44378780 GCF_014905685.2 Nematolebias whitei
AGCTCAGATTAGATCATCCAGACTGAGCAGCAGCTGCGACAACACACTGTGCTGCTGAAAACTGTGAGATTAACAGCCGAGAGACTGAGAAATTAATAAAAACTCGAGACGTTTCAGCTAGCAGTGACGTCACTTCCTGTCTCCCTCAGACTGCTGCTGCCACCTGCTGTTCAGAAGTAAAAACAACATGTATCTGAAATTAAAACTAATTAAACATGGCTGTTGCAACCGACCTATTAGCAGTTTATCAAAAAATGCAGCTTTGACTTTGAAATGAAAAAGCATTTAATTTTAATTTTCAAATTAGGCATTTCAAAATTAATTTTGTTCACTTTTTACGGGGATATATTTTGAAAATTAAATGTTAAACATAATTTTATCATATTAATTTACAAATTGACCAGTCTTGGAGAAGATAATGAAAATGCAGTGTAGATCGTAGATATATAATCACTAAACCCCTCATTGGCTGCTGCAGCGCAGAAATTTCGGCCGCCATCTTGGAACGGTCGTCCTTATTTGGTTACAGCAGAAGATGTTTCAGCATTTCGCAGCTTATTTCTGTTCAAATCGACGGACTGTTGACGTCAGGTTTCGGGGGATAACTTTTCACAAGTAAGATGCACATATTATTGTTAATATTTTGTGAATATAATATTACTGTACTGTATTTATGTCCACCAGCTGATGTGATGTTCAGTGTAACTGAGATCTGATGACAGGAATATTTTTCTAACAAGCATACTCACTATTTCAGTAGCTTTGGTTCATTATCAACAGATATGCATCAGAATTGGAGTTTTGTTTAAGTTCTAGGAAATTAAAGAATAAAACTAGGGAGAATATAGGAAATAGAAAATAAGCTAGACCTCCTTTGTACAATGTGTCTGTGCAGACACAAATCTCCTGTTTTCATTTTGAAGGTTTCCCAAAGAACAAGATGTGAGGAAGAGGAGAAAGTATCTTTGAGGAGGATTCATCTGAGCAGTGAGGATTTTGATCAAACTGATCAGACTGTCCGACTGAGAGATGGTGTGGTACCATCGGTTCACCTTCAAAGAGTAGGAGCATCATTATAAGTTCATTAGAGTTCATAAAGTTACATATTTTATTGTGAGTCACAAGGTGAGACACCTCCATGTGTTTATATGAACAGGTAACTAGAGACTGTAAAGTTCATATTCATGATGTTTTTTTCATTTCAGCTTGAAAACTGCAGGACTACAGGAACTCAACAAAAGCTGGAGCTGCTCTGTCTGTGGCCTCTCAGGAACGTGCACGTCACACACACACTCTCAGGAACGTGCACGTCTCACACAAAACCTTGGCCTCATGATGTGAGTATTTCTATTTTAAACTTTTATTTTTTCTTTTACAATTATTTATCCAGGTAGTCTCACTGAGTCACGAGAACTCATTTTCAAGAGAGACCTGTTTAGGAGCAGATGGTGGGGGTTGAGTGCCTTGCTCAGGGGCCCAGAGTGGGGCCAATGAGGGTGGAGGCAGGTGTGGGTGTTTCACCTTTTCCACCCACATTTTGATGTTGATGGTACCGGGAGTTGAACCTGCGACTTTCCAATCACAGGCCCGTCTTCTAACCTCTGCTCCACAACTCCCCCACATAACATCATATCATACTGGTCATGGTCATATTAAAATCTCACTGGTTTCCTTCCAGATGTGTTAAACAGCTACACTGGTCCCCCTGATGTTTCCAGGTGGCTGTGGTCAGTGGATGAAAAGCCTGGCATGAACAAGATGATGCTGGAGATCATCATTTGACGAGAGCGACCACCTTCTAACTGTGAAGAACAAGAGCAGCTCAGTGAAGGTGCTGAGAGCTGCAGAGAGGCTGATTCATGGAGCTTCAACACAGCAACCTCCAAACATGTCCACCCTCACACACATCATCCATGAAGAGACTGGACCAGAGCACAAGATAATAAGACAGTGATAACAACAACAACAACAACAACACACATTCACTAATGATTCAGACAAATTTAAGGTTTTTGTTTGTTTGTTTTACAATTGAAAAACAGTTTGTTATCCACTGTTGTCATCACTCTTTGTTAAAATCCAGGTCTCTCTTGTAAATGAGTCCTTGGGGCTCAGTGGAACTAACCTGTATCAATAAAGGTTGAATGAATATAAATATACACATAGTGATTTATTCAACCTTTTATTTATACAGGTTGGCTTCATTGAGCCACAAGGACTCGTTTACAAGAGACCTGCTCCAGACAGAACATATAAAGTACAGACAAGAATAACAGGAAACAATGACAACGATAAACTACAGTAGATATGATAGAGATGAAATGTGTGCATATATATATACATATATACATATATATATATATAAAAGATAATGAAATTATAATGTGTGTGTATATGCTGGATCTTTAACCAAGCAGAGGTCAGTAACACAGTACATAGGAAAGAGGCAGTACATAACGTTTAATTGAAGTTCAACATTTCAGCTATTAAAGAAACATTGTTTTATTGTAGCTAGGAGGGAGGTGCACCAACCCTGGACACTCCTTGACAATTTATCCACTTATCACGACAGGGGATGATTCCCATCACCCACGGTTTACAGGGTCCCACTGTACCGCACTACAAAGTGACGTAAGTAAGGTTTCCACTGGAAGGGAAACGTACAATGATTTTCTTCAACACTTGATCAGGGGA
>NC_056503.1:44378880-44380400 GCF_014905685.2 Nematolebias whitei
TGTTCTAATTGTTCCCTCAGGTTGTTCATCTCTGTTCCCTGACTGCCTGTTGATCCATCCTCCTGGTCCTGTTGATCCTGGATCATCAGATCCTGACATGTCCCCGTCCTCTGAGGACACGTTTTCATCTGTCTCTCATCTCACTCGCCTCGTTTCTGTTTCTTCTTTCCTGATTTTCTGAAATCACAACGTCACTGTTAGAATGAAGATTATTGTTCAATAAAAATATGACATGTCTTATTTAACACCGTTCATACCAAAGTTTAATTTAGAACAACATGTGTGATCACTGGTCAGGTCACTGGTCAGATCAATGGTCAGTGGAAGTTCTGCTGTTCTTCTCATCTGGTTCTGGTCCATGAACAAATGGTTAAACCTCCTTCAGTCTCACACGTCCTCACTGTGTCTCTGTGAACTGTCCTCTCTCTAAATGTGCCTGTAGTGACATTAGTTTATTTTCTGGCACATTTCTTTGACAGTTAAACATTTTGAGCCCTGATTGAAAATGTTTGTGCAGATTAAATTTACAGCTCTCACTTTGTGTTGTTGTGATGATGATGATGGTGCTCCTGCTGACTTCAGATGATGTCATTAATAAACAGGATAAATGGCAGTAAAATTACTTTATTAAAGCTTGTTTTACATTTTACATATTTTATAATTGTTTTTGGTCATTTATTTTTGCACAATTAACACTTATTTTGTCATCTGTTATGATTTTAACTAGAATCAGTTTAATTTAAATTAACATTTTAATCAATGAATTACAATTTTACAATAGTTGTCAGGCTACAATCAACTCAGTTATCCATATACTCGGTTGCCATTAAAAAAACAACAAATAGAACAATTATATTAAGGTCTCTCTTGTAAATGAGTTCTCGTGGCTCAATGGGATGAACCTGTTTAAATAAAGGTTGAATTAATATCTTCTATAGAAATGAAGAATTCATCCAGATGATCTAAGGTGCAGATCTGAACTGCTGCATGGAGGACACGGTGGAGCATTCTCCTGCTAGTATGCAGAGAACATCAGAAATGGCTTTATAATATTTTTTTTATTGTTTTTTTTTTAACGTGTGTAACGTTATAAAACACTGACATGGCTATATTGATCATTGTATTGCATAGACATTTTTTTGTAACAAATATGTGTTTCCAGTCTCGTTTCCCTCTAAAATTTAACGATAAATGTATCTGCCGCGTCTAAAAATGCTTTGATAAAATGCATAGAGTTAAGTAATCAGTTCGTTACTGCTCAATAATTACTGAAAGACGGCAGGTAAAGTAAGAAAAGTCCATTTTTGTGTTCTGTTGCGCCAGCAGCCTTATGAGAGGAACAGAGAGAGCACAACATTAATAAAGCTGTGGCTTATCACATTGCTAAAGTCATGGTCCTTAGTGGCTAATAAGACGGCTAACGCTTTAGCCGTCTTGTTCCACAGCTGAGACTGTGACCGTGTCTTTAGCGACATAAGCTGCTGCTTTATTAATGTTGCGTTCTCTCTGTTCTTCTCACA
>NC_056503.1:44380410-44399351 GCF_014905685.2 Nematolebias whitei
GCGTTCTCTCTGTTCTTCTCACAAGGCACAGCACAGCTAAATGAGTTTTATACCGGGGTTTGTTTCAGGGAAGGAGGCTGAAAACAGTCGGAGCTGCAGCTGCAGTTCACACTCGCTTACCAACGTCATGAAGGCGGCACAGCTACAGAGGACAATTATTTAATATATGTAAATAAATGTCTAAAAAACAAACTTTAATATATGTAAATAGTTTTATTTTTTAGAACTTTATTTTGTACAGTTACAAATGTTGTTGATAAATGTGCCTGTGTGACAACTGGGACAAAGCTTTCACTCAGAAATGTGTTTTTGTTATTACTTTATAGAAAGAAAAAAAATAGATATTTATTTATTTTATTTTATTTTATTTATTCATTTCAAATTAAAAACACAATAACAATTTCAAAACAAGAGAGTAAAATACAAAATATAAAATGAAAGGCAGCAGAAGAAGAAAAAAAATCTTATTATTTCTGCCCCTTCTTAAACAAAATAAATTCAAACAATCAATTCAATCAATAATCATCTATAAATAATACAACAAAATTACATAACTGATCACAATTTTTCCATTTATATTTCGTTAATATATCGATATTGATATATATCGTATATCGCGATTCATCTTAAAAATATTGAGATATTCATTTTGGTCCGTGTCGCCCAGCCCAACCATAACAAATGAATATCCATCCAAATGAAGACACCAAAGTTGTCTTTGAAATTTTATTACAAAAATAATCAAACTAAGAATCAACAACAATAATGAACAAAAGATGATTAATCAGTCAAGGCTTAATTCTCTTATCTAAGGCAAAATTAATTCTGTGAGCAGGAATTGTTTTGGGTTTTATACGCGCACAAATTTAGACAAAGTTTGACTATTTTAATCAATAGTTTGCTTTGGATTTTGATTAAAACAAGTTATTTAATGTGACCAGATAAAGTCATTTATTATCACTGCATGCCAGGAAATGTTTTTATCAAAGACGAACTGGGTTCAGGTTCGGGAGTCAAGAACGAACTGCTTTGTCACACAAAAAGACTTTGTGTAAAAACAACAGCTCCTCAGAAGATGTTTTGGCTACTCTTAGGAACATCGTGACTTCCCCTCTGAAGGGAATCGCTCCAGCTCAAAGTAGCTTTTAGAACAGCTGCGTCTGAAGGAATGATCACTTTCTGAAAAACAGAACAGAGAAATATGATAAACACATTATAATATTTCACAATTTCATTATAATGATAGAAAACAATAATAAACATTATTCATGTTCACACTTGTTAATCAAACTTTATTAATGATTTGTTTTTATTGCTTAGGAACATAGGAAAGATCAAGGTAAACATTAGTCAGACTGTAGCTGACTCTGTAGACTCTTCTGACTCTGACAGTGAATGTGTGAAAAACACCAGAGATCATTGAAGTCAAATGTGACTTTAAAGAACACAATTCATGGTGAGTCTGGAAGACACCCAGGGGTCAGGGTAGTGATGGTAAACAAAAGCTTCAAACAACAAAGTCCATGCTCAATAATCCAGGTATACAATCCAACATTTTTCAGTCAAGTCATCTGACCTGACTGAAAAATGTTGAAAAGCTTCAAAACATGTTTCGAACCCTGAAGTAAAATTACATCGGAGCACTGCTTCGGAGCCTGTTTTGGTGCGGAAGAAGTCACGTGACACGTGATGTCCGAAACACAAACTGTTTCGTTGTCGGAATGAATCGCTTAACTGGTTCGTGGTCCAGTCAGCTGATTCCCTGGCACCGCCTCGTCTCGATTCTGACAGGTTGAGACAGTTTTGAATTGAGAGCGCTCAGCACTATGAAATAGCTCTAAAATATTTGCAATGTGTTGGAGAGTAGGTGTGTTTTTGCTGTTGTTAGTTGAAATTAAGTATTTATGGAGCCAGCCAGGAAAAGAGATCGTTCTAACATGTGGGAACACTTCATTCTGCTCATGATAAGGTGGGTTTGGCATTTAAATATGTCAGAAATGTTATAGTAATGTTCAGCAGTGAAGAAATTATCTAATCCATTTAACCCATGTATTTAATATAATTACAGTAAAATGATGTGATTTTAATAGTCATAAGCCATTATGGGCTCAAATTCAATTTTTATTTACATTAGTCTACAGGTGCAGTGTTTGGTGTGTTCAACTGAACTGAAGCATCATGATACCTCCTCTATGATTAGACACTTCAACACCGAATATGGAGATGCTGGAGACGTCATGTCATTGATATTTTTAAGAATGACAAGACTCTGACTCTGCCACAGTTACACAAGCACAATACCACTGCAACATTTTATTAAATCTCTTCAATGCACATTTATCAATCTTTATTCAAAAACATGTAAGCATAAATACATTTTCAAACCAAACAACATAGAACGTTGATGAATTAAAAAAAATCTGTTTTTTTTTACCACAGTAAAGTAGATTTTTTTTAACACTAGTCAATGAAGTTCTTCAGTGTGTGACACCAAAAGCATAACGCCTAATTTGACAGCAGCATTGCAAAATGCCACAAGAGGTCACTGTAACTGAAGCTTCAACAAATGAACCTATTTTTGAATCATTTGGTCCAACTGGTTCAATGCTTCCTTGCATGCGTGGGTTTTCTCCGGGTGCTCCGGTTTCCTCCCACAGACCAAAAACATGCATGTTAGGCTGATTGGTGACTCTAAATTGTTCCTAGGTGTGAGAGAACGAATGGTGCTTGTCTCTTAGTGTCCCTGTGATGAACTTGCGACCCGTCCAGGGTGTACCCCGCCCCTCAGACAGTGATTGCTGGACATGGGCACCGGCGACCCCCGTGACCTGAAATGGAAGGAGCGGGTAAAAGATAATGGATGGATGGTTCAGTGCTTCATAAAAGTTTCTTTTGCTCATCACTGGGTCAGGGGCCATAGTTAGAAGAGTGCTGCTTCATGCTACACTAACTAAACAGAACGATTGCAAACAATCATAAACATTATTTATGTTCACACCTGTCGTAATCAAATAAAACGAACTTCATTAAGGATTTCCTGATGCATGCTCAATAATCCAGGTAGAAAAATCTAAAAAAAGTTAAATCTGGTCCTCTGGACATTCAAATAAACAAAACAAAAAAATTGTAGAAACGTTTCGTCCTTCATCCAAAAGACTTCCTCAGTCTGAGGAGCTGTGTTCAGCCCAGTCTCTTAAATAGCACCTTCTCAGAGTGGATCAACCAGTTTTGCTGCTGACAACCAAAACCAGCTGATCACATGATCAAAGATGGCCTCCTTTACTCCTCTCTCAAACCATCGTTCCTCTCTGTCCAGGATGTGAACATCTTCATCCTTGAAAGAGTGACCGCTGGCCTGGAGATGAGTGTAGACCGCAGAGTCCTGGCCTGATGATGTTGATCTTCTGTGCTGGTCCATCCTTTTGGCCAGTGGCTGTTTAGTTTCCCTGATGTAAGACTGATCACCCTCCTGACACTGAACAACATACACAATATTACTCTGTTTGTGCTGGGGGACTGGATCTTTGGGATGAACCAGTCTTTGCCGTAATGTATTTTGGGGTTTAAAAGCCACTGGGACGTTATGTTTAGAAAATAAACATCTCAGTTTCTCTGATACCCCCTCAACATATGGAATGACCACTGGTCTGGGTTCCTCCTTTTCACCTGTTGGCTGACTGGAGTCCTGTTTGGGTTTCTTCTCTGCTTTCAGGAAGGCCCAGTTAGGATTAATTCATTAATTCAATACAATCAATACAAATACAATCATTAATTCATCATTAATTCATTAATTATTGTTTTTTTTTCTTAAAAGCATAAAAGAAAAGGGTGAACATTAGTCAGACTCTAGCTGAAGGTGAAGGTGAAGTGAAGGTGGAATGCTGTTGACCTCAGCCAGTGATGTCATTGGGAGGTGGAAGGAAAACTTCTTGGACCTTCTCAATCCCACCGGCACGTCTTCCTTGGAGTAAGCTGAGTCGGGGGACATCAGGGTTGGTAGTCCCTCGCTACTTCGCAGTTCGTTTATCGCAGACTCGCTCTATTGTGGTTTTTTCAAAACAAGATTGGACATGACACACAATTGGCTGATTGATGGATGAGCCGCACGATCGGCATGTTATTTTTATTTAAAATAAATTATTTAGCGCTTACTGCACCTTTGTGCAGCCCGTACTGCAGGATAAACTTTCTGCTGCAGCTGATCAGCTGTTCACCGTGCAGAGCGGAGAAGTGGGCGTGGCCAGGAACGCTTGCAGGCGGCAAAGAGCAGAGGAGGCAGGGAGCTGAAATCATGACATTCTGTACTTTTAAAGCGATTAGAGTTTAGAAACATTGTTTAGAATATTGCAAGTGTGTGGGAAGGGTTTTAAACGCCTTTATATTTATTATATATACATATAATAAAAATAAACTACTACTTACTACTTGGGGAGTGGTGGCGCAGAGGTTAGAGAGGTGGGCTTGTGATCCGAAGATCGCCGGTTCACGCCCCAGCCCCGACAACATCAAAATTGTGGGTGGGGTAGGTGAAACACTCATACTTGCCCCCACCCTCATTCGCCCCACTCTGGGCCCATGAGCAAGGCCCTTAACCCCCACCATGTGCTCCCTAAACAGGTCTCTCTTGAAAATGAGTTCTCGTGGCTCAATGAGACTAACCTGGATAAATAAAGGCTAAATGAAAAAAAAAAAAAAACTTACTACTTGTCTATTCCTACTTCACGGTTTTTCCACTTATCCCGGGTTTACAGGGTACGATCAAGGCCGGATTAACCATATGGGCAACTGGGCAAGTGCCCAGGGGCCCACGATCTCTAAGGGGCCCAGGACAGTGAGGGCACAAGCAGAATATCTGGTTATCTCCAGCTTACTTGGAGCGCTGCGCTGCACAGAGATACCGCTGTGCTTCCGCTGCATTTGGACCGCCCCGCCTCCTCCCAGCGCGGCTGCTGCAGCTCTCGGCTTTTTTCTTCTTCTTTTTAATCGGATCCTCGACGGCGTGTCCTGTCAATCAATCCAGAAGGCGCCTCCAACTCCTACATGTGTCTAGTTAACCACTGTTTTTTGTCTGTCCAAACAGGTCTCACTTGTAAATGAGTCTTCGAGGCTCAATGTGATTTATCTGTTTAAATAAAGGTTGAATGAATGAATGAAAAAGAAGGCGTGTCAGTAACTGACCAGTAGACGACCTCAGTTTGTCCCGAAGGTAAACGCCCCTTACCTGCTGACAACCTCATCAGTTTTTTTTTCTTGAGAAACTTCTTGTTTTAATTAAAACTTAAGTTTTTATCTGTTGTGAGATGATTCTAGCAGTTTTGCAGTTTTTTAATCTACTTAATGAAGAAGTATGACTTCAAATTGTTCATAAATCAGTGGAAGGAGGGATTATTATCTCTCCTCTTACTACAGTGAATGTGGTACTTTGCTGTAAGTACGACTATATTTATGGCATCAGAGAAAACAGAGTTTCAGTTATCCACATAAAGTAAAATGGGCATCAGCATGAAAAGAAGGAATGTTAAGTTTGAGATTAATCCAGTTTCTGATGTTTGACCAAACACTTTATATTGACATAAAAAAAAATGCTTGAGGGATTAATCTGATTTACAAATGGCACACAAATAAACCTCAAATTTAAATATTTTTCAAGAAACATGGCTACAGGATATATCTTATTTATTATTTTAAAATTATTCTCCTTCACTTTAGGAGATTTAGGCCATTTGACAAATTTAGAATGAGCAGAAGTCATAATGGTTTTATGATTTATATTGGGAGGTTTCTTGAAGGAATCCTTGTTATAATCAGTAAATCCTTTGTTGAAAATATTTATTGATAATCTTATTGCATTTGAAGTCAACTAAGTTACAGTCATTTAATTTTAATGTGAGCATCAAATCGTCACCTTTGAATATATAATATTTTTAATTAATTGAATCAGCTGTTGGTCAGGCTACTTCTTGTTGTGCCATTAGCTCTAAAATATTTATTGAATCCAAGTGTTTATTTATGTAGGTAAAACTAGATGTTTAACAGCCATTAAAATACACCAGAATGCAGGAAATGGCATCTACTTTATTCAAAAATTTTCTTTCCTATCTCTAACACTTTGCCTCTGTTTATGGTTCCCCAACTTAACACCAAACCTGAACTGATCTTCGCCATGGTGGGGACAAGATTGTCCCACACCTGCCTCGCAAAGGCACAGTCCCACATTACATGCCTCACTGTCTCATCCTCGTTGCACAACTCACGTGGGCACAAAGGAGATCTTGCCAACCCATGCCGATACATAGTATCTTGCACAGACATCCGACTGTGAAGACAGAGCCAGTTCAAATCTTCAAGACCATTATGTAGCCCACAAAGTTGCACCCGCAGCCAGACATCTGCTGGAATCACTGGAGAGTCAAAGACCCTCTGCCTCATCTTGCTGTACAGGATTTTATGGTTCAAAAGTGCCTCATTTTCCAGTGATCCACCGTGGAGCCGTAACCAATCCGCTGCATGACGGTAGTGCCATGGCAGCTGTTCTGCCTGAGGGGACAAATTTTTCCAAACTGTCCGCTGTCTGTGAAAAAAAGAGGTGCAAGAAATAGCCAGAGGGGTGAACAACTGGCTTCAACAACCTCCTAGACTAAAACGAGATAAAGATACTGTCCAATTTCAATGGGAGGTGGGCATATCCCTCCCTCTATCCCAGCCAACATACGAGCTCTAGCCACATACTCATACATCCCACCCCAAACAAACTCAAAAACCATTCTCATAAGTCCCCCCCCACCCCCCTCCTATGCTTAGGAAGGGGGTATATGTATGCTAAATACAACAAAACTGGCATTATGTCTACTTTCAAAACCAGGACCTTACCTATAAAAGTTAAACACATAGCCTGCGTTCTGGACAGTTCATATACAAATGGTCTTTGCCGAGACATCCATAGCAAGCCTTATGTATAGGGCACTCATCGGTACTGTGGTCCCTCAAACTGTAGTGTGCACAGCTGATCGAGGTGTACCCCGCCGCTGCGTGTCCAAATTGCTTGCACCTCCTACAAAATGGAGGCTGGCGTGCATAAAACAGATATCCCCTGTCTCCACCCACATTAAATATTGCAGGTGAGTGCTTCAGGTCTCCTGAGATACTTGAATCCTGGTGCAGAAGAACTTGGTATTGTCTCCTTCCAGTCCAAAATCCCATTGGGTCATTCACATACCATGCCGCTGACACCACCTCTCCATATTGACTTAGAAAATTTGCCAAGGCCAAATCCGTCACAAAGAGGTTGAACATATGGATGTTGATAACTCTGAAGTTTGCCTTATCCAAGTTTAAAATCTTGAAGAAGGGCAGAGGCTTTAGCCCAGCAGACACTTGGCAAATCTCCTCCACATTTTTGAAAGTCTCCTCATTCCTGAAGGTTGTGTCAAAAGTTTTTTTCCTGCTGGTTCCATTGTATGCAGAACCCGTCTTGAACTCCTAGTTTGAACAGGCTGATGACAACTTCCTTAATGAACCATGACCTGGACGTTGCCTCCTCCTCTGCTGTAGCAGCCTGGAAATGCCACGTAAACCTCAGCTCAGCTCTGGGCAGATTTCCAGCAGCCATCCCCTCAGCCGTCTGAAAACCACCGATTTCTTCCCGTCCGTAGTGTCCGTCTTCACCAGGCACAGCATCTTCGGAAGGTCCACAATGTTAAAATATCCTCCGGCTCGTTCGTCTCGTTTCCTAAACATCTCCAGCACCTGCAGCCAGAAAACACGCAGGATCAGACAGAAAGATAAACAGAGCCCAACATCCATCCATCCATTATCTTTACCCGCTTATTCCATTTTGGGTCACGGGGGTCGCCGGTGCCCATGTCCGGCAATCACTGTGCGAGGGGCGGGGGACACCCTGGACGGGTCGCAAGTCCATCACAGGGTCACATAGAGGAGACTTGAGAGGAGATTATTACAGCCTCATAAAATCAATGATGATCATGATATCGGAACTGGATCGGTATCGGCCGATATTTAGATTTAGGTATCGGGATCGAAAAAAAAAAAGTGGATCGGTGCATCCCTAATATATATATATATATATATATATATATATAGCATAAAAAAGTATTTTTCTATCTGCCAAGATTCTGTCCTCAATTTTACTTGAATTCATAAAAATAAAACTCTTGGTCTTATTTATTGATTCACTGTAATCATAACACAATATGTTTATTGATGTCTGCGACATTGATCCACTATTTGTATGGGATCAATAACAAATGTTGAGCATTGTCCAAACTATAAGCTGTGGAGGCTCTGCTGGACAACAGCTACGACGGACGTAAAATTAATATTTAAACAAGTTGCAAATTACAGTTTATATGTACACTAGTCCCTCGCTACTTCAATGTTCATTTTTCGCGTGTTCGATATATCACGGATTTTCAAAGTAAGATTGGACATGACACAAGTGGCTGATTGATGGATGAGCCATGAGGTTTTAACACAAATATTTTAGTGCATTGCTTAAATTCATAAAATATGTGACAGTTTAAAGAAAATTTAAAAACTCTAAGTTAAATATGTTGTAAATATAGCTACAATTGTATTTCATTTATGTTGTAAAATGCTTAAAAACTGCTTAAAACACACAAACATAAGTTAAAAGCAAGAAAAGTATAACATTTTGTTGATGTGTTTTATTTGTGCTTTATTGTGAAAAGCCAAAGGAAGTGTGAGCAGTCAGTGGGTAGCTTGATGAGAGTGACTGGGAGCCAGTCACACCAGAGGTAACAGGTGTTGCAGCTTGGAGTAATTAAATAAGTTTCCTGATTGTTAACGCAGTGATTGGTAATGGACACTTGTTTGATGGTTATTGGGACATTTCAGCTTGAAGTTTGTTCTGCAGTTCTTAGTTTTTGCACTTTAAGACAGTTTAACATTGAACATTTAGCATGTGCTAGCTAAGTGAATGCTGCACAGGAATCCTAGTTTAGTTTGTTCAGCTTTCTAAGGAGACTGCTCTTCATCTTTCTGACCTGGATGTGAAGATTAGTCATAACTGGAGTGTTTATGGACTGCCAGAAGAGTGCCTTTGGATTATATATATTTTTCTTTCCTACTCCTTTACATTGCCCATTGGAGTTAAACCCTGGACCAGCAGAAGGATGATTGCATCACCACCTTAGAACATCGTTTGGTTTTCCTCTTCACCTGAACTGGGACCAGAGTCTGTATGTACTGAACTACTAAACCAGGTACTGCTTTGTTTTATTTATTTGCTCAAAGAGTGAAACGGCTATAAAGTTTTGGGCCTCACCGCTCCCAAGCTTCACTCAGGTCTGCAACTTTAAGGTTTTAGAGCTGGATAAGCCAGCAGGTGTCTGTGTGTTTGATTGGTGGGTGGGCCCCTCACACAGAGTTGAAGATTTACAGTGAATAATCTGACTACAGATGCAGTTTGTTTTGTATTGTGTAAGTTGTTCAACGTTTAAAGACGCATTAAGTAAACTGAGTTCACATTTACCTTATGGTTTGGTTATTTTTAGTTTAACAGAGTGTGTGTGTGTGTGTTCATGACCACGGTGTGTATTGAAAGGAAATTAGGAGATAATTGAGTGTGTTAAAGGATACGTTAGACTTGATGTTCAGCAAATTAAAAGAGTAGTTAAGTTAGTCTTTAATGCTACATATAAGAATCTAGGAGGCCCTTACCTAGTACAGAGGATAAAGGTGGGCTACAGTTTGTTCATCCATCCATTCATTATTTTTACTAATGGCTTATTTGCTCTGCTCCTAATCAGCCCCAACTCTGCTCAGCCTGGATTTGTACTGCACTTTAGGACCGATTCTGGAGGCATGTCCAGAATCCAAAATCCTGCTAATGAGAGTTCTGTGATGAGCAGAGCAGAGCGGTGACATCCCTTTGATGTCCTGCTGCACTTCTCTACAATTTAAATACTGTAACTGCTTTTTCATTTTCACGGCCCCACCCCCTGCAAAAAGTGTTCCATAAATTAATTCCTCTGCTGCCTCACACTGCGAGCAGGACCTAGATGCAGCAAACAGTACGGAGGCAGCAAAGGAAGTGTTGCCACCGACGTCACTCTCCTGCACCGCTTGGAAATGCAAATTCAAATTGATTTATGGAACACTTCTTGCAAGGGCAGCGCGTGAAAATAAAGTTTCCTCTTCTTTGTGTCACACAATGAGCAGTGTTGAGATGAAAATGAAAACACAGTTTGGATGATGGTCAGTCATATTATGTTTTTTTGTTTGTTTAAATAAATTAGAATACACAAACTGATTTGACTCGGGTCGTTTTAGGTCAGTTTAACTAATGACAGACTGAGTAAAAACTTGCTGTGATGTCTTTAATCCAGCAGAGGGCACTATTGATTATTTACAACACAGTACTTATGTCAAGAGTAGTAAATTGCAGTAAATTGTGTAGTATTTTTAGTGTAACACCACCAGCAAGAACAACAAGAAGACCACTACCAAAACCAAGAACAACAAGAACAACAAGAGGATTATCCAGCAAATATTGTTTTCATTTAACAAACGGAGGGGGTGCACCGGTCCTGGAGATACTGCAATACCAGGTCGATACGTGGAGTGGACGGAGCAAGCCCCTATTCCATCTCCCTGTTCCAAAAATCTATTTAATATATGGTCCCTGGGTAGGGGACGTATCGGATATTAAACTGATAAAAACAGATTAAAATTATATATACATACACACACACACACACACACGTGTGTGTTTATTGGTACAAAAACATTTTGTTATATATTTTCTTTAAGACTTCAGGGTTAAAACACAATAAGTATGTAAATCAGTAAATCATCCTAAAAGTTTAGTGCTGTACTTTCCCAATTCAGCTTTCCATTTTTTTTAGGAAACTTGTTAAACCATTTTTGACATCCTCTCCAAATTGTGCAGAAGCAAGCCCAGTTCATTATCAAAGTTGTCATGGCTTCTTTCCTCCCAATATCTCTTGACCCCCGTTTTCGGCTCAGTGTGGATCCCCACCCTGATGCTCCTTCCCACCTGCCTCTCCCGGAGATTCAGGCCGCTGCTGCTTTGACCTTTCCGCGTGTAGCACAGACTCCTCCCTCCGAATGGGCACAGAGGCGATGCTTCTTTGTGGCTGTGTCCTAGGTTTGCCACTTGCAGCTTCAACTTCATGGACGGTTGCTGCAGCCATATGGATCACAGCCACCGGGGGGATCTGCATGTGCTTCCTTACCAGCAAGTTTCTGTGGGTCCACATGGCGTCTTTGATGGCGGCCAGGGTGAGCCATTGCTTTGTGAATTCCTTCCTTCCCAGTGTCATTTGGCTCACCCCATACAGTATTAGCTGTGCTGTCAGGACCTCCCTTGTCGGCAAGTACGGGAATTGTGAGGAGTCGGCTGTTGCCCTCTGGTCTACGGCAACACTGCACTCCCAGAGCAGATGTCTCACCGACTGGAGCGCCACAGCCAGGTCGGGAACAGCTTGAGATTGCTGACATTCCCCGGGAGTGCATGACGGCTCTGACTGGGAGGATCCCATGAGCCACCATCCATGACAGGTCTCTGAGTCTGTTGGGCAGAGCAGCGTGATTTACATTTTCCCACACTCTGGCGGGATCACTGCCTGTGAAAACCCGGTATGTTGCTCACTGGTTCTCGCTCCTGCACAAGAGAGATCAGTGCACGATGTTTGGTTAAAGTCTTTGTATTTTCCTTTTCTAAGTTAAAATACTTTAAAAATTTCTGCATGCAGCTATATGGATCTGACAGGTGAAAAGATACTGGTACTCTAAGGTCTTTTGATATTAAATTAAATTTCCTCAGATAAGAGCCCATCCAGAATCTAGTCATGCCTGTTGTTTTAGGGTGTCTGGATGGGTCAGTAGCGTATTTCAAGTGTAGGCTTGTTGTTGGGTAATGCTCCCATAAACCTTAAAGAAAAAATTCACACAGGACAAACGGAGTGAGATTTTAGTTTCTTTGCAAAGAGGGAAGCTCATCCAACTTATGGTCAGAGTGAACTCCAACTTCCTACTGTCTGAGCTCGTCTTTTATTGAGGCAAGTAGGAATGGAATAAAATCAAAACAAGTGGCAGTTTTTATAGAGCATCTGGTGTCGCGTGATGAGGCTTGGATCGAGCATCTTACATCAGCAAAACAGACAGTTCCTGATAATTTAAGTTTGTACAGACTTGCTGAGGATAGATCTGCACGCACGACAAAAACACAGGAAGAAGTACATGATGAACTTTAAAGCTTGAACTCGTAAAAATAAAGTTTAATATGATAAGATGCATAAGACCTTCAAAAACCTTTAACATTCCCTCCTGTTTATCATTTTAAACTCAAAACAAAAAGCAAAGTAAAATGTAAAATTTGGTTCTTTATGAACCAGTACAATCAAAAACGTATGTAAAAATTTCTTCAAGATGAATCAAAGAATGTGAAACTCAGTAAAATATTTCTTTTTAATACACAGAATAAAGCTGGAAGAAGAGCAAACGCATCATCTCAGTACTTATTTTTCATATTTTCAGTACTCGAATCACACTGCATTCTATTTCAGCAAGTTGTCATAGACTGGTTTGTCCACTCACTGGTCTCAGTGGAACATAGTCATCATCATTCTGGTCAAACCTGGCCTGGTGCAGATTGATAAGGAAACCTGTAAAAGCGTAACATCATGTTTTTCAGACATGGTATTATGCAAGAGAAAAGCACACCAAACAAAATCAACACCGTCGGAATCAGATTACAGATCTTCAGAAGTAGGTGCCACCATGGTCCAGAGGTGAACCAAGACCACAGGTCCCAGTTATTGTTCAGTGTCGTGGTTGAGAGTGTCTTTCAAGTTATGCAGTGAGGTTACGGCTTCAGCAGCATGAGTGTCATTCATGCTAGGGATATAAGTGCAACAGGAGGTGCCAATCATAGTGCAAGTCCCACCTTGTGCTACGTTCAGCAAGTCGAGCACCATCCTGTTCTGCAATACCATCAGACGGAGAGCTGCTATTTCTCGGTTCTGTGCCTCCTCTAGGTCAAGAGAAATGTTCACAAAAGCATGAAAACGATAACTGTCTCTATGCGCAGAGCATGTTTTCCCATGCTGATCCTAGGAAACAGGGCATGCACAACTTTGCTTCCTATTGACCAAAGTTTGTGATCGTTTCGAGCATCAGATTCCCAGATTGGGTCGTGGGGCGTGAAAGTCATTACCTCTCTTGTGTCTTCTGACAGTTGGTGGCCGAATGAGGAAAGTGTGGTCTGTTACCCAAACCGGAGCGCACACTCTTGTCCAATTTACCGGCAGTGTTGAGTAGATTTTGTGTCCACAGAGTCACCATCCATTCTGGATGAAGTATGTGCCGTTTGATGGGGCTGACATGTTCACAGGCGCTCCTTCTCCTTAGACCATGGCACGTCCGCTGGAACACTGATTGGTGATGTTGAGTGCTCCCAGCCATTGGCT
Organism: Nematolebias whitei; assembly: GCF_014905685.2. Classification (NCBI taxonomy): domain Eukaryota; kingdom Metazoa; phylum Chordata; class Actinopteri; order Cyprinodontiformes; family Rivulidae; genus Nematolebias; species Nematolebias whitei. The sequence continues at coordinate 44,393,883 of NC_056503.1, forward strand.
TCCTTTGGAACATGAATCGGTGCTACACATGTGGGTCTGGTTTCCTTGAGAATAACATGTATTTCAGTCTGTCAAGATTTGTGAGGTAAGGTATCTGAGGTTTCAACGTGCCCCTTACTGTTACATTAGTTTGGGCCCAGAACAGAGTATCACAAGTGCCATTCCTGATCCCTGGACAAGCAGGGTCAGTGTCTTTGGTCACTATACCAGGATATTGGTAGTTCCGGGCTCCCACGAACGCCATGCATTTCGCTTCGGTGGTATTCATAGGTTTTGCCTCCAGGTGTACCTGAGTAGAAGAGGGTGGGAGCAGAGAACATGCATAGCAGCCTTCTGTAGTCACTTTTCTAGCACTAAACTTAGCATATCAATACCAAGCATTAGTATCTTGAGGATACTTCGGATCCCAGGTCCACTTGTCGTGATTGTCCGTATCAGACCAACGCTTTTGTCTGATTGTTTTTGGACCTGTAGGATGATTAAAAACTCCATCCACATACTACAGCCATTACACAGCAGAGGATCCACCTAGCATGTAGATACCCCATTACTGTTAGGAATACAGAAACACTAAACCTGTAGGTCCTAAAGAGTAGGGATCGTTGGTTACTTCACCGGGTTTGAGACCACGTGTTCTAAAAGGACACGTACCCTTTGTAAACCGGACTTCCCCACTACTCTGATGACCTTTAAGGGTCCAGCACTCTCTGTACCTTACAATGGCTGAGATGTGTCCTGCTGGGTCTCTCCACAATCTTCACAGCGGTTGGGGTGGTCAACAAGACTTGGAAGGGTCCTTCCCAATGTGGACAGGCCCAAGTTTTTCTCTTGATGACCTTAATGAAGACCCAATCACCTGGCTGGATAGGTGGTGTTTCTTGTGGGAGAGAGGAATCAAAAGGCAGTAAATTTGCTTTTGACACATCTTTTTCTTTTAGTGTTTTGATCATGTAATCTGCTAATGTTTGCTCTTCTTCTGCCTTTTCTAGGTCAGGTGAGAAAAGAAGTAATCAATATGGTCTGCCATATATGATTTCAAAAGGAGTCAGACCATTAGGAGTTAGTGATTCTCATGTAAAGTTTTTTTTAAGTAGGCCTCTAATCCATACGTGGTGAAATGTTTCTGAATTAGAGTGATCATACCCCCTGTTGACACATGACACATTCTCCACTTTCTTCTCTTTCCACACTCACAGATTGTCTGGAGGAGATAAAGGCATGGATGCAGCAAAATTTCCTTCACCTTAACAGTTCAAAAACGGAAGCAATTCAAATTGGTACTTCACACCAAATTCAACAACAAAAAATCCTCAGTATCTCTTTCTCTGGCCAGAACATTTCTCTTTCCAATACAGTTACCAATCTTGGTGTTATTTTTGATTCACAACTCGCCTTTGAAAACCATATAAAGCCTATATGTAAAACTTCTTTTTTTTCATCTTTGAAATATTGCAAAGCTTCGGTCTACACTGTCCTTCACCGATGCAGAAAAGCTCGTCCATGCCTTTGTCTCTTCCAGACTGGACTACTGCAATGCACTCCTCATTGGGATTCCTGGCAAGAACATACTGAAACTACAGTATGTCCAGAACAGTGCTGCCAGGGTCCTGATGAGAGTGCGTAAGCATGAGCACATCACCCCTGTACTCCGTTCACTTCACTGGCTTCCTGTTTCTGCCCGGATCACTTACAAAATTTATCTGCTCACCTTCCAATGCTTGTACGGTAATGCACCATCTTATTTAAAAGAACTTCTCACCCCTCATTGTCCTTCACGCACTCTCCGCTCTTCCAACACTCATCATCTTCTCACTCCCAGGTCTCGATCCTGCACAACAGGAGACCGGGCTTTCTCCTGCGCTGCCCCTCGGCTGTGGAACGCCCTGCCTTCATATCTGAGGGCTCCACAGACTGTGACATGTTTTAAAAAGGGTATTAAAACCTTTCTTTTTACCCAGTTTTTTAATTGATTGCACTGTACTTTTTTTTTTTTTTTAATTTACCCATAGTTCTTATTTGAGTATTTTATCTGCATTTTGTGCATTTTAAGTTTTTTTTGATGTGTTCATTCTGTGGCGTTATCCTCCTGGTTGTTTTGCTCTCGGTTGCTTTTATGGTTGCTTTTATCCTGCTGCTATCTGATGTTCACTCTTTGTAGCACTTTGAGATTCACTGTGAATGTAAAGTGCATTATAAATAAGTTGTTATTATTATTATTATTATTATTATTACAACTGCCATGGGCCACAACAGCGGCGGCTTTGAACAAAGATTTAGGTAACACAGGTTTATCATTGACATGGTAAATTGATTCATCATTTAATTTGGCGCCTTTTGTCTCCCACATTTGTTTTTCTTGTTGTGGGGCTGCATTTTGCATGTTTTTTAGCACAGTTTTATTTATTAGTTCAGGGTCTTGTTCTGTTGCTAAAAAAGATGTGCCATAATTTCCTTTTGCTGCCATTTTAGCAATCTGGTCAGCTAATCTGTTTCCATTTGAAACTAAGTCAGTAGATTTTGTGTGAGCTTCACATTTGCAAACAGCTAATTTAGATGGATAATGAATTGACTGCAAAAGATGAGTTAGGAGTGTGGCATGTGTAACTTGGTTTACCAGTAGAGGTCAGCAGTGTACTGGCTGTCTGTGTACACTTCTGCCAACTGACATGTGCTAAGTGCTAAGTGCATAAGTGCTATAATTTCAGTTAGGTCCAATATCCTATTTACAGATAAAAGGTCAGTGTATAAAATATTGACATCATCCATGTACAAAACACATTTTATTTGTCCCCCACTACCTGGTATCCCAATTCCTCTGATTCTTTCATCCCTTCTCAGGACCTCTGCCAGTGGCTCTATACAGAGCACATATAGAACAGGGGATAAAGGACAACCCTGACGGACACCACAGTTCACTGCTACTGCTTTTCTCAAACGCCCGTTAACCATAAATTGACTACTGACATCCCTGTACAGCAGACCCACCCAAGATATCAACCTTTTTATGAAGACCCACCTTTTGCAGTACCTAAAACATATGGTGCGAGACCCGATCAAAAGCTTTATCAAAGTCTAAATTTAGTGCTATTAATCTAATGTTTCTGTCTCTCACATAACAGATGGTGTCTCTGATCAGTACGAGGCCGTCTGTGATCCTCCTTCTATGCACAGCACAGATTTGATCCAGATGAATTGCATCTTCTAAAATAGTGGACATACGTGTACTTAAAAGTTTACCAAAAAGTTTACAATCTACATTTAAAAGTGTAATTGGTCTCCAGTTGTTTAAGTCAGTTTTGTCTTTCCCTTTATGGATGAGAGCCACTGTCCCTACTCTCAAACTTTCTGGAAGTCTGTCAAGATTTTCCAAGTCATTGAAAACCACAAGTAAGTCAGGTGCTAAAATGTCCCAGAATGTAAAATAAAATTCTACAGGAAGTCCATCTGAGCCTGGGGACTTACCATTTTTTTTAAACTATTGATACATTTTTGCATTTCTAAAATTGTAAAATTGTGAGATAAGGGTTCAGCATTCATTTTAGTTGTGTCCATAAAATTTTCGAGTTCAGTAGTTTTGTGTCGATTTGTTTCTTACCATACAGTTGTCCCTTAAAACTCTTCCACCGTAGATTTAACTTCTTCGGTATTACTAGTGAAGAAACCATCTGCTTTCTTAAGCTTTAAAACACCCTCCCCTTTGCTGACAATTTTCTTTAAAAAGTACCTTGTGCATTTTTCTCCTTCTTCTAGTTCTCTTTCTCTGCTTCTTAAAATAACTCCTTTACTTTGTGTTTCTGCAATTACTCTGCTTTAACTTGTCTTATCTCTTCATTAAAATCAAGGCCCTCCCGATTTAGCTTAAAATACCTTTGTAGGTGTTTCTGCAATCCAAGCATGCATCTATTTTGTTTGTATTTTTCTTTTTCCCTTCTGCTTTAAAAAACGTTTGGGTTTTACACTTCACCATCTCCCACCAGTGTGCACGTGTATCATAAAAATCTTGTAACGTCTGCCAATCTTTATACTGCTCCCTGTACTGTCTTAACAATGTCTGCATCTACCAAAAGGGAGCTGTTCAGCTTCCACAGACCTTTACCCACTGTTACACCCGAACAAAGTGTAAGAGTGCTGGAAATCATCAGATCTGAAAAAAACGGGTTAATTTAGTTTCCTTTGGTGGACAGTCTTTAGTAAGTAAAAAATCTATGCGAGAAGCTCTGCCATCACCACTGAACCAGGTGAAGCCCTTCTCTCTTGGATGCATAGTTCTAAAACAATCGGTTAACTTAAAATCTCTAAATATGTTTTGGAGTAACACTGATGTTTTGTCTATTTTAAAATCCCCCTGCACCTTTCCTATCCATCCTGCTTAAAATACAGTTAAAATCTCCCCCAATAATCAATGGTACCCTGCACAGCATGGTGGATTGCAGTTACTCTAAAAGGTCATACCCATCATTCGTTTCATTAAAGTCATAATTATTGAAAAGTTTAAAATCCTATCCCACATAAGACAAATGTGCTAAAAGTGCTCGACCCTCTCTTACCACAGTGCTTCCCTTCACCAACACCTGTGAGTTATTAATTAAAATGGCCACCCCATCATTCCTGTTGTTGTTTGATCCACTCCATATTGACTTGTGTGGCCACAGTTGTTCCCATTGCTTGTAATTAGTTAAAAAAGGTATTGCACATTGTTGTATTAAAAACACATCTGACTTGAGGGAACTTAAAAAGGATAAAACACTTTGGGCTCCAACACTCGACTTCACACATTTATTTATATCTGTGTTTTTTTGTGTGTTGTCAGTCAACATGATTATTCCTGACAAAGCCCAAAAATATTAAAGTTTAAAAAAATATTTTTATTGTTCAAATATTCCCATAACCTGACAGTAACATTACTACACTCTAGTGTTCCTGAGGGGAAAAACTGATAATATTGAAATCCTTTAAAATGTATTGTCTAGGGGTGTAACTGTACACGTGGGCGTACCGAACAGTTTCGGTAGGGCACGTTCGGTTCGGTCCACGTTAGGAGTGTAACAGTATGCTACAATCACAGTTCGTTTCGGTTCAATTTCAAGGAGGGCTCAGTTCGGTTAATTTTCGGTACAATAAGACAAAATGAAGAACTAGAAATTGTTTATTTTGAAAATATGCCAAGTAAACAAGACATTTGTATAATAATAAATTAAAGCGACCCGATAGGATATTTTGAATAAACGGCACCCTTTACAATAAATAAACTATAGTAACAATAATAAAAATCTTAATAAATACAATAACAGTCGGAACCAGAAAAATAAGCGGCAACAGACTGTTTACTATTTAACTAATCGACGACGACGACGACGACGACGACAACAACAAAAAGAACGACAACAACGAGAACAAGGACAACTATAAGAATAAGAAAAACAACAACAAGGAGAACAAGAACATGGAACAAAAACAAGTAGAAAAGCA
>NC_056503.1:44399361-44401056 GCF_014905685.2 Nematolebias whitei
AGGAGAACAGAAAAGCAAGAACAAGGAGAACAGAAAAGCAAGAACAACAAAAAGAAAGAGAACAACGACGACAACAAGAACAACAAAAGCAAGAACAAGAAGAAAAACGAGACCATGAAGAACAAACGAGTAGAAGAACAAGAACATGGAACAAAAACAAGTACAAGAAGAACAAGAACAACAACAACAACAAGAAAAAGAGCAACAAGAACGGCAAGAACAAGAACAAGAAATGACGACAACAAGAACAAGGAAAACAACTAAGACAACAACAAGAATAACAAGAAGAAAAAAACAAGAATAAGAACAAAAAAGCAAGAACAAGAAAAACAGAACTAAAACCAGAATTATAAGAACATGAACAAAAACAAAATCAACAAGACCAAGAACAAAGAACACCGAGAACAAGAACAACAAGAAAAACAAGAAAAACGAGAACAACGAGAACGACGGCAACAGCAAGAACAACATCAACAACAGCAAGGAGAACAAGGACAACAAGAACAAGAACATGGAAAAAACAAGAACTAGAAGAACATGGAACAAAAACAAGACAACAAGCACAATAATTAAAAACAAGAATAAAATAAGAACAACAATTAAAAACAAGAACAACAAGAATAAAAACAAGAACAAAAACAAGAATAAATAGAAGAACAGGAAGAACATGGAACAAGAAGAACAAGAACATGAACAAGAACAACAAGAACAATGAGAACAAGAACAACAAAAAGAACAACAATTTTTATTTATTTATTTATTTATTTATTTTATTCATTTTATAAATACATAATCAACATAATCAACATAATCAACATATATGTAACAACAACAAAATATTAAATATAAAATGAAAGGTAGCAGATGAAGAAAAAAATCTTATTAAATCTGCTCCTTATTTATCTAATAAGCAATTCAAACAAACGTTTCCTGTAAACAGCGAATACAAGTAAGTAAATCAAAATATTTTACAATTCTCATACAATACTCATCAAAATACAATCATTGATATTCATTTAACAATTTGATTTTAATCAATTTCTTAAATACATAAATTGATATAGCATCCTTAACCTCTTTTACTAAGTCATTCCATAAACCAACTCCCTGAATTACGGTAGATCTTCCCTTCAAACTTGTTCTAAACTGTGGTTTAACAAATACGTCTTTCCCTTTTAGATCGTAACAGCTAGATCTTTTCACAAAGTACATTTGGATATTAAAAGGTAGTATATTTTTATGAGCTCTATACATAAGTGATACAATAACAATGACAACAGCAAGAACGACCAAAAGAACGAGGGCAACAACAAGGACAACAACAAGAATTACAATAACAAGAAAAACAAGAACAACAAGAATAAGAACAAGATAAAGAATAAGAACAACAAAACAATAAAAACAAGAATAACAACAAGAACAGCAAAAAAATAACTAGAAGAACGAGAACAATGAGAACGAGAAAAAGAAAAGAGTCTGGGCAGTCTGTACCGGCGGACATGGGTTACTGGCCTGGTGACCTGGCTGTCCCTGGGTGGGTTTGGGGTGGTATCGCTCCTGGGCGGGGTTCCCGGCTTGGTCCGGGGGTCTCGGGCCTTGGCGGGTATGTTGCCGGGGTCTTGGGCTGGCGGGTGCACCGGCGCCCGGCCCTGGCCTTGGGGCCTTCGGTGCGTTGGTGGGCTTTGGGGCCTGTGC
>NC_056503.1:44401156-44402942 GCF_014905685.2 Nematolebias whitei
GTGGGGGGCTCTGTGCTGTGGGACCGGGGGAGTCTGGGCTCGCTGGGTGTGTGCCCTCACTTGCATGGGGCGCTCTCGCTGTGGGTGTTATGGGTGGACTGGTCTTTTGCTTTTTTGGGACGGGGGGGCGCTCTTGGTCGCTGTGGTGCTCTATCTCTGACTGTTTGGGCACTCCTGGCTGATTGTCCCGATTGGAGTTTGGTGGCCTCTCTGGTTGGGGGGCTGGGTGTTGGGCTGGGAATCGGGTTGGGGCGTCTGGACAGTTTCGGGATGGGTCTGGGTTGCTGGCCCTGGTTCTGGTTGGTCCTCGGGGGCTATGTGCCGGTCCGTGGCCTTGATCCCTGGTGGTGCGGCTGCCACCTCCCCCTAGGTATCTCTGTTAGAGCCTCTCTCCCCTGGTGGATCTCGGAGAGTGGGGGTGCCTATTGGGGTCAGTGGGGGAGCTGGTCCCCTGGGGGGGCATTGCCACCTCAGTTCACCTCCCCATCCCGACATCCTCCTCCGCCCACTCCATCACACCATCACTCAAACAGGGTTTTGGGGTTCAGGTGCACTACTGAGCTACGGGGAGAATCATCCATCTCCGTGGCTGGTGGGGTCCTGGGTCCTAATTTTAATATACAACCTAGACACTCACTTATAACACTCTCATGACACATGCATATATAGACTCTGGAGTGGGCACATGGTCGCACTTAGGTGGTAGGATGTACAATCATTTCCACCTCCTGGACCTGTGCCCACTCTCATATGTAGCATGTAGACATTTAGGGTTCTGGGCGGAGATGAGGGGTGAACGGGCGCCGCCTGCTCTCTGGGTAAGAGGTGGGTTTGTGCCGGTCGCCACCTCATCCCCCCATTTTAAATGCACTGTATAACAACATGCATCAACACCATATTCGAGTGGGAGGAGAAGGAAGTGGGTCTGTTCATTTATTTATGCATGTATAGATTTTTTTTTTTTCTTTCACAAACACCTTTCTCCGTGTGACACTAGGGGTCGGGGATGGAGGGGGGGCGCATTGTTGGGGTCTGGGCCTTGGGGGCGGTTGGTGATGGGGCCGGTGCTTTGGCTCCCCCTGGGCTGTTCCGATTCTTTTAATCTAGGTTCCTGGATGCGATGGCCGGCACTTTGACCGGGGTGGCTGCCGGCTTTCGGCGGGGGGTCGGCAATGGTAGTGTACGTGTGGTCATTGGTGGTGTAGGGCGGCGGTTGGGGGCGTGGCTTCGCCTCATCAGGGCACTGGCTGGTCTTCCTGTGTGGCATTTGCGGTGGGGGTGCTGTGTGTGGGGGGGGTGCATAGGTGGCGTGCTGGGGTGTCTCCGGGCCTATGGTGCAGAGCTCTTGATGTGGGAGCCAGCCCTCCTCGGCTGCAGCTCCCTGCTGCTCTGCCCCTTGGGCTGGGGCCGGCCTGTGGTCGCTGTCAGGTAGATGGTGCATGCGGTCGGCCCGACAGAGATTCTGTCGGGCTATCTGTGTGTGCCTGTTTGTTGCTCAGGTTGGGTTTTTGGTGGTCCCCCCTCTCTTGGATCAATTTGGGCCCCACGTTTGGTGTGGGGCCCACTCCCCCCGGTCGTGCCCCCCTTTGGCAGGGGGCCCCCTTGCTGCCAGTGTATTGGTGGCTCTCGGCGTCTGGGTTGGGTGGTGGGATGTACGTCGGTCCGCCCTGGTTGCTGCCTGGCGGGGCCTGGGTGCCCTGGCTCTGCTGGGGGGTGGTATGGCCTCGGGGCTTGGGACTCTGTGTCCATGGCCGGATCTACTTGGGGGGGGGGGGGGGGGGGGGGG
>NC_056503.1:44403042-44404727 GCF_014905685.2 Nematolebias whitei
GGGGGGGGGGGGGGGGGGGGGGGGGGGGGGGGGGGGGGGGCATGGGTTGCCGGCCGGACCTGTGGGCTTGTCGCTGCAGCTTCCTGGAGGCTCTACGTTGTGGTTGCTGGGGTCACCCAGTTCTTTCCTCTGCTCCTCTCTGGGGGGGTGCGGGTCTCCCTGTTGGGAGACTCCTGGGGCTTGGGCCTGGGGGCCGCTGTGTGTCTGTGGCTCCGGTACTCCCTATGTTGCCATTGTGTCCTGGGGGGGCGGGTCTGTGGGCCCCCGCATCCACTATTGGGCATTATTTTGGAGAAATCTGGTGGTGGCGGGCATGCTTGCGCGGGTGTTTGGATTCAGGTGCTTTGACAGATGCACGCTAGGTTGGGTAGTGGTAGAGGTTGGGTAGTGCTAGATGATTCCTTGTGCCATGTCGAATGTTTCATGGTGATATTGTGGGTGGCATTGTGCTGTGCATGTTTTTTTGTCGTGGTGGTCTCTCGTTTTATCTATTTCTTTTATTTATTTATTTAAATTTTTTTTTTATTCTTTCTTTTCTTTCTTTAAAAAAAATTGAGCGACGATAAGTTTATTGCAACACTTCACAATGTTTCTACACTTAAACTGAGCTCAAAAAAAGAAAAAGAAAAGAACAAGAAAAAAGAGAACAAGAACAACAAAGAAGAAAAATGACAAGAACAATGACAACAAGAACAATAACAGCAAGAACAACAAGAACAAGGACAACAATAAGAGTAACAAGAAAAACAAAAAGAACAATAAAAACAACAAGAACAAGAAGAACAACAATAACAAAAATAAAAAGAACAATAATTAAAAACAAGAACAAGAAGAATAAAAACAAGAACAAGAAAAACGAACAAGAAGTAGAAGAACAAGAACATGGAACAAAAACAAGTACTAAAAGAACAACAACAACAACAAGGAAAAGGGCAAGAACAACAAAAAAACAAGGACAACAAGAACAGAAAAGCAAGAACAACAACGGCAAGAACAAGGACCACAAAAACAAACAACTGAGACGACAACAAGAAAAAACAAGAACAACAAGAACAAGAATTAAAAACAAGAACATGAAAAACATGGAACAAAAATAAGAACTATAAGAACATGAACAAGAATGACAACAAAAAGAACGAGACCAATGACAACGAGATCAAGAACAACAAGGACTACGAGAACCATGACAATAGCAAGAACAACAGCAAGGACAACAGTAAGAAAAACAAGAAGAACATGGAACAAAAACAAGAACTAGAAAAACATGGAACAAGAACAAGAAGAACGTGGAACAAAAACGAGAACAAGAATGACGACAAGAACGACAACCACAAGAACAAGAAAAACAAGAACAACAACTACAAGAACAAGAAGGAGAACAATGAAAACAAGAACAACAAAAACAGCAAGAACAATGAAAACAAGAACAACAACAACAACAACAACAACAACAAGGATAAGGACAACGACAACAACAAGGAAAAGGACAACGACAACAACAAGGAAAAGGACAACAACAACAACAAGGAAAAGGACAACAACAACAACAAGGAAAAGGACAACAACAACAACAAGGAAAAGGACAACAACAACAACAACAAGGAAAAGGACAACAAGGATAAGGACAACAACAAGAACAACAACAACAACAACAACAAGGATAAGGACAACAACAAGAACAACAA
>NC_056503.1:44404827-44405481 GCF_014905685.2 Nematolebias whitei
ACAACAACAACAAGGATAAGGACAACAAGAACAACAACAACAACAAGGATAAGGACAACAAGAACAACAACAACAACAACAAGGATAAGGACAACAAGAACAACAACAACAACAAGGATAAGGACAACAAGAACAACAACAACAAGGATAAGGACAACAAGGACAACAATAAGAATAACAAGGAGAACAGCGAGAACAAGAACAATGAGAACAATGACTACAAGAACAATGACAACAATGACTACAAGAACAATGACAACAAGAATAAAAACAAGAACAAGGAAAATAAAAAAAAACAAGAATAAGTAGAAGAATAAGAACATTGAAACAAAAACAAGTACTACAGAACAAGAACATGAACAAGAACAACATCAACAAGAACAACATCAACAAGAACAAGAACAACAAGAACGAGAAAAAAGAACAAGAAAAATGAGAACAACAAAAAGAACGAGATGAAAACGAGATCAACAACTAGAACGACGAGGACAAGAACGACGAGGACAAGAACGACAACAAGAACGACAAAGGCAAGAAGGACAACAGCAAGGACAACATTAAAACAAGAAAAATAATAAAAATAAAAACAAGAAGAAGAAGAAGAAGAACATGGAACAAAAACAAAACAAGAACAAGAAGGACATGGAACAAAAA
>NC_056503.1:44405491-44410549 GCF_014905685.2 Nematolebias whitei
ACATGGAACAAAAACAAAACAAGAACAAGAAGGACATGGAACAAAAACAAGAACTAGAAGAACTTGAAGAACAAGAAGAACAAGAACGACAACAAGAATAATGCAAGAATACAAACAAGAACAATAATCAAGAACAACAAGTACAAGAACAATAATTAAAAACAAGAACAAGATAAACAAGAATAAGTAGAAGAACAAGAAGAACATGGAACAAAAACAAAGACTAGAAGAACATGAACAAGAACAACAAGAACAAGTACAAGAAGAACAAGAAAAACAAGGACAAGAACAGAAATGAAGAACAAGAACAGCAAGAACAATAACAAAAAGAACAACAATAAGAACAACAACAACAACAACAACAACAACAACAACAACAACAACAACAACAATAATTAAAAACAAGAACAATAATTAAAAACAAGAACAAGACTAAAAACAAGAACAAGATAAACAAGAATAAGTAGAAGAACAAGAATAACATGGAACAAAAACAAGGACTAGAAGAACAAGAACAACAAGGACAACAACAAGGACAAGAACAGAAATGAAGAACAAGAACAAAAAGAACAACAAGAACAAGAAACAAGGACCACAAGAACAGAAATGAAGAACAAGAACAACAAGAACAAGAAACAAGGACCACAAGAACAAGGACAACAACTAAGACAACAAGAATAACGAGAACAAGAAAAAGAACAAGAAGATTTTTTGATTTTCAACAAACGTTTATTTACAATTAAGTGTCAAATAACAAAATGTTTAGACAATTATCACATCAAATATGTGCACAACAACATAATGTTAAAAGGTAGATATCTCATCAAGACAGGCTTGAACATCAACTAAATAAGGTGCTTGTACTGCAGTTCTCCCTGTGCAGACACATTGCACAACACCCCGCTGAAGCCACATGTCTTCAAAAAATCCTTCACATCCCCAGTGGCTCTGTGGAAGCAAAACTCCAGCCTCAGTCTGGCCTTGACGTTGCACTTCTACAGAGCCATGGCATCGAGCTGAGGTCCGGCCTGCAGCCTGTCCCTTCGAGACAAATGAATAGACATTTTAGCTTCAGCATTTAAGAAATTTAAAATCTGGCACTTTGATTTGTTGGCTTTGTTAAAATGCATTCCATAAATGAAAACAGAACTAGTAAAAACTACACCAAAAATGCTAAAAACACTCATCAATAAGCTAAAAAAAGATGTCAGTCTCTTGCAGGCAATAAAAACATGAAAAACGCTCTCGGACAGACCACAGAAAGGACACTCATTAAAAACCCCTGGACTGATCGATAAAAATGAGTTTCTACCAATGGCACTGTGTAGGATCCTCCATTGGAGATCACCAGTCCGCTTCTTTATAGGAGGCTTGTAGAGGGTCCTCCACAGAGGGGTTTGTCCTCCCAGTCTGTCGGCCCAAACGCTGACGGCTCTGTTCTGCAGGGTTCTCTTGTTTATGACCTTGACACAGTGTTTATACAGTATCTTTGGGCCCGTACTGCGTAAACTCAACTTTGGGTCCACGTTGGATAACAGAGGACCACTATCTTTAGTGAAGCCAGGATCCAGGATCAAGTTTGTGAGCGATTTAGCTTAAACAAGGCACATGATTTTAAAACACCCTGATAAAACTGAGGCAACCCTTTTAACTTTAAAAGGCTAAAATCAGTTAAAAACAGAGCAGCATCCAGCCCCAGGTTATTCACACGCCTGAGAATGCAGCTGGCTACGTCCCTCCATACAAGGTCAGGAGGTCCTGCCAAAAACTTCTGGAGGAACTGTATACGAATGGTAGCCGTTCTGCTGGCCAGGTGGATAAGGCCCTGGACCCCCTCCTCTCTTGGTAAAAACAAGACAGACTATGGCACCCAATGCTTAATGTCCCAGAAGAAGTCAATCATTTCTGACTGGATTTTTACTAGCAGACCTGGTGGTGGGTTTAAGACGGTAAGCTTGTGCCACAGCTGCGATGCAACGAGATTAGATTGTTTAGAACCAGCACTCTGCCCCTGTATGATATTTGGGAGTGTAGCCATTTCCACTTTGCCAACTTGTTTTTGACTTTTTGCTCTACATTCTCCCAGTTTTCCTGTACAACAGTTTTATCACCTAAATAAACACCAAGATATTTAAAACTCTTTCCTCCAGTCAAGGCCTTGAGGAAGAACCGGGAGCCCAACAGGCCATTCGCCAACAGCGAGGGCATCACTCTTTCCCCAATTCACTCTCGCAGCAGACAAAGCAGAAAATTTTCCAGTGACCTTGTTTAACGTGTTGACATCTTGTTGGTCTTTTATAAAAACAACATCATCAGCATAAGCAGATAAAACCATATTGCTATTAAAACCAGGTAAAACCAGACCGTGAATACTCAAGCATATTTTCTGAAGGAGGGGTTCCAGGGAGAGTGCATAGAGCATCCCCGAGAGCGCACAGCCCTGTTGAATGCCTCTACACACCCTAAAAGGAGCACACAGGCTACCATTAATCCTTAGCACATTCACAATGCTGCTGTACAGTACCTGGATCTTGGCAATAAGACCAGCGCCGAACCCAAACCTCTCCATGGTTTTCCAGAGGAAGGCGTGTTCGATGCGGTCAAAAGCCTTTTCTTGATCTAGTAAAATCAAGGCTGTTTTTAGACCCAATGAACTGGAGACTTCCAAAACATCTCGAATTAGGTAGATGTTATCTACCATAAACCTGCTGGGGACGCAATAGGTCTGGTCCCGGTGGATGACCTGCTCCATAGCTCCCCTCAGCCTAGTTGCCAGAGCCTTGGAGAGGATTTTGTAATCGGTGCAGAGGAGAGACACAGGGCACCAGTTCTTTGTCTTACAGGTTCCCTTTTTTTGGCAGGAGAGTGATGACTGCCCTGTGGCAAGATAGCGGGAGTGAACCAGTGACCAGACTTTCCTTGAAGACATCCAGCAGGTCCCCTGCCAAGATCTCCCAGTAGGCTTTAAAAAACTACAGTGAGCCTGTCGATGCCAGGAGCCTTCTGGCCCTGCATGCTCTGGAGGGCTGCGTGGAGCTCCTGAAGCCCCAGGGTGCGCTCCAGGAAGATGTTGGTCTCCTCAGAGACCTGGGGTAGTCCACTGCAGAACTCCCGATACAGCTTCTCATTGTCTTCATACTCGCTTTTGAAAAGAGAAGAGTAAACACAGCCCTCCTCCTGATCTGACCTGGTTCACTCAGCTGCTGCCCTGTGTCTGACCACAGAGAGTGGATCACCTTCCTCTGCCCGTGTTTCCTCTCCAAGCTGAAGAAAAAGCTAGAAGGAACATCCATCTCCGTTAAGGTTTGGATCCAGGACCTGACAAACACGCCTTGGACTTTTAGTTTCCAGCAGGTTTGCTAAAACTAGCTTTTTGGATTTGAGGGCTTCAATATGCTCTCGATTTCCTGTGGATTCACTCAGTTGTTCTAGTTCCACTATATTAATCTCCAGATCTCTGATAGATCTGGTAATGTCACGAGTAACGTTGAGAGTGTGCTGTTGACACAGTTGTTTGATTTGAACTTTTCCATAGTCCCACCATTGTTTCAGACAGGTAAAATCACTCTTCCTCTGTCTAAAACCAGTCCAAAAATAACTTAGTCTCTTTAAAACTTTTGTTGTTAGTTAAAACCAAATTAAAATGCCAGTAAGTGCTTCTTGGTAAAATATTTCTGATAAAAACACTACCTAAAAGCAATGAGTGGTCTGTAAAAGCCACAGGTAAAATCTGGCATGTTTTAAACACGTTAAAATGGTGCTTAAAACAATAAAAACGGTTGAGACGAGCTAAAGAGATACGTTTTCATCTCCGCCGCCCCGCCCACACTGGATAGGTCCCTCACCTGTTCAGTTGCAGCGGGCTTCTGCTTCTCTGAGGCTGGCGGGGCCGGCTCGGCTATGTTTGGACACATTTTAATGATGTGTCCCTCCTGACCACATCCAAAGCACTTCATGTTGGAGGACATCGCAAACAGAATATAATCAAACCCATCCAACCTCACATGAAAGCGCACATCAAGCTCCTCGTCGCGCCTGTTGAGCATCATGAAGAGCTGCCTCCTATGAGACACGACATGTTATTTACACCCCGTCAGAATTTTTTTAACTGGAGACACCACCTTTCCATGTCGCGACAGCTCTTTAACCAGGAAATCATCGCTGATGAACGAAGGGACATTTGACAGTGTGACTTTTTTCGCCGGCAGCGCGAGTGGCGGCACCTGCAGAAACGAACCGTTCATTGATATCCCCACCTCCACCAGCCGCTGAACCTGCTCCACTTTCTCCACAAACACCACAGCCCCGTTCATGTGAGCTGCAGACTTAATGGACCCATGTCCAACCACCTCCCCCACAGCCAAACAAACTTCCTCCACACTGCACGAAGAGCCAGCACCCACCTTGATGCCGTTCTTGCGTGTCGGCATGGAGAAGCTCCCATTGCCTTCCACCATGGCGTCTAGATGCCGGCCAACCAGGTGCACCTGACGGTCACACCCTCGTGAAACAAACCCTTTAAACTATTAAATTAACAAAACCTACAATTAAATAACTAACATAACAATAAACACTCTGGGAAATAAATAGAAAAAGGACAAAGATAGAATGAATAAACACTTTCACCCTTTCCACTCCTCTGCTCTTCCACTCAGAAGAAGGAGGAGGAGAACAAGAATGAAAACGAGACAGAAAACAAGAACAAGAACGAAAACGAGACGGAAAACGAGAACGAAAAGAACAACAATAACAATAACAAGAACGAGATAAACAACGAGGACAACGAAGACAACGAGAACGACAGCAAGAACAACGACGTCAGCAAGAACAACAACAACTAGAACAACGATGATGGCATGAACAACGACAACAGCAAGGACAAGGACAACAACAATAAAAACAAGAAAAATAGTAAAAACAAGAAGAAGAACATGGAACAAAAACAAGAACTAGAAGAACAAGAAGAACATGAACAAGAACGACAATAACAAGATTAAGAATAACAAGCAAAACAACAACAACAACAAGAAGAACAACAAGAACTAGAAGAACAACAAG
>NC_056503.1:44410649-44413733 GCF_014905685.2 Nematolebias whitei
CAACAACAAGAACTAGACGATAACAACAACAACAACAACAACAACAAGAACTAGACGATAACAACAACAACAACAACAAGAACTAGACGATAACAACAACGAGAACAAGGACAACAACAACAAGAACAAAAAGAACAAGAAGAACAACAAGGACAACAAGAAAAAGAATAACAAGAACTACAAGAATAACAACAATGAGAACAACAAGAACAATGCCAAGGACAACGGCAAGGACAAGGACGACTGCAAGAACAAGGACAACGGCAAGAACAACAAGAACAACAGGATTATTAAGCAAATATTGTTTTCATTTAACGACAGGAGGGTGCACCAGTGCTGCATATACTGCAATACCAGATTGATGCGTGGAGTGGACAGAGCAAGCCCCTATTCCATCTCCCTGTTCCAAAAATCAATTTAATATATGGTCCCCAGGTAGGTAGGGGATGTATCAGATGTTAAACTGATGAGAACAGAATTTTTTTATACTATAAATATACTTTTATTACAAAACTTGAACAATACCAAAACATATTTCCAATCCCAATCATAAAAGAAATACAAGTTACACCTTCATAATTTCACAGAACCTTTGACCAGTTACAAACCAAGATAACAAACAAATTATTACAATGTAAAAGTAACATTACAATACATTCTTATCCCACTCCTTGTTTAACCAACCCTAAACTCCCTTTCCATTTTTCCAAAGCAGCATACTTCCCCCACTTATCATTTTTAAAAACCCTTGTCAGTTCTTCTTTCAAAAGTTTGGTGACTCCCTTTTAACACCCATAACCTTATTAAATTTTATTGTGTCCTGCCTCGCCAACCACAACCTTCTCTTTACCATGCTTATTATCCTCCAAAGCGCAATCTTGTCCTTTCCTGTCTCCAACCCTTCGCCTCTGTTTATGGTTCCCCAACTTGACACCAAACCTGAATTTATCTTGGCCATGGTGGGGACAAACTAGTCCCACACCTGCCTCGCAAAGGCACAGTCCCACATTACATGCCTCACTGTCTCATCCTCTTTGCACAACTTATGTGGGCACAAAGGAGATCTTGACAACCCATGCCGATACATAGTATCTCGCACAGGCATTCGATTGTGGAGATTGAGCAAGTTCAAATCTTTGAGACCATTATCTAGCCCATGAGGTTGTACCTGCAGCCAGATATCTGCTGGAATCCCAACCACTGGAGAGTCGCAAACCTTCTGTCTCACCTTACTATACAGGTTTTTATGGTTAATAAGTGCCTCATTTCCCAATGATCCCCCGTGGAGCCGTAACCACTCCGCTGCATGACGGTAGTGCCATGGCAGCTGTTCTGGCCGAGGGGCCAGGTTGTTCCAACCCATCAATCATCTGGCTGGGTAGGAAAAATAAAGTTGCAAAAAATAGCCAGAGGGGTGAACATCCGGCTTCGATAAGGTTTTACACAAATATGAGATAAAAATACTGTCCAATTTCAATGGGAAGTGGGGCACATCCCTCCCTCCATCCTCTATCCCAGCCACCATATGAGCTCTAGTTACATACTCATACCTCCCACCTCAAACAAATTCAAAAACCATTCTCATGAGTCCCTTCCTTCTACACTTAGGAAGGGGGTATATGTATGCTAAATGCAATAAAATTGGCATTACGTCTACTTTCAAGACTAGGACCTTACCTATAAAAGAAACATCTTGCCTTCCATAGTGAAAGCTTCTTGCCAACCTTTTCCAGGTGCTCAGACCAGTTTAACGAAGCTCTGTTCTCCGGTTCAAAGATAACACCCAAGACCCTCAGGGGTCCAGAGCAGAGAGACGACCCTCCAGTCACATCTGATCTGTCCTTCCAAGACCCAAAAAATTTGATGGAGGACTTTGCACAGTTAAGCTGAGCCCCAGCTGCTCTACCAAAATCCTTGGAGTTGTAGTGCCTTGAGCAAGCACACATCCCTATCCAACAATAAGGTAGTGTCACCTGCGTATTGTGACAACTTTACTCGTTTACCTCCACTACCTGGTACCAAGAATCCTCTAATGCCTAGATCTGCTCGAATGGCAGCTGCCAACGGTTCCATGTAAAGGATATAGAGAAGTGGTGAGAGTGGGCAACCTTGCCTCACCCCAGCTTGCAGCTCAAAAGGCTCTTCTAAAAATCGATTTACAAATGCCCCACTTTCTGCCCCAGTGTACAAAGCTTGCAGCCACCTAACAAAAGTTTGTCCAAAACTTAATTTTTCTAATACCCATCCATCCATCCATCCATCCATTTTATTCCGCTTATCCGGGGTCGGGTCGCGGGGGTAGCAGCCTAAGTGGGAGGCCCAGACTTCCCTCTCCCCAGCCACTTTCCTAATACCCTGAATAAAAAATACAAACAATGGATTCTATCAAAAGCTTTGGCCTGATCCAAATGCACCACCATAAGGGGAAGATTTCTATCCTGTGCTCAAGCCACCATATCCCGTATAAGCTGGAGATTCCATTGCATCGACCTGCCCACAACTCCATACGGGGGGGTTAAGAAAAAGAAAAAGAAAACCACAGGTCTCATCCGAGAGATATGCTGGGCTCTGTAATCTCCTAGGGCTCTGTAGGCCTGGTCGGGCAAGGTGGGGGTGAGGGTCAGGCTGGGTAGGATTGGTTAGATTCAAGGTAAGGTGAAAGGGCAAGGGTCAAACCCCAGGAAGGGGGGCTGGTTAGGTTCAGGGTATGGTGCGGGAGGGCCTTAGGGAATGAGAGGAGGGGAGGTGGGTAAGGTGGGGGTGAGAGTCAGGCTGGGCAGGAGTGGTTAGGTTCAGGGTAAGGTCAGAGGTCAAGGGTCAAATCCCAGGAAGGGGGGCTGGTTAGGTTCAGGGTAAGGTGCGGGAGGGCCCTAGAGAATAAGGGGAGGCGGGCCAGGTGGGGGTCAGGGTCGGTGTAAGGTGCGGGAAGGCCCTAGAGAGGAGGGGGAGGGGGGAAAAAATGTAGAAACCAGACCCCGAACATGCGTGGGGTCACCCCAGAAGGCCAGGCAGGGCTAGGGACCAGTTTTTTGTCTAAGACAGGTTGAGGCCCTCTGGAGCCAGCGTGCTCAAATTACGAATCCA
>NC_056503.1:44413833-44429686 GCF_014905685.2 Nematolebias whitei
TTTGGTTTAGCCTTGCCACTTTGCATTGTGGGAAATTAGGATTTGAAAAGTACGTACACCTTTCTCTGGGTTGTTTGGATCGGGCAGGTACACCAGGAGACTTCATTTTAGTTTAAGAGAGTTTTAATACACTCTACAGTTAAAGTATTACAAAAAAAGTACTGAAATGCATTTCAGGAAACAATTGAGGCACACTTCACCTGAGAAATTGGCCTGCTCAAGATTGTCTGACGCCACTTCCTGTTTTAAGATAATATAAGCTCTTCATGAACCTGCCTCCCTCCCAGAGGGGGATCTTCTCCTATTGGCTGACCACTTAGTCAATCTAAGGTTACATTGGCATCCACGCAGTCATATTACTTATCTTTCAAGGAAAAACTAGTTTTAACTGGATTTTGGTACAAGTTTCGAAAGTTACTTTTCTTTGTTCTCTGTCTACAGACGATTCGGCCCCTCCTTCCTGATCAGTGTTGTACGAAAACAAGTTTTTCAACTCTATGTATAAAATATGTGTGAACAGTTTATAACACACACAAAAATAGATATGATGTGAATAAAGTATAACATATAAAACTATGGAAAAAATTAATACAGAGTACAGAATAAAATGAACACACAGTGTATAAAATGTCCAGTGAACACACCCAGCCCGTCTACTCATCACTGACAACACACAAAAAAAACAGACGTAAATAAATGCGTCCCCCCCCCATGAGACCTTTCAAGGGTTAACTTCAGAAATAAAATTAAAACAAGACCAACATAAATTATGCATATGTATTTTTCTTTCAGAGTTAAGTCTGCTGCCAGGAAGCAGCAATGTGATCCCTGAAGTGTACCTGAAATGGTGTACAGAAATATAATTCTGTATAAATGTAGAAAAGTTATTTAAACGTCTTTGTGAAGAACGTTTGATTATTTTAGTTGTCTGTGCTTCTGTTTTCCTATTGGACCTAAGTGTGTCACGCGACCCGGACGTAGTCAGTTGGCTGTATTTTGTAAATATTTGTTTTATTCGAAAGCATTAGAACAGTTAAACGACACTACATGTAATTTTATACCATTACAGTTGAAAGAAAGGAGCTGTTGATGCACAAAATGTAACTTAGTTTCTGAACCGTGAGAGAGAATGTGTGTGTTTAGAATGAGGTGCTGTCCTGTGTGAGTTTTGTGTTATGCTACTTGGTCTTTTAGCTATGTTGGACTGTTAGAGAGTATTGACCAATTTTGCTGTGGAGATTTTTGGACAGCTGAAGGGATGGCTACTGGAAATCTGCCCAGAGCTGGGCTGAGGTTTACAATGCATTTCTAGGCTTCTGTAACGGAGGAGGAGTCAACATCCAGGTCATGGTTCATCAAGGAAGTCATCATTGGCCTTTTCAAACTGGGAGTACAAGACATCTTCTGCATACAATGGAACCAACAAGAAAAGGCTTTTGACACCAACTTCAGGAATGAGGAGACTTTCAAAAAAGTGGAGGGTATTTGCCAAGTGTCTGCTGGGCTAAGGCCTCTGTCCTTCAAAATTGTAAATATGGACAAGGCAGACTTCAGAGTTATCAACATTCATATGTTCAACCCTTTTGTGATGGATTTGGCCTTGGCAAATTTTCTGAATCAATATGGTGGTGTCAGCGGCACGGTACATAAATGGCCCAATGGATTTCTAGACTGGAAGGAGACAATACCAAGTTCTTCTGCACCAGGATTTAAGTATCCCGGGAGGCCTGAAGCACCCACTTGCAATTTTTAATGTGGGTGCAGACAGGGGATTGTGGAGTTTTTTTAAACCTATTGTTTAATAAATTTTGAGACTGAGAACTTGATAAAAATAAAAGAGTAATATTTATTGATTTCTTCTGCAGAAGGAGAGAACACATGGAATGGAAACACAGCCCAAGAATTCCTGTGTGTTCTCTAAAAAACATGAGCAATGCTGCTTCATTTATACATCTTCACATGTAACAGATCTTGCTTTGATACAACAGCCATTATCCAATTTTCAATCTTATCAGAGAAAAAACAGACAGTATGTTTGTAGTCGGTGACTGGTTTTGGAGCTGGGTTTGAGAAACGGAAGTTACAAAGCTTCACACACTTGATGCTGAAGGGATTCAGCTGATAAGCTTTAACAGAGTGTGATATAAAGTAAATGACTAATAAGTGTGATGATAAACTTGATGAACAAAATAAAATGTTTTTCATTTTCACAAAGTACTGATCCTTTCAGAGACTCCGAGCTAAAACTGCAAGTAAATACTTTAATTATCAACTTAAAGTAAACTATAAATTGAGTAACCATATCAAACTTTTATATTAACAACCCAGAAAATATCAACAATTCCTCCCTTTTGTTCCTTTCAGGAACAAACATAATAAAACAAAATATTTACATAATGGTTGTCTTCTTGTTGGTCAGGACAAAAACTGTAGAGTGGGTGGGTGGGTTACACTTATTGGAATCAGGATTGACATTGACAGATTGACAGAACACAGATGGTTTGAGAGGGGGTGAAGGAAGCAATTTATGTAAAAAGAGAAAAGCCATCTCTTAACAGAGGAGGAGGCCTCAGATTTCCACTTTCAAAAACCTATAATGCAACTTTAAAACAGATTCCCAGCAAGTTTTCACACCTGATGGGAACAGAGGGGCCTCGTCTGTGAATTAGAGGAACAAAAGACTCTTACTGTTAAGGTGTTTAGGTGTGAATTGCCAATCTACATGTGTGTCTTATGTGCGTGTGTCTTATCTCACTCAGCCTTATAACCTGAATCTCTCACTCTCTGCTCTTTGAATTGAGAAAGGTCCTCGGATGAGGAGCGAAACGTCTTCCGTTACAAATAAAGTCCAGTTGTTTTTGTATTGAACGCTTTTTGAATTCATCATGTCCTGGATGACTGAGAATCTTCACCAGCATACTGGATTGACATCGTTATGTAACAGGGCATAAGTTTCTGCCAGGCGTTCAGGAGTGAGGGCAGTTGAGATCAGATGTGTGGACAATGAGCGAATACAAGGTATACAACAGCAACCACAAGTTATTAGAATGGCTAAACAAACTCCTATGGAGATATTTGATAGCTTTGAAGAGCTGGTACATGACGTAACGCTTGTGAATATCCTTCAGAAGAGAGCCTTTCTTTATCACAGCGTGCAGGTCCGTATCTATGTATTCAAAGATGAGGTAAATGTCTATCATTTTGTGCTTGGATGATGTTGAGAAGCTTGACAATGTTGATGTGATCTCCAAACTCCTGGAGGACCATGATTTCGCTTTATGTTCGCTGGGCTTCTGTTTCTGAAAGCATTAAAGATTTTCTTCACGGCCACGATCTTCCCAGTCTGTCTGTCAACGGCTTTCCATACGATGCCGTAGGCCCAGTGCTAGGGTGGTTTTCCATGGATGTGATGGCAGGCCCATCTTGGTTCTTCTGAGAAAAGTCTATGATTCGGACTGGATCTAGTGAACGCTGCCTCAGTTGTCCACTGAGTGACTTTAGGCAATTGGTTTCATCGGTCATCCCTTTGGTCCTCCCTCTGATGGTGGATTGGTTCCTCTGAACAGCTTGCAGTGGGATGCGTGGATCCAGGTAGCTCGCTCAGCCACCTTAACAGCTGTGTGGGTCGTCAACAGCACCTGGAATGGACCTGTCCACTTGGGGTAGTTCCATCCTCCTGAAAGATTTAATCATAACAAAATCTCCTGGGGTTATGTCATGCAGTTGTTCTTGAGCTGGGCCTGGGAGCCCTCTTTGGACCTGAGGGATTTTAGTTGATTTGTTTGTTCAATGCAATAGGTAAGATCAGTGTTTCAGAAGAGGTGCAATACAGGGTCCGGAGGTGAACCATTCTCAGACGGAGTTGTTGATCCCTCTGGAGTCTGCAGCTTGAAAAGGTTTTTTTTTTTTTTTGGGGGGGGGGGGGGGGGGGGCATGGCATCTCAGCGTGGGTGTCATTTTCACCCAGGATATAAATGTATCATTTACTCCTAACGCGAGCACATGTACCCCCTGAGCTGCAGTCAGTAGATCCAACACCATCTGGTTTTGTAGCACCATCAGTTTCAGCGCTGCAATTTCTTCATTTTGTCCTTTGTCCACGATGAGGGAGAGGTTCACATAGGAGTGAAACCTGTAAGATAATGTTTCTACGTACAATGCAACCTTGGTCACTCCAACCCATGGAAAAAGGGAGTGGGCAGCGTGGTCCCAGGCGTTCCAATACCTGTGTTCGCGGGGTACATTAGATCCCAGGATGGGGTCATGTGGTGCAAAGTCCAACACTTCTCTTTTTGTTCTGGCCAAACGGTAGAGCAAGGTTGATGAGAGGGAGGGTTGGCTGTCACTGTGGTGGATGAGGATTGTGCCGTCCGATACCCAGCATAGTGATGTTGCCGGTCGCACTGTTGACAGTGAAGTACGTTCTGTTTCAAGAAGGGGTGTAGCACAGTGGATACCTTTGATCTGGTGGTATGCTAGTCCAGTAGGTGGGCGGCGTTGATCTGGTTTCTAGTTCAGGCTTCTGCAGAGTTGTGTTCTGGCATTCAACGATGTCTCGTCGTGGGCGACCCAAAGAGAGGTTGTTCTAGGTCATTTTGTAGCAATTCAGTCAAGTCACTTTTAGCTTGGTGGTATGTGATGGTCATGATACAACAGAGGGCCCATCCTGCTTGGGATGGTCCCATCCTGGCTAGGTAAGTGGACTCTTGTAGCCTATTCAAAGTGTAGGACTGAGGCAAGTTGCTACACTCAGCGTTGATTTCTTCACTGACCTTGTGATGACTCACCCTAGGCAATGAGTCCCCCTTACAGTCAGGCTTTTTCAAACACCTTGGTCGATTAAGAGTCCAGTACCTTTTTGCAGTTTGCAGTGACTTGGATGGATCAAACTGTTTTGTTCTGCTATCTTCACAGCATTTGGTGTGGTCGGTAGGATTTGGTGTGGTCCCACATTTTCTTTTTGATGACCTTAATGAAGACCCAAATCTGCTGGCTGGATTGTGATATTTTCTGTGGAGAGAGGAGATCAGGAGACAGTAAAATTGTTTTTTTCTTTTTCAGTGTTACTGGTCTGCCAGTAGAGGTCAGCAGTGTATTGCTTGTCTTTGTACACGTCTGCCAATTTTATGTGTACGTCTAAAATTTCAGTTGTCAATTTTTTTATATATATATGAAAATCCAATATTGTGCATCCCTAATACATATATATATTTATATATATATTTGACTAGTTTTGAAAATCAACATTGAAACAATAACCCACTGGATTTTTTTCAAGTCTCAGTATAACTTTGAATTTTTTTTATATTATTTTATTTTACAAAACCAGGTACACGTGTATTTTTTAAAATTAGGATCAACATTTTTTTGTTCGATTTTAGTTGAGTTTAGTTTTTGTGTTTACATGTCATTCCTGTGTAATTTGTTCAAGATTTTGTTGCAGGGAAAATTACCTAAAAAGTTACAACTTTAATAGCAATCCACAATGGTCAGTTAGTTTGTTTTATTTGTAAATTAGTTTATTTTTAAAATCAGCATAAAATAATCAAATTGTGTTTATTGAATAAATAAAAAAAAGAAGTTGACCTGAGAGCACCTTTTGTTTCCCAAAGTTGTATTTTATTTATTTATTTATTTTTTTTTTTTTTTATGGCTTTGAAATGTATTTTGTTTCCAAAAACGGATGAAGTGCTGCAGTTGTCATGCTGGGTCATTAGTTGGCGCTGTGGTTTTGTATCTTCGGTTAACACGCTTGCGTGTTGTCACGGCTTGCACTTCCTGTTTAGCTAACATTTAGCTAAACTCCGCTGGTAAAAAGTGACGGGGCGAAAACTGGATCCTGGCTGGATTTGTGGGGAAAAAAAGTCTACTTCTTGACCACATCCAGGACCGTTTTGTCAAAGAGAAAGTTCACATCGGTTGTTGAATGGACCAAAACAGAGTTTCTGTACGAGTTGTGTAGTCCAGGAGGGACGTTTTGAGAGGGGGAGATGCCGGGTGAGTTTATATAACTGGGAAACTTTAGTTTAGCTTGTACACTTTACTTTTTCCTGCACCCATTTTCATTCAATTTCCTGTTTTACTGTTTCACTTTAGATTCTCAGGCCCTTATCGGACTTACCTCGTTCGTAAATCTACTTCGGTTTTAAATTATTAAAACCTACTTTATCTCAGTCCCTAATCAGGAACATACCTCGATTCGCGTTCTACAAATCTACTTCGGTTTTAAATTATTAAAACCTACTTTATCTCAGTCCCTAATCAGGAACATACCTCGATTCGCGTTCTACAAATCTACTTCTGTTTTAAATTATTAAAACCTACTTTATCTCAGTCCCTAATCAGGAACGTACCTCGATTCGCGTTCTACAAATCTACCTCGGTTTTAAATGATTAAAACCTACTATATCTCAGTCCCTAATTAGGAACCTACCTCGGTTTTATTTTGAAAACCTACTATTTTTTTTTTTTTCAATTTACCTTAAGTAGTAGTTTGTCTCAGCCAAAAGTTCTCAGTCTGTTTCGAATTCTGTCGAGGTCAAATCCTCCCGATGGAAGACCAGAACGTCCCCTCGCTCTCAAAGACTAGCAGAGGTTTAGAGGAAGAATCCTGTGATTCTTGGTGATCAATCCTCGTCCTGGGTCCACCGAGCAGACAGACCAGCGAAGAATCCAGTTCGTGACGCCAAATTGTGGAGTTTTTTTAAACCTATTGTTTAATAAATTTTGAGACTGAGAACTTGATAAAAATAAAAGAGTAAGATTTATTGATTTCTTCTGCAGAAGGAGAGAACACATGGAATGGAAACGCAGCCCAAGAATTCCTGTGTGTTCTCTAAAAAACATGAGCAATACAGCTTCATTTATACATCTTCACATGTAACAGATCTTGCTTTGATACAACAGCCATTACCCCATTTGAAATCTTAGAGAAAAAACAGACAGTACGTTTGTGGTCCGTGACTGGTTTTGGAGCTGGGTTTGAGAAACGGAAGTTACAAAGCTTCACACACTTGATGCTGAAGGGATTCAGCTGATAAGCTTTAACAGTGTGTGATATAAAGTAAATGACTAATAAGTGTGATGATAAACTTGATGAACAAAATAAAATGTTTTTCATTTCCACAAAGTACTGATCCTTTCCGAGACTCAGAGCTAAAACTGCAGGCAAATACTTTAATTATCAACTTAAAGTAAACTATAAATTGAGTAACCATATCAAACTTTTATATTAACAACCAAGAAAATATCAACAGGATATCGGTTTTATGCACATCAGCCTCCATTTTGTAGGAGGTGCAAGCAATCTGGACATTCAGAAGCTGGGTGTTCTGCTTCCAGCTGTGTTCGCTGTGGCTCGGGTGACCACAATACCGCTGAATGTCCTACACCCAAGGCTTGCTACGGAAGTGGCAGCAAGGAACATTTGTACCTGATCTGTCTGGAACGCAGGCGATCCTTTGCAGAGGTTGCAAAAGGTGTGGAGGCTCGAGGAGAAGTGAGTGAGAAGTCTCGACAATCCAAGCTGACAGACATACAGAGTGGTGGCAAGCCCTTCTGAGGCCACAAATTCAGCGGAGGCCCAGGTGCAAGGATCTCCCAGTGGGTTAACAAATGTGCCAGAGGGGAAGGTGGGGGCTTGTAGGGGTTCCCAAGTTTTTGATGCAGAGCCCTCTACTATGCAAGGGGAAAGTGGCAGCAGGAATGGTGGGGGCAAACACAAAAAGCTAAAGGATCAGGTCATAGGGAGTGATTGTGGAGCCGGTGAAAGAGTCTGATGCTACAAGAGTTGAGGAGTTGACAGCTGATGATGGGATGGAGACGGGTGGGTTTGGGGTGGATCAAGCAGGCGGCGAAGAAGGTGATTTGAAGACACCTGAAGTGTGTACAGGTTTGGACCTCTCTTCCAGCTTGCTTTTGGTGGCACCTCCATCAGGTGGGGCTTTTGGGGGGTAGTGGGGTTGTCTAGGGTCTTTAAACACCGATCCATACTCCTGGGCAGATCAGATGGAGAGTCAGGATCTTTTTACTCAATGAAGGTTGTAATTTCTTTTGTTTTATATTAAATTGATCATTGTTTTTCAGTTGTGACTATAAATGTAAGGGGAATGAGGAATACATTTAAGAGAAGGGTTGTTTTTTAGTACATTGGGTCTTTTTCTGCCATAAGTTTAGTTCATGTATTTGTTTTGTATTATTTCTCACGTCATTAGGACATTTATTTTGAAAGGTTCTACGTAGGAACTAATATGCGGGATGTTGGTTCCGCTGGGGCACAAAAGGAAATGCACCCTCAGATGAAGCGTGAGCAGTACAACAAATGGCAGTGGAAAAGGCCATTTTGAGTTGAGGAGTTGAATGACTGCTTAAAAGTTGTCCTAATGACTATTTCTACCTCTAAATAAGGGTCAACCAGCGAGGTATGTTTTACATGTTATATATATTGTTTAGGTTTATTTTATTCATTGCATTATCTTAATGACGTTTATGTTGTATTTTAGTTCGACGGTGGCGCTGTAACAATGCAACTGTAAATTTCTACGTTCCATATTAAAGCCAACTTCACACCATCAGTAAAAGAACACTTTAATGTTGTTAAGAAGAGGTGGAAACAAAAGGGTCATTAAATGCATCATTTTGTTTGCTTCAAGAAGTTCATGTACGAGATGAGCAGGATGTAAAAATGTTTTCAGGTGAATGGACCAAAAGGGTTTCTTTTGGGGGGGGGGGGGGGGGGGGGGGTGCATTCCTCTGGAGTTGGGGTTTTATTTGGACTAAAGGGTGTTGTAATCCAGAATGTTTCCTCTGTGGTTCAGGGAAGGGTGTTTGGAGTTGATTTTACATGGGGAGACAACAAATTCAGTATTATTGTAGTATACAGGCCACAGTCTGTAGGTGGGCGGAAGGAAGCTTTTAGTTTGTTGGATCCTCATTTAGTTACTGATAGGCAGATTATAGTGGGGGAGATTTTAATGTGGATTTAGGTGAAGGGGTGTCTGATCTTTTTCCTTCCCAACTCTTAACTGGGTATGGTTTGGTGGATGGGGCGGTAGGGGTCAGACCAAGTATGGTGGGCCCAACATGGAGGAATACACAAGGGGTGGCAAGGAGGCTCGATTACATTTTCTTTTCAAGAGCCTTTTCTTTATTATCTGGTAAATTTTTGTCTTTTTTCTTTTCAGATCATGATGGGGTGTTTTTCAAAGTACAGGTCCTTCTCAAAAAATTAGCATATTGTGATAAAGGTCATTATTTTCCATAATGTAATGATAAAAATGAAACTTTCATACATTTCAGATTCATTGCACACCAACTGAAATATTTCAGGTCTTTAATTGTTTTAATACTGATGATTATGGCATACAACTCATGAAAACCCAAAATGCCTGTCCCAAAAAATTAGCATATTTCATCCCACCAATGAAAGACAAGTGTTTTTAATACAAAAAACGCCAACCTTTAAATAATCATGTTCAGTTATGCACTCAATACTTGGTCGGGAATCCTTTTGCATGAATGACTGCTTCAATGCGGCGTGGCATGAAGGCAATTAGCCTGTGGCACTGCTGAGGTGTTATGGAGGCCCAGGATGCTTCGATAGCGACCTTAAGCTCATCCAGAGTGTTGGGTCTTGCGTCTCTCAACTTTCTCTTCACAATATCCCACAGGTTCTCTATGGGGTTCAGGTCAGGAGAGTTGGCAGGCCAATTGAGCACAGTAATACCATGGTCAGTAAACCATTTACCAGTGGTTTTGGCACTGTGAGCAGGTGCCAGGTCGTGCTGAAAAATGAAATCTTCATCTCCATAAAGCTTTTCAGCAGATGGAAGCATGAAGTGCTCCAAAATCTCCTGATAGCTAGCTGCATTGACACTGCCTTTGATAAAACACAGTGGACCAACACCAGCAGCTGACATGACACCCCAGTGACTGTGGAAACTTGACACTGGACCTCAGGCAATGTGAATTGTGTGTCTTCTCTCTTCCTCCAGACTTTGGGACCTTGATTTCCAAAGGAAATGCAAAATTTACTGTAATCAGAGAACATAACTTTGGACCACTCAGCAGCAGTCCCTGGCGCGATGCTTCTGACGCAGTCTCTTGTTCAAGAGTGGCTTGACCTGGGGAATGCGGCACCTGTAGCCCATTTCCTGCACACGCCTGTGCACAGTGGCTCTGGATGTTTCTACTCCAGACTCAGTCCACTGCTTCCGCAGGTCCCCCAAGGTCTGGAATCGGCCCTTCTCCACAATCCTCCTCAGGGTCCGGTCACCTCTTCTCGTTGTGCAGCGTTTTCTGCCACACTTTTCCCTTCCCACAGACTTCCCACTGAGGTGCCTTGATACAGCACTCTGGGAACAGCCTATTCGTTCAGCAATTTCTTTCTGTGTCTTACCCTCTTGCTTGAGGGTGTCAATGATGGCCTTCTGGACAGCAGTCAGGTCGGCAGTCTTACCCATGATTGTGGTTTTGAGTAATGAACAAGGCTGGGAGTTTTTAAAAGCCTCAGGAATCTTTTGCAGGTGTTTAGAGTTACGTCGTTGATTCAGATGGTTAGGTTAATAGCTTGTTTAGACAACCTTTTCATGATATGCTAATTTTTTGGGACAGGCATTTTGGGTTTTCATGAGCTGTATGCCATAATCATCAGTATTAAAACAATTAAAGACCTGAAATATTTCAGTTGGTGTGCAATGAATCTGAAATATATGAAAGTTTCATTTTTATCATTACATTATGGAAAATAATGACCTTTATCACTATATGCTAATTTTTTTAGAAGGACCTGTAAGGGTAGCAACCTTTTTTCCTTCAGTTTTTTTCTCTTTACCAACGTTAACGCTTTTCTGAATAAAGCTGCTCTGTGGCAGCTACTACCTTTTCTTTTTGTTATTACTTTAAAAACCTCATTCATACTCGGAGGTGGACTCCATTCTCATTTCCCTCTCATCCGCCCTCCAGGGTTGGGCGTTCACAGTTCCCTGCTCAGTTTATTTAGTCTTTTCATTCATTCATTCATACGCACGCACGCACGCACGCACGCACGCACGCACGCACGCACGGAGTCCTATACTCCGATTAAAACCTCTTTCTTTCAAAAGTCCAAGATAATTTAATGAGGTCCCAGACCTCGTAATCAATTCTCAAACTTAAGAGTGTCCCACTTCGAGTGTTTGATCAACTCAGCTAGCAGAACCTTCTGCCTGTCCCACCTCCTGTCGAAGAGTGGGTGGAGAGCTACATGGAGACTTCTGGGGCTTAACCCCGTTTCTTACCTTTATTTTATCCTTAGCGTCTAAACCTTTTATTGCGGTCTCCTTTATCAATTTTAGCAGACAGTTCTCCTCTGACATCAAGAGGTTTTAAATTAAAATTTTAACGGTCAAATATGCAGATTTCGGGTCTTGAGACCAAACGGGTTCTGCTCACCTGTGGCGCACCTTTCCTCTCGATGCCAGAGTTGATCAGTCTGATGGATCCAATTTGTACCTTCGATCCCCGAGATGAGCCCCCATTCTGTTGAAAAGTACAAACACCTTTCTCCAGGTTGTTTGGATCGGGCAGGTACACCAGGAGACTTCACCTTAGTTTAAGAGAGTTTTAATACACACCACAGTTAAAGTATTACAAAAACAAAGTACTGAAATGCATTTCAGAAGACAATGGAGGCGTACTTCACCTGAGAAGTTCCTCTGCTCAAGATTGTCTGACGCTACTTCCGGTTTTAGGATAATATAAGCTTTTCATGAACCCGCCTCCCTCCCAGAGAGGGGATCTTCTCCTACTGGCTGACCACCTAGTCAATCTAAGGTTACTTTGGCATCCACGCAGTCATATTACTTATCTTTCAAGGAAAAACTAGTTTTAACTGGATTTTGGTACCAGTCTCGAAAGTTACTTTTCTTTGTTCTATGTCTACAGACGATTCGGCCCCTCCTTCCTGCTCAGTGTTGTACGAAAACAAGTTTTTCAACTCTATGTATAAAATATGTGTGAACAGTTTATAACACACAAAAATAGATATGATGTGAATAAAGTATAACATATAAAACTATGGAAAAAATGAACACAGAGTACAGGATAAAGTGAACACAGTGTATAAAATGTCCAGTGAACACACCCAGCCTGTCTATTCATCACTGACAACACACAAAAAAAACAGACGTAAATAAATGCGTCCCACCCCCCCATGAGACCTTTCAAGGGTTAACTTCAGAAATAAAATTAAAACAAGACCAACATAAATTATACATATTTATTTTTCTTTTAGAGTTAAGTCTGCTGCCAGGAAGCAGCAATGTGATCCCTGAAGTGTACCTGAAATGGTGTTTATATTTCTGTATAAATGTAGAAAAGTTATTTAAACGTCTGTGAAGAACATTTGATTATTTTAGTTGTCTGTGCTTCTGTTTTCCTATTGGACCAAAGTGTGTCACGTGACCCGGACGTAGTCAGGTGGCTGTATTTTGTAAATATTTGTTTTATTGGAAAGCATTAGAACAGTTAAACGACACGTGATTTTACATCGTTACAGCTGAAAGAAATAAGTTGGTGAGGCACAAAATGTAATGTTTAGTTTCTGAACTGTGAGTGAGAATGTGTGTGTTTAGAATGAGGTGCTGTCCTGTGTGAGTTTTGTGTCATCGCTTCTCGGCCTTTTGGCTATGTTGGACTGTTTGGGAGTATTGACCAATTTTGCTGCAGAGATTTTTGGACAGCTGAAGGGATGGCTACTGGAAATCTGCCCAGAGCTGGGCTGAGTTTTACACTGCGTTTCCAGGCTGCTGCAACGGAGGAGGAGTCAACATCCAGGTCATGGTTCATCAAGGAAGTCATCATCGGCCTTTTCAAACTGGGAGTACAAGACGTCTTCTGCATACAATGGAACCAACAAGAAAAGGCTTTTGACACCAACTTCAGGAATGAGGAGACTTTCAAAAAAGTGGAGGGTATTTGCCAAGTGTCTGCTGGGCTAAGGCCTCTGTCCTTCAAAATTGTGAATTTGGACAAGGCAGACTTCAGAGTTATCAACATTCATATGTTCAAACCTTTTTGTGCGGATTTGGCCTTGGCAAATTTTCTGAGTCAATATGGAGAGGTGGTGTCAGCGGCACGGTACGTAAATGACCCAATGGGTTTCTAGACTGGAAGGAGACAATACCAAGTTCTTCTGCAACAGGATTTAAGTATCTCGGGAGGCCTGAAGCACCCACTTGCAATTTTTAATGTGGGTGCAGACAGGGGATATCTGTTTTATGCACATCAGACTCCATTTTGTAGGAGGTGCAAGCAATCTGGACATTCAGAGGCTGGGTGTTCCGCTTCCAGCTGTGTTTGCTGTGGCTCGGGTGACCACAATACCGTTGAATGTCCTACACCCAAGGCTTGCTACGGATGTGGCAGCAAGGAACATTTGTAAATGATCTGTCCGGAACGCAGGCGATCCTTTGCAGAGGTTGCAAAAGGTGTGGAGGCTCGAGGAGAAGTGAGTGAGAAGTCTCGACAATCCAAGCTGACAAAGACATACAGAGTGGTGGCAAGCCTTTCTGAGGCCACAAATTCAGGGTGGCAACTCCAGGTTTTGGGCCTGGGAGGTGGCACCTGAATATTAAGGTGCTAGGGGAGGAAAAATTTGTTTCTTGTTTTATATCCTGGTTTGGCGGGGTGGTTGCCCTTAGGCCTATGCGTTCTGGGGTATTGGAATGGTGGGAGGTTTTCAATGAGCAGGTGAAGGTATTATGTCAGACTTACACCATGAGAAACGCAAAACAGGAAATACAGAGGGTTAAAAGGTTGCAGCAGTGCCTTGACAGATAATACGCTCGAGAGAATAGAGGAGGGGTTCTTGACAGGAATGTTTGAAAAGTGAGATTAGAAGATTTTATGAGGCCAGGGCTCGAGTATTTCTCCCGCTCAAGAAGACTCTTTGTTTAGATGTCGATCTTTCCCATGATGCTTGTGGGGCACAGCCCCTCATTCCTTAAACCCGTTTCTCTGTTGTAGTTAATTTAGTTTTGGAGGGAACTTTGAATCCCTCACATGCAAGCTTGCCTGATGAAGGTTTATAAAACCGAAACGTTGCCCGGCTTGCATAATTCCTTGTAAATAGTTTGTACATATTTGTTATTAAATCTTTTTTGAATTTTTTTTTATTTTAAATCGCATCATCTCCTTCTTTATGGACTATTTTGTGCCTCCTGGTTGGATTTGAATCCTGACAGAGACCCACAGGTATTCTGACCTGTCCACCATGCCTTGGCTTCCGGTCCAGGAAGAGGATGGTTGGACCAGGGTCTCTCACCGAAGATGGGGGCGCAGACACAGAGGGCCCAACGGAGAAGATGAGTTGGGCCTACGACGTGGGGATGACGGTCCCTCGTATGCTTCGGCCACCAGGTGGGGCCGAACGACTGACCAGGTGGACCCCACCGGGCATGCACATTACCAGCCTGGCGACATGCACTACAAGCGTGAGTGTGAACTTAGGGAACCGGAAAGGCGACCCTCTCGATCACGTCGGCATGATCGCCACCGCTCTGGCCTCACGGATGTGCGACGCAGGGCCCGCGCACCACATGTCCACGAGCTGGACAACGCTGCCTGTGGGCCGCCCGAACCAAACCAGGAAGACCTCTCCTTCAGCACCAGAGTCTGAGTGCTTAATAAACTTATTAAAGGCCTTCATCATTTGGAAAACGTCACATGAGGTGAGCCGCCCGCACTTAAAAGACTAAAGTTTCATTTAGTGTCTGTGATCAAGCCTGCGATTCCCTGTGACGTCACGTTAACCCTAATCGAGGGGAACGCTTATAACTGGGCTTACACCACGCAGCTGATTTTAGAAAACATTACAAAGCTCTTTTGGTGCAAGTGAGAGCTGACTTGGCGGAATATCAGCTTTCTGAAATGGAGGCCCCTTTTGAGATTGCTGCAAAATGGGCCCGACAGAATCTGGGGAGACGGCTGAAGCAGTCTACGTTGGACAACGCCCATCGCGTCATGAGGGATGCCATCTTTGACGCGTCGTTCCCACCCATCCAACCACCCCCTCCTCCACCGCCCCTCATCGTGTTGGATCCACCTGCTCAACGTCCACCGCCGGCCGCAGCTTCGACTCCGCCCACGGTGGATGATGTCACCCCGCCTCTGCCTCCACCCTCGACGCAGATCCTGCCCCCCACACCACTGACCGCCGCTCCCCTGCCCCAACGGGTTCCTGACTCCTCCAGAACCCGACAGGAGGGCTCCCACAGGGGGGTAAGTGGTGCCCCTGCCCACAACGTAATCGTTCATTCTGCTGTTATTCACCAGAAGTCCGTGACCACGGCTGACACGGCCACTATGACGGATGTGGGGCAGGGTTTGTTGCATGAAACTATTAAAACTTCTCCTTCCACGGCTGATAATGTGGCCCCCCAATGTGGTGATGCTGACCTTTTTCAGTTCCCTTCTGAGGACTTTACTGGGGAGCAAACAGAGTTGGACAGAGCACCGAGCAGGGCCAGTGATGAACTTTCTGATATAACTGTTTTAAATAACCTCCTTGCAGCTTATGTGGAGGACAGGTCCGTGCTGGGGTCTCGGTGGATCATGTTGAACCACTGCATCAAGTTGATCCTTCCCCCCCTGCCTCCCCGTTTCCTGAGATCTGCTACTCAACAACCTTCCAACCATCACCCCGCTGGTGTGCTGCCTTCGGTTGCGACTGGGGGGTCAGCAGTTCCTCCTGACGCCAGTCTGGGGTCTGCTCAGATCTCTACCAGATGTAAGCGAGCAAAATAATTACCCCCACAAGTCTTCGTTTTAACTATGGGGAGAGTAATGTCTTGAATTTGTCAAAATCTGTGTCTTT
>NC_056503.1:44429786-44432741 GCF_014905685.2 Nematolebias whitei
TGGTGGGCCCAACATGGAGGAATACACAAGGGGTGGCAAAGAGGCTCGATTACATTTTATTTTCAAGAACCTTTACTTTATTATCTGGTAAATGTTTGCCTATTTTCTTTTCAGATCATGATGGGGTGTTTTTTAAAGTAAGGGTGGCTGCTCCAGGTTTTGGGCCTGGGAGGTGGCACCTGAATATTAAGGTGCTGGGGGAGGAAAACTTTGTTTCTTGTTTTATGTCCTGGTTTGGCGGGGTGGCTGTCCTTAGGCCTATGTGTTCTGGGGTATTGGAATGGTGGGAGGTTTTCAAAGAGCGGGTCAAGGTTTTATGTCAGACTTACACAATGAGAAAGGCAAAACAGGAAATACAGAGGGTTAAAAGGTTGCAGCTGGGCCTTGACAGAGAATATGCTCGAGAGAATAGAGGAGGAGTTCTTGACAGGAAAGTTTGTGAGGCCCTGAAAAGTGAGATTAGAGGATTTTATGAGGCCAGGGCTCGAGAGTATTTCTCCCGCTCAAGAAGACTCTTTGTTGAGACCAATGAGACATGCTCTGCAGCCTTTTTTAAGTCAGTGAGAGTGGATAAGGCCAGACGTGTCATGGAGGGGGTTAGGGATAGGCGCGGGGAGATTGTGACCAATATAAATGGTATGATGCATACAACTACTGACTACTTTCGGGATTTCTTTTCAGCAAAGGACGTTCATTTTGATGTGGGGGAGTTTTTTCTCGATTTCCTGCCTGGGAGGGTGCCAGAGAGTGTGGTGGAGACACTGGAGGCCCCTCTCACTCTTAAAGAGCTGGAGGACACCCTTCTTAAGATAAACAGACGGAAGGTTCCTGGTGTGGATGGTCTGCCAGTTGAGTTTTATTTGAAGTTTTGGAATGTGTTAGGGCCTGTATTGTTGGAAGTACTCATGGCAGTATTGGAGTCCGGTAAGGTGAAAGGTACAATGGCTATGGGCCTCATCTCCCTCTTGTTTAAGAAGGGGGATTGCAGGGACCTTGGAAACTGGCGGCCATTGTCCATGTTGTGCGTAGATTACAAATTATTGGCCAAGGTTCTAGCCAACCGACTAAGTGTTGCACTCCCTCACGTGGTCCATGTGGATCAGACGTGTGGAGTTGTGGGCAGGTCGATGCAATGGAATCTCCAGCTTATACAGGATATGGTGGCCTGGGCACAGGACAGAAACCTTCCCTTTATGGTGGTGAGTTTGGATCAGGCTAAAGCTTTTGATAGAGTCCATTGGGTTTTTTTATTCAGGGTATTAGGAAAATTGGGTTTTGGAAAAACTTTTGTTAGGTGGCTGCAAGCTTTGTACACTGGGGCAGACAGTAGGGTGTTTGTAAATGGGTTTTTAGGGGAGCCTTTTGAGCTACAGGCTGGGGTGAGGCAAGGATGCCCGCTCTCGCCACTTCTGTATATCCTTTACATGGAACCGTTGGCAGCTGCCATTCGAGCAGATCTAGGCATTAGAGGATTCTTGGTACCAGGTAGTGGAGGTAAACGAGTAAAGTTGTCTCAATATGCAGATGACACTACCTTATTGTTGGATAGGGATGTGTGCTTGCTCAGGGCACTACAACTCTTCAGCGATTTTGGTAGAGTAGCTGGGGCTCAGCTTAACTGTGCAAAGTCCTCCGTCAAATTTTTTGGGTCTTGGAAGGACATATCAGATGTGCCTGGAGGTTTGACTCTTTGCTGTGGACCCCTGAGGGTCTTGGGTGTTAGCTTTGAAACGGAGAACAGCGCTTCGTTAAACTGGTCTGAGCGCCTGGAAAAGGTTTGTAAGAAGCTTTCATTATGGAAGGCAAGATGTTTAACTTTTATAGGTAAGGTCCTAGTCTTGAAAGTAGACATAATGCCAATATTGTTGCATTTAGCATACATATACCGCCTTCCTAAGTGTAGAAGGAAGGGACTCATGAGAATAGTTTTCGAATTTGTTTGGGGTGGGAGGTATGAGTACGTAGCTAGAGCTCGTATGGTGGCTGGGATAGAGGATGGAGGGAGGGATGTGCCCCACCTCCCATTGAAATTGGACAGTTTTTTTTATCTCATACTTGTGTAGGACCTTATCGAAGCCGGTTGTTCACCCGTCTGGCTATTTTTTGCAACTTTATTTTTCCTACCCGGCCAGACGATTGATGGGTTGGAGCAACCTGGCCCCTCGGGCAGAACAGCTGCCATGGCACTACCGCCATGCAGCAGAGTGGTTACGGCTCCACGAGGGATCTTTGGGAAATGATGTACTTATTAACCATAAAAACCTGTATAGTAAGGTGAGACAGAAGGCTTGCAACTCTCCAGTGGTTGGGATTCCAGCAGATATCTGGCTGCGGGTACAACCTCGTGGGCTAGATAATGGTCTCAAAGATTTGAACTGGCTCTGTCTTCACAATCGGCTGCCTGTGCGAGATACTATGTATCGGCATGGGTTGGCAAGATCTCCTTTGTGCCCACGTGAGTTGTGCAAGGAGGATGAGACAGTGAGGCATGTAATGTGGGACTGTGCCTTTGCGAGGCAGGTGTGGGACTATTTTGTCCCCACCATGGTGAAGATCAGCTCAGGTTTGGTTTTAAGTTGGGGAACCATAAGCAGAGGCGAAGGGCTGGAGAAAGAAAGAGACAAGTTTGCGCTTTGGAGGATAATAAGTATGGTAAAGAGAAGGTTGTGGTTGGCAAGGCAGGACATGATAAAATTCAATAAGATTATGAGTGTTAAGGGAGTCACCAAACTTTTGAAAGAGGAACTGACAAGGGTTTTTAAAAATGATATAAGAAAGTTGGGGAAGTATGCTGCTTTGGAAAAGTGGAAAGGGAGTTTAGGGTTGGTTAAACAAGGAGTGGGATAAGAATGCATTGTACTGTTACTTTCACATTGTAATAATTTGTTTGTTATCTTGGTTTGTAACTGGTCAAAGATTCTGTGAAATTATGAGTGTGTGACATGTATTTCATGA
>NC_056503.1:44432841-44433363 GCF_014905685.2 Nematolebias whitei
TTTTGGAACAGGGAGATGGAATAGGGGCTTGCTCCGTCCACTCCACGCATCGACCTGGTATTGCAGTATCTCCAGGACCGGTGCACCTCCCTTTATTTGTGAAATGACAAAATATTCTACTCCAACATTTTGAAGTCCTCAAAAGCAAATGGAAGTTATCAAGCAACATATTATTGGCTTTTTCAACAACTTCAGTTACAGCGACCTCTACAGTCACATCAGACAATCTGATTGCACACACTCAAAGAACTTTAAAGAAGAGTGTTAAAGAAGCTTCTTTACTCTAGTAGAAACCTGTTTCAGTTCTGTAGCAACTTTCTATGATCTCACTTGGTCTATTTGGTTGAAATAATTTGACGTTTACACATTCTATGATCAAATAAAGATTGATGAATGTACATTGTTGTAGGATGTCTAATCCCACCTGGCATAGTACTGAGGTCTCTCCAGGTCTCTCTTGTAAATGAGTCCTCGGGGCTCAGTGGGACTAACCTGTTGAAATAAAGGTTGAATGAATGGAAA
>NC_056503.1:44433463-44435283 GCF_014905685.2 Nematolebias whitei
TTGTGTACAGATCCTGTGAAATCTTAGGAGCTGCGATTTAATCAGACCAGCAAAAGTGTGCTTTGGATGAAAACTGGATCTGTGGAGTAGGGCATGCGTATCAGTTTTTTTTTTTTAAACTTTCACGTCCAGAATGTTAGTGGTCAGAAATGAAGGACCTTTGTATGTTGTGGTGTCCAGAAAATCGACCGACTTGTAATTTTTTGTAGCCTTCAGTGTTATAGAAGAATTATGGGTGTTGAGTGCATGTAAAAAGTGTTCAAAGTCATTCTCAGAATGGGTCCAAACTCCCCAGATATCATCTAAATAACGGTAATAATGAAGAGGTTTTTTTGTACGTTTAGACAATGCCGAGGCCTCCCAGTTTGCCATGAACAAATTAGCATATGAGGGGGCAAACTTTTTACCCATTGCTGTACCTTTTGTTTGAAGGTAAAATTCCCCATTAAATTCAAAATCATTTCTGGTCAAATTAATTTCTAACAGCCTCAAAAGCTCCTCATCAGGCCTATGGGGATCAGGATTGTCAGAGAAAACTTTTTGAATGATTTTCAAACCTTCCTGTGTCACAATGTTTGTATACAAACTATCCACATCTAGGGTGAAAAGGAGAGCCCCCGAGGGTACCTCCATGCCAGAAACTTTTTGACAGAAGTCAGGGGTGTCCTTGATATAATTAGCATGTCTAATAGATAATGGGTTCAGGAAGTATTCAATATACTCTGCAGTGTTATAGGTTTCACTGTTGCAGTCTGACACAATAGGGCGTCCGGGGGGAATTTCAAAGGGAAAAGAACATTTATCAGGATCCTTATGGATTTTGGGGAGCATATAAAAAATTCTAGGTCTAGGTTCAGCTGGACCCAACAGATAAGTTCTTTGTTTTGAAGTAATCAGATTTTTACTGTATATTTTATCAACCACATCCCGAACCAGAGGGATGGTATCAGGGAAAAGTGGGTGTCTAAGGTGACGATAGTAATTAGTGTCTGTAAGTTGACGTTCACCCTCCCACAAATATTGAATTTTATCCATAACAACCACAGAGCTCCCCTTATCTGCAGGTTTGATTATAATTTTGTCATTATCAGACAGCTGTTTGAGGGCCAAAAGTTCAGAATCACTCAAGTTAGGGTTAAATTTGCGGGTTCTGAACTCGTTATCAACAAACTTCAAGTCATTTTCAATTAGAGTGGAGAGCTGAGGGGGCGAGCTAGACATTACAGGTTCCCATTTGGATGCCTGCGTGAATGGAGGTGGTGTAGTTTTTTTACTATTTCTAAAAAAGGAAGCTAATTTGACCCTCCTGTGAAATTGTTGCACGTCAACCTGGTCTGTAAACCGCAAGATTTTTTTCGACCTCCACAAGGTGAGGGAATAAAGGTCAAACCCTTGTTTAAAAGTGATAACTGAGCATCAGTCAAAGACACAGATTTTGACAAATTCAAGACATTACTCTCCCCATAGTTGAAACGAAGACTTGTGGGGGTAATTATTTTGCCCGCTTACGTCTGGTAGAGATCTGAGCAGACCCCAGACCGGCGTCAGGAGGACCTGCTGACCCCCCAGTCGCAACCGAAGGCAACACACCAGCAGGGTGATGGTTGGAAGGTTGTTGAGTAGCAGATCTCGGGAAACGGGGAGGCAGGGGGGAAGGATCAACTTGATGCAGTGGTTCAACATGATCCACCGAGACCCCAGCACGGACCCTGTCCTCCACATAAGCTGCAAGGAGGTTATTTAAAACAGTTATATTAGAAAGTTTATCACTGGCCCTGCTCTGTGCTCTGTCCAACTCTGATAATGTGGCCCCCCACTGT
>NC_056503.1:44435383-44438407 GCF_014905685.2 Nematolebias whitei
GATGGATGATAGATGGATGATAGATGGATGATAGATGGATGATAGATGGATGATAGATGGATGATAGATGGATGATAGATGGATGGATGGATAGACCAACGTGTTTGTTTCTTACAGGGAATATTGTGAGTAAATAGAATTCTAGTTTGGCCGCTCCGTTTTGTAACTTGTAACAAAATAATTGATGTAAAACTTGTGATAAAACTGTAAAAATAAAGAAACGCTGACGTGACGTTTTTGTCACATCGTCCTGAAGGAGCTGATGGGCGGAGCTTCAGCAGCAGCCGTGGTCAAAGGGTCAGAAAGACTGGAGGAGTTTGTATGGAACTCTGCACACGCACACAAACACACACACGCGCGCACACACACGTGCACACACACACACACACCCCTTCATCCTGCTCTCTCAGCTTAAAGCAGGATTAGACTCAGGAGCCTCATCTTTCAAGCTGAGGAGAGGCAGTCTGGGAGAAGTGACCCTTCCTCATCCTCCTCTTCCTCTCATCTCAACAAGGATGGCTGAAACCACACACCACCGCTGCATCCTCCCTCCCTCCGCCTCGTCACTTCCACTCCGTGCTTCTCCTCTCATCAACACGCGGCGCTGCACAGCTGCTCTTCGGCTGCTCTTCGGCTGCGGACCGGCAGGCCCGCTTGTCAATAAAGGAGTCTCAGAAACAGCGAGGCCTCCAGCTCCTCTGCAAACTGGACCCCCCCCCCCCCCCCCCCGTAAAACATAAAAGATGATTTGTCTTGAAATCTGTGGAGCAGAACAATCAGTGTGTGTGCACGTGTGCACGTGGTGGGAGGTGACCTTGAGAGTGCGCCGTTTCAAGGACAACATGGAAATATCACACAGAGTCGCCACGAGGCCGATATGAGCAGCTTCAGCTGATCCCGTTACACTTTTACTGAAACGCACGAGAAAACAAACAAACTTCCTGCGCACGGTTCTGACTTCAAAAACACAAAACGAGAAAAAAAAAACGCCTTTTCTTTCAAACAAACCGCTCGTTTCGATGCGTTTCCTGTCCGTTAGTAATTAATCAGGATCTCGTTGCTCAAAACGTAGCTTCGTTTGAGAACGTCACTTTTATTCTGACAGAAATGGGTTAAAAACATGAAATTTACATGGTTTTTTCGGCCGTTTTAAACAGCCGAGAGTTCAAAACCTCGGCTGCGTGTGAGCCCAGCGTGCGGCGCCGCTCTTCATCAACCACCAGAGTGGATTTTAATTCAATCTTTACGCTAATCGCGGCGTCACCCGCTTCGTTTTCGCCCTCCTGCGGAGACGCTCCGGTGCGGCCATCTTTACTGCTGGATGTTCGCCTGCTGGTCGGTCGTTAGGCGCCACTGTGCCCCCCCAGCAGGAGAGGGGGCAGATTAGTGGGGAATACAACACGCCGAGGCCAGGAGCTAATCGCTCACGTCTGCACAGAGGAGCTGCAGCCTTCAGAGCGGGAGCAGCCATCTCTAAACGTCTCTGCTGGACTCGCTCCAACACTTTGACCTTCGGCTGCTGCTTCCTGCTACTCGGCTGCATTAAGACTAGCCTTCCTCGGAGGAATGCCTGTCGCCCGCCAGCTGTCAGGGCTGAGTGTTAGATCATCTTGTGATGAGAAATAAAGTCGTGCTCGTTTCGGTCAGACCTCGTCAATGACGCGAAGAACAAGATGTGTTAGTGCTAGCATGTCGCTAATGACTTTCAGCTTTGCCCACACCAGGTTTCAGATACAAAGAATTGTCATCATTTGTCTGTTTTTTGTTAGCTAATGTTGATTAGCTAGTTGGTTAACTTCGTCCTCTTCAGCTACTTATGTTTTCATACAATGTTTGTAGCTTTTGGCTACCGTTCTGCTCTGTTTAGCTAGTCTTCAGCTGCATTTATTCGTTAGCCCTTACTATGCTGCTGGCTTTTAGCCAACTTTTTTATCACTTTTAGCTGCTAGAACTATGCTACTTTCAGATTTTAGCTGGTCTTTTAAACATTTTTAGCTTTTTGCTACTTCTGGTTTCTGTCTAGTCTTTTGCTATTTTTAGATAGCTTTCTGTTACTTTTCATTTTTAGCTGGTCGCTGAATAATTTTAGCTTTTAGCCAGCTTTTTGCTACCATTAGATTCTAGCTAGACTTTTAGCTACTCTTTTACTAATTACTGTGCTACTTTAGCTTTGTCTTTCGTCTTTTCCTTCTAAAAAGCTTTTTGCTCCTCTTTTGTTGTTGCTATTTGTAGCTTTTAACTAACCATATGCTGCTTTTAGCTTTTAACTAACCATATGCTGCTTTTAGCTTTTAACTAACCATATGCTGCTTTTAGCTACCATTTGTTAATTTTGGCTTTTGGTTAGCCTTTTGATCCGTTTAGCTACTGGTTTGCTATGGCGGCCATCTTGAATGGGGTTGACCCCTGAAGTTAATCAGCTTTAGATGCACATTCGATGTTTACTCTTTGGGACCGTCACTAAAGTCTGTCCTCTGGTTCATGAGATATTTTGCTAACAGACAAACGGTATCGAGCACCAAGAGAGACCCGCTGCGTCCCTCACAGGA
Organism: Nematolebias whitei; assembly: GCF_014905685.2. Lineage (NCBI taxonomy): Eukaryota > Metazoa > Chordata > Actinopteri > Cyprinodontiformes > Rivulidae > Nematolebias > Nematolebias whitei. The sequence continues at coordinate 44,437,933 of NC_056503.1, forward strand.
CCGGACTGGATCCAGGTTTATGAGACACATAATCTCTGGGTTGTGATGAAACGAGGAGCGTTTCGAGGAGAAGTGAGGAAATGACAGGGTGGGGTCGTTCAGGCGCCTCGCGGCTCTCGAGCCTCTATAATTAGCCGAAGATGATCAAACGGCTTTTAATGGGTTTGTGTGAAATCAGCCGACTGTTTGAGATTTCTGCTCCGAGACGTTTGTATCCCAAGGAACTGAAGGAATTCTCCAGAGGAAGTGATGGGTTTAATCTCCGATCAACACGAGTTGTTTAAAAAATCACCCCAGAAGAATCTGGAGGCAAAACTCAGGAAAACGTCTCTGAAATCCCAAAATCAACGTCATGGATTTACACGATAACCTTTTGCTGCTTTTAGCTAGTTTAATCAATGTTATCTTTTAGCTAGCATTATGCTACTTTTTTGCTTCTGGCTTGCTTTTTGATACATTTAGCTTCTAGCTAGCC
>NC_056503.1:44438417-44443632 GCF_014905685.2 Nematolebias whitei
TTTTTGCTTCTGGCTTGCTTTTTGATACATTTAGCTTCTAGCTAGCCTTTTGCTACTTTTAGCATTTATCCAGCGTTTTGATATATTTAACTTCTGGCTAGCTTTTTGCTACTTTTAGCATTCAGGTAGCTTTTGTTACTTTTTAGTTAGTTAGCGATTTGCTATTTTTGTCTTTCAGTTCCCATTTTGCTCCTTTTAGGTTTTAACTAGATTTAACGGCTCCGTTTCAGCTTTTGCAACAGATTTCGGCTGACGTTCAGCATTGCTGCAGAATCCTGGTCAGGAGGTAAAAAATGTGCGAAATGTGGTCGGTTCTCTCTCTGCAGCTCCGTTAGCCTCAGATGGAGGAGTCTTGTCTTGGTTTGGTTTCCCTTCAGATCATTCAGCAGAGAATATTTACAGTGGAGCTCAGACAACACCTGGAACTGAACCATAAAGTAGGAGGAGCCTAAAGGTAATGAGTGAGAAAGGAGACGTTTTAATCTCGTGTCCGTTCTGTAGAGACTGCTCCTCCTTTAGTCCTCTTGTTGCGTCTGTGTGTCCTTGTCCACCGTCTCCTTGAGAAACTGCTGGATCAGAGCAGCTGGAAACGAGACAACATCCCGAGCAGCTCGAGCCTCTCCGGGAGGATCCAGTTACACCGCAGTGCTTCTATCTACAGCTCACAGCTTCATCACTCCGCTCACGAGGAACAGATGATCGTCTGAAATTAAAAAAGGAGGGAACATGATGATGTCCGCCATGCCCCCGCTTCCTGTCAGGATGAATCCTCGACAGGAGGCACTCGGAGCCGTTTTCACCGGCAGAGGATGGGCGGATCTCTGCCGACTGTCGCTTCCAAACCGTTTCTTCACATCGTGATGAGTCACGAGGACTTCTTGACCTGCTCACATCATCACAAGCTGAACAAGAACAGACTCATTTTCTCAGATTGTCCTAAATGTCCTCCTGAGACGCGCCCAACGAGATAAAACGCGATCCAGCAGAAAGCGTCCACTGATAAGCAATGAAAGCATTTACTGTGAATGACTCAGCTGCTGCCATGCCAAATTTTAGCTCGGTATCTATAAAACTGTCTGAATTTTAGCTGTTTGTGTGTCGGCTAAGGTCACATCTAATCAGACACAAGAAGAGAGTGATAAAAAAGAGAAACGTGATGGCGCTGAGGTGTCATGAAGCTGCTTGAAGCTTCACCTTTGTATAAAAATAAAGGAATCCTGCTGCGTGCACGTTCCGTGTGTTCTTGTTCAGGAACATAACACTCGGCTGAAGTCGGGTCCAATCAGGTGTAAAGAGAACAAACAGCCTGGAGAACGTTCTGTTCTTGAGCTTTCTGCAGACTACAGGAGAGAATCGGACACGTTTCTCCTCAGACGAGTCCAAACACGGCCCTGCGGCAGAAACGATTGTGTCCTGTACTCGATGTGGGGATCACAAAAGACCCGTTACCCTCTTCACCACCGTCCGTCGAACCACAGGGGGCCAACGATCCTCCAACCTGATGACTTTTGTCCAAATGTGTGGAAGTTTGTCGATAAAACACCGACGATCACTGACAGTCAGCAGAAACACAACAACACCGACATGGGCTAGCTAAAAGCTAACAGTAGCATGAGGCTAGCTCAACGGTTAAAGTAATAAAACATTAACTAACATCTAAAGGTAGAATAAGGTTAGCTAAAGCTAATAGTAGTCAAAAGCTAGTTAAAAGTAAAAAAAGGAAAAGTTTAGCTAAATGTAGTAAAAATTAGCTAAAGCTAATAGTAGTCAAAAGCTAGTTAAAAGTTCAAAATTAAAAAAAAGTTAGCTAAAAGTAGGAAAAAGTTAGCTCAAGCTAATAGTAGTACGAGGCTAGTTAAAAGGTAAAACAGCAAAAGTTTAGCTAAATGTAGTAAAGGTTAGCTAAAGATAATGTAGTAAAAGGCTAGTTAAAGAAGTAAACATAGAAAAGGTTAGCTAAAACTAGAAAAGGGTTAGCTAAAGCTAATAGTAGTATGAAGATAGTTAAGTTACTTTCAACCTTTAGCAAGCCTTTTCCTATTTTTAACTTAACAATAGCTAAAAACTTAATGAAGCAAAAGATAAAACCTATATGGTAACCAAAAGTTGCAGTGGGTGAGCTAATAACAAAAAGTAGCATAAGGCTATACAAAAGTTGAAAGTATCAAAAAGATAGCTAAATGTTGAAAATGGCAAAAGCCTAGCTAACATGTAAAGTCAGAAGTAGCAGGATAGTAGCTAAACGCTGAGTAGGGAATGTTTTCTAAAAAATAATAGAAGCAAAAAGACAACTAAAAGCTGAAAGCTAACAAAACTAGCACAATAGTAGCTAAAGGAAAACAAAAACGGAGTCCGTATGCAGATGCTGATTTAAAAAGGAAAGCTTCTGAAGGATGTGAAGAGATCTGAACCTATTTTTACTTAGATAATATTTGTAAATAAAGTTAAATACATTGAAAAGTTACAAAAGCAAGAGTCCTAGCCGAGGCAGGTGTGACGTGTGTGGAGGTGCAACCAAATAATGTGCGTGGCCACGAGTACACTTTTACATTTAGGTGGTGATTTTCAAAAACTGGCGGCCGCTCGGCTTACTGGTCCTTCGGACAAAAACTGCGAACGGCGAGGTTGCGGCTGAAAATTTGCCAACGTTCTTGCAATTTTAAAAGTCGTCAACTCCGACCGACAGCCGTGAGATGAAGCCTCGAGTCGACGACAGCAGAGCAAATGTTTTATTCATGGGGATTAGATGTGAAGCAGAGTGACTCAGAGCCACGGGGACTCTCCAACACGCTCGCAGAACGAGAGCAAAGTTGACAGGGTTTAACCCAGCTACACCAACAAACAGAACACACGTTAAAAAGTCAAGTCTGGAATGGCGGCGCTCCTTTTAACGGGATTAAAGAGGGTGCAGGTGGCCCCTGAATGCCCCACGGTGTCGGGTTACGCTCAGATAAAAGAGAGCGGCTTCACGCAGGAAGGTGTTTGCACTTCAGGCGACGCATACCTGAACGAGCAGATGAATTCAAAAAAATATTACAGCTCTGTGGCGAGCAGGCTTTTGTTAACCGACGGTCCCGTATTCCTCCATTACCACAGATTTAAATGGAGATAATCCTGAAAAATTATAGATTATTTGAATGTTTGGCCAAATTTTGAATAACGTTTTGTGTTGTTCACTTTGGGGATGACTCTCAGCTACTACCACACCAAATTCTAACCCAATATCTGTGAAACTGACCGAGTTCTGATCATTTATGCGTTCGCTAAAAACGATTAGCTGTGGCGGCCATCTTGAAGCGGACGGTCTCCAAATGTTAAACAGTTGTAGACGTACAACCAGTGGCGGCTCTCGGAGAGTTTCATTAAAATCCATCCAGTGGTTCAAGAGATATTTTGCCAACAGACAAACACGGTTGACCCCAACGATTTTTGGCTAAGTTTTAAACAAAGATTATGCACGATCAGTTGGAGCTCACCGTGTGTGTAGAAGTTACTTCTCAGCTACTACCACACCAAGTTTTAGCTCAACATCTGTAAAATGGACTGATTTACACTCGTATATGTATTCTATAAGGTCAGTTGGCTGTGGCAGCCATCTTAAATTGGGTTAACCCCAAAAGGTAAAGAGTTGTAGACACGTATCTAATTATTACTTTCTGCGAGTTTCATTAAAAACCTTCCGCAGGTTCATGAGATATTTTGCTAACAGACAAACACAGACACAAACATCAGCTCCCTGCTTTTGTTGATGGGCGCTAATGATAGTTACGGTTATAAAAAGAGCATCTGGATTCAGGACTGACGTGCGCATGCAGGTTGACCCACATCCTGCAGAAAGTCTGATGCAACTGAAGCAACGTGCAGCCATGGGTGTGTTGATCTGAACCCACTCACTCCCGAGTCCCAAATCCCTGCCGCTGCTCAGGATCTCGCCGCTAAATATGTGATGAGCCGAGCTGCACGCAGACACACACAAGCACAGAGAATAAAGAAAAAGGAGCCGACTCTCGACACCCGGGATAATTAGAGCCTCGGAGACAACGCTGGGCGTCGTGAGAACACAGCTCTCCTGAGGACGACTCGTTTAAATCCTCGGGTCGAGTCGACGGAGTCGCTCCAGGAGACGAGCTCCGGGGAGGAGACGAGCTCCGGGGAGGAGACAGCCGAGGCCTCACGAGGAGACCCGAGGGACGGACGTCTGCAGAGTTAAGGAAGGTGAAAGTGTTGCAAGTGTGGACACGAAGGGTTTGTCTGAGCCGACGGGAGGATGGGTCGGGATCTGGGATTACGACCTTTGTTGTTGCCGAGAGGATCCGCAGGATGTCCTGAGAAATCAAGACTCCAATCTACGAATTCAGGAGGTCGATTCCTGCTGATGTTCAACACCTTCGACGTGACTGACGGGACCGAGCGAGGAGGGCGGACACGTTTACAGCCTCACAGGAAGAATAAACACACACAACAAATTCACGATTGTCTTTTTCCTCCAGGAGTGAAGCCTCTGTAGCTCCAACGCTGCAGAGGAGCAGAGGAGCAGAGGAGGCCTTGAGGGGAGATCATTCAGACCTCCGTCCACTCCGTCTTCATCCTAGTTCCACAACAAACAAACGAGCGGTACAAAGATGTCCCCGGTCGCAGCGGGCGTTGAATAGTGGATGTTTGTAGTTTTCAAGACGAGTGTTTTTCTGGACTGGAATTGAACAGGGGCAGCACGGTGGTGCAACTGGTAGAGCTGCTGCCTCTCAGCGAGCAGGTCACCGGTTCAAACCCCAGTCCAGGGGCCTTTCTGGGTGGAGCTTGCATGTTCTCTCCGTGAATGCGTGGGTTTTCTCCGGTTACTCCGGTTTCCTCCCACAGACCAAAAACATGCATGTTAGGCTGATTGGTAACTCTAAATTGTCCCTAGGTGTGAGAGAGAGAGAGTGAATGGTTGTTTGTCTCTGTGATGGACTGGAGACCTGTCCAGGGTGTCCCCCGTCTCTCGCACAGTGATTACTGGACACGGGCACTGGCGACCCCCGTGACCCAAAATGGAAGAAGTGGGTAAAACATAATGGATGGATGGATGTTTCCCCTAGACCTGTTCCCTTGGAAGGGCGAGGCGCTCATTGTATTTTATTTCTGGAGACGGGGTGGAGGACGGGACGGAGTCATGTCTGTGTTTGCCTACTAGCTTAGCATTATATTGCTGCAGTTTTTAATGGACGATTGGGGG
>NC_056503.1:44443732-44447345 GCF_014905685.2 Nematolebias whitei
AATAATAATAATAATAATAATAATTATTATTATTATTATTATTATTATTATTATTATTATTATTATTATTATAATAGAACAGCTTTATTGATAAAGCCCTTTAAAAGAACCACAGCTGAAACCAAGTGCTACACGTGAAGAATCAAAGAGCATTTAAACACATAAACCCAATAATAAAACCAGTTTAAACAACAAGATCAATAAAAACAATAAAAAAACTGAAGTAAGTTTCAGGCTGTGCTGCAGGCCAGGGAATAAAAATGCATTTTAGAACAGTTTGAAAAGTGAAGCGGCTCGTCTGATGTGAAGTGGGAGATCGTTCCAACACAAAAAGCTTCGTCCCCTCTGAGGCTTCGTTTGGACCTCGGCACCTCCAGAATAAAATCATATCCACAAGTGACGAGAATGTTTACCGCTGAAAATAAAGAAACGGGCAGATAAAAAGGTGGTCCGGTCTGTGTGAGGACCCTCTTGAGAGAGTCACTGAGGAGAAAAACAGTCCTGTGGAGAACAACTGCACTGAAATCTTTGGGTTGCAGCAGTTTGACTGAATGTCTCCCAGGCCTCGGTCTTTTATCTCCATGCAGCTTTATTTTCACATAAATGAGGGATTAATTAATGAATTTTAAAAAAGGCAGAGGAACCTGCATTCTGAAGATAAATCCACTGTAGAGGCTGACCCCTGAGGTGTGGGCATGAGATGGACTGGTAAATAAAAGATTTGTTTTTCTTTAATTCGCTAAACCAAACACACGATTAGTCCTGCAAACGTTTCAAACCTGTGAGAAAAGACTGTTTTTGTTATTATTTACTGCCTATTAATGAGATTAATTTACACGCCTGTAAAAGTCATTAGCATTATTTACCTTTCATCTGTCCAAAACTAATCAAACAGATAAAAAAAAAAACATTATATTGTATTTGCAACACCGTTATGACATGTTAAAAATCGTTTTCATCTGATTTTACTACAAGTGGTCCGCTCCGACGTCTTTGATCACACGTCACGATGAATCGTGTACCACATAACGTTTCTGTGATCAGATGTCAATTACCCACGCTGTTGCACAGCGAACTGTCAACTGCGCAACAAAGGACATGAGCAGGTCTGATGATGGTTCTGTGAAAAGGACAGACAGCAGAACCATCGTGGGCTCAGAACCATTCAGGTTACTGTTTTCCAGTGTTGTCCTTTGATAAGCTCGGTGAACAGTTGCAGTATGAGAGAAGCAAACGTTCATAAATAACAATTAGTGACATTACAGAGTGCAAGGTGGCCACAACGCCCTGGTTAAAAATCCAAATCTTCACTCTGAATCAGGACTCATGGGTCAAAGTATAAATCTGGATCCTCCATGTCCTCTGGGAGACTAGAAGAGATGTAGGACAATGTCCCCTGACAGATTTAAACAGTGAATGTTTGTAATTCTGGACATGAGTGTTTTTCTGGACTGGAATTGAACAGGGAATGAAAGTAAACCTTAATATTTTTGGTGCAAAAATTCAAGTGTGCAGCAGTTACTGTGTATGTAGAGAGGTAGTTACTGCTGTGGCTTGTCTGAGGCAGCGCAGCATGATGGATCCTGGTGAGTGGCGGTAGCAATTTTATCCACCAGGTGCAATGGCTGAACCAGGGGGTGGCAAATGGTGGCCTTGGCCACTTTGGAAACCCCAAGGGTCACCTCAATCGTTTGAGGAATCTACTTTGAAGCAAATACAAAATCTAGAAAGCTATAACACTGCTGGTGATACTGCTATTAGAACTGCTTTGGGCTCAGCCGAGTTGCACATACACACTTACATACAATTATATGCTTAACATATAATTTTTTAACATTTCTGCTTCATTTTGTTTGATTTGAACATTTTTACATTTTTGTTTCATATGGGGTTGGGCGTAGCTTGTATGACTCATGCAAATGTACTTCCGTGAGTGACTGAGATTATCCCAGATTAAGAACTGTAGGATTTTGCAGGTTCCGGCGTTTCAAGGTGGCACCAATGATCAGCAGCTGGTGGTCGTCCCACTAACTAGCTCCAGGAGTACAAGAGTCTGCAGAAGAGCTTCATTCCCTGCTGGAGCATTACATGCCAACCTGTATTTGTGCCTCCAGTCTTCTAGTGATATTATTATCAAGAAAATACTTGCATTTATTCTCTTTGTGCTTTTTCAGAGACTTGCCTCAGTCTATTCCACTGGACCACTCTCCTATTGACCTGAGCTCTCTACGATGGTACCTACCTGTAGAGCTGCTCCTCTGCCATCCAGCCACTTGCATACTCCTTCCACCGCTGCATCTTGCAAATCTGGACCACCCTTGCTGGAACATACTGGTTCTCTCCACTGTAAGAAATTAAGAACAAGATAACCACCATCTCTCCTCCGCAGAGAAACTAATCATTCTCCTCTATCCCCAGGTTTCCCTGATCCCAGCACTGTACAGAGTTTTGATTCTCACTGGAAATAAATCCCTTTTTGTTATGAGTTTGAGTCCCGTTTTCCCTCAGTCCATGTTTTTGTCCTCGCACCAGTAAGGCGAAACAAATTTACCAGACCTTTTGGACTGTCATATTAATAAGGGTTGTAATAAAGTTTATAAATAATGTTTAGCAGTAGAAAAATAAGCTAAATACACTGTATCAGAGTATTCCCAAGGATGGCCGTTTATCTTAAATCAGCTGGTAGCAGAGTCATTTTTTAAGCTTTCTGTGTCCTTTTTGCTGCTTGTGTTGGATCACATCAGGTCAGTAGGGGGTTCTACGACTTGACCCAGGGCTGACTGTGTTCAGATTACCAAACATATGTAAATACCCGGCGTCCAGATCACCTCTGAAAGCAGTTAAAGACATTTTCATCACGCTTTTGAGGAGGTTCAGACCTGTGCTGTAGGGCAGTCCATCAGCTGAAGATGAACTTTACAACAGTTCTGAAAAGCCTCCGTGTCATCTTTGTTTCCCGTTTGCGATTCCGCCCACATTGTGTCCCCGAGTTACCCGTGAGGAGGCCCCTTCATGCCTTACAGCACCAACGGTGTTTCAAACCGTTGTGATAGTGACAAGGTGCATCGCTTGCCTCCCAAGCGCCTGTAACAACAAGCGAGCTGCTCCTGAGGGATCCTCCTGCAGACGGTCCCACTTGAATATTTATGAGGCGATGCTACCGACACACACACACAATTATCATAAACAATAATGCTCCACTGATCAAAGAGAGCTCATTATGTGCCTGTAGAGCTGTGAAGTTCTGTTGAAACAACCAATCAGTTAAGCGTCTCTTTCTGCCCGTCTCAGCACATCGTCTCTTTGACTGGCAACACTTTAACCAACGCACATCAGATTTTCTTCCTCTTACCCTGTGTTGATTCAAGAGTCTGTTCAAAGAGAGCCTTTTGATTGCATTAACAGTAACTGAGAAAGTGTGTCTGATTTCTCTCTAGTGTACCGTTTGATTCAGCCAGGATGATTTCAGGCTGATAATCAGACTCTCCAAGTGAGCCCTCGATTCTTTTTTTTTTCCTGTTTCCCTTCAAGATGTCCTTTTGATGTGTGTGTGTGTGTGTCCTTGTTTATGCTACTTTGTGAGGCCCATTTTTCCAACTTATACTACATTGTG
>NC_056503.1:44447445-44451587 GCF_014905685.2 Nematolebias whitei
CTTGCCTTTAACACGGTGTGATTTGTTTTGGTCCGGTCTGTTCTCTACTCTGTTGGCCATTTTAGTTAGCTTCTGCTGCTATTTGTATCTGTATTTCTATTTTATGTTTTCCTGTCTGCTGTGCATGTTTGGTTCTTTTGTACAGCACTTTGGTTGGCCTTGTTGCTGTTTTAAGTGCTATATAAATAAATTGGTATGGTATGGTATGGTATGGTATGGTATGGTATGTTCGTGCTGCTGTTGTTCGGTGTATTGTTTTTAAGCTATTAGTGCTTAGCGTATTTCTTCATATCTCAGATCTTATTACTGTCTTTCTTTCACATTTGTACTTTTGTTGGATGTAACTGGGACCCTGTGTACACAACTTCTTTCCACCACATGTGATGTGAATGACAACAAATAAACCTTGACCTTGATAAGAGTAGAAACAGCACAATGGTTTTTATGCATGGAGGTGATTCCTAAAGTAAACTGAAAACTATTGTCTCGGCTGAAGGACGATGCGTCTCGCGTCCTCTAGGTTCAGTTTATTCATGTAAACTTGTTTACGGTCCCCACGCTGCTTCTTTTGTCCACTCGTCCACTTCCCTTTGCTTTTTAAGCACATGTTGCATCCAGACGTTATCTTTACCCGCTTCATTTTCGGGTCGCGGGGGTCACTGGTACCCATGTCTTCGGTTACTGTGCGGAGGGTTGGGGACACACTGGACAGGTCCAAGTCCATCACAGGGACAAATGAGACAACCGTTGATACTCTCACTCACACCTAGGAACAATTTAGAGTCACCGATCAGCCTGACATGCATGTTTTTGGTCTGTGGGAGGAAACTGGGGAACCCGGAGAAAACTCACGCAGCACGGAGAATATACAAGCTCCACCCAGAAAGGCCCCAGGACCGGGATTCGATCCAGCAACCTTCTGAGAGGCAACAGCAGAGAGACCAACTGAGCTACCGTGCCGCCCTCACATGTTGCATGATGTTTAAAATTTCTAAGAACGTGTGATCTGTTAGCACTCAGAATGTGTAGGGGGAGGGGCTTAAGCTTAGCCTTCTCTACTTTTAGGTTTAACTCCTGTTCCGCTACTTTTAGCTAGCCTTTTGCCACTTCTGGTTTTTAGTTACCATTTTGCTGATTTAATCTTGGCCATTCTTTTGATCTTATAGCATTTAGTTCACCTTTTCTGTGTTTCTAGATAACATTTTATTATTATTAACTTTTAACCATCCTTTGGATATGTATAGCTTTTATCTAAGTTTTTCTACTTTTAGGTTTTAGCTGCTGTTCTGCTTCTTTTCAATAGGTTTGCTGCATTTTGTCTTTCACTACCCTTTTGCTACTTTAGCTCTTGACCAGCATTAAAGCTTAATTTCCCCTTTGTGCTTTTAGCTAGCATTTTGTAACCATTTACTTTACCTTGTGCTTCTTTTAGATTCAAGCTATCGTTTTGCTACTTTGAGCTTTTCACTTGCATTTTGAGTTTTAAGCTACCATTTTATTAATTTTAGCTTTTAGTCGTTCTTTATCTTCCTGTTGTTTTTAGCTAGTCTTTTCTGCTTTTAAACTTTAGATAATGTTCTGTTACTTTTAACTAGCCTTTTGATGCTTTAAATGTTTAGGTAAACTTTTGCTACTTTAACTTTTAGCCAAACTTTTCAGCCTTTAACGAGCCTTTTACGATTTTAAGTTTTAGCTACTGTTCTACTTTTAACTCCCTTTTTGCTGCTTTAACTTATTTAGCTACTCTTTTGCTACTAGTTTTTAGCCAACTTTTTAAACTTATAGCTTTTAGCTAGCCTTTTGTTTGCTTCTAGCTAGTACTTCGGTACTTTAAGCTTTTAGCCAGCCTTTTGCTTTTTATAGCTTTTAGTCGGCCTCTAGGTTTACATTTTAGCTACTGTTCTGTTACTTTTTGATCGCCTTATGCTGCTTTAATCTTTTGTAGCTGCTCTTTTACTACTTTAGATTTTTTTCCAACCTTTTGATACTTATAGCCTTTAGCAACTGTTTTACTTCTTTTAGCTTTTATTAAATTATTTTAGCAACCATTCAGCTATTTTTAGATTTAAACTAGTGTCGTCTTACTTTTAGCTTGGGTTATGCTTCCTTTAGTTTGAACAGCTGTTTCAGCTCTATTTTCAGCCTTTATTCAAGTATTTAGTTTTTTTATTTAGAATTTAAATTTAAAATAATCTGCTTCAGGTTGTCATTGATTCAGTAATCTTGAGCTTCGGCTGCCTACAGACCAGCCGAAGATTTTCAGCAGTATGTATAACAGGCAGCAGGCAGAGCGAGCTGGGTTGGATTAATAATCTACGATGAAATTACAAAAAGATGCTTCGAATCTCATCAGAGACGCGTTTTATCTCGTCTGTTCCTCTGAGCCGAGTCAAGAGGATCTGCAGCTTCGAGTCTGGAGAGGAAAAGACAACGAAGCTCTGGAGGAAGGTCACAAGAAACACGAGACAGGCGCGGCGGGAAACAAGAGAACCAGAGTGAGAGAAGGGGCACCGGAGAGGATGAAAAAGTGAAACTATGTTGTCATGGAAACTGGCATGGATCTGAGGAGCAAAATAGGAGCGTGAACGGGTTCACCGTCAGGAAGTGATGGAGCTGCAGGAGAAACCGAGCATGGAGACGGATTCAGCCGAAAAAATGTGATACTAATACAAGAATGTAGGAGAAACTAGAATCATCAGAACTTCCTGTGAAAAACGCTGAGTAAACGCTGTGCACTGAGCAGTTCTATGAGCAGAAGCTAGTAACAGCTGAAATTAGCATAACTACCTAAAAGGTAAAACCAGCAAAACGTTAACTAAACCTAAAGTTCCCATATTAGCTAAAAAAAAAGCACAAGATTAGCGTACAGTAGCTAAATGCTACAATTAGCACAGAAGTAGCTAAAAGTTGAAACAGTGGTTTAAATCTGAAATCAACCCAATTCTTGCTAAAATTAGCTAAACAATGCTAAAGTGTAAATTTTGCAAAATATTTGTCAAAATCGTATTATAGCACAATAACTAAAAGCTAAAATTAGCAAAACTGTGGTGAACTGTGGTGAACTGTGGTAAACGACTGCTTCACTGAAGGTTCTTAAAGACGTTGTTGAAGCACTGGATGCTAAGGATTATTGTGCTGTACTTTTCTTAGACCTGTCTAAAGCTTTTGACACGGTGGATCATAACATCTTGTGTCATAAACTCTCAGGAATTGGTTTCTCAGAACACACCATTGGTTGGTTCTCTAACTATCTCTCAGACCGGAGGCAATGTGTTCAACATAATGGTACTTCCTCCAGTTATTTAACAGTCAACAATGGTGTACCACAAGGCTCAGTCTTAGGACCCACCCGCTTTACAATCTACATACATAATGTAGGTAAAAACATCCCTGATGCATCCATACATTTCTATGCTGATGACGCAGTTGTTTATTGTCGAGCTAAAACAGTTGATAAGGCTTTCCAGCTTTTGAAATCTGCATTCAACATCATCCAGTCTGATTTGTTCCGCCTCAAACTTGTCCTAAATGACGACAAAACCAAAGGGATGCTTTTTTTCAAACAGGAAGTCGGTCCCAGCAGTTCTTCCTCTGATTTCATCCTCAAATGGTGTCCCCATTGAGTTTGATGATTCATATAAATATTTTGTATCTTGGTTGACACATCGCTCTTTTAAGCTCCATGTGGAAAACCTAGTAAGGAAACTGAACGTTAAACTGTTTTTTTTTTTTTTTCAGAAACTGATCCTGTTTAACTCTGAATGCTAGGAAACGCCTTGTATCTGTGACTTTCCTTCCCTCCATTGATTACAGTGACATTATTTACATGAACACTCCTACAAGAACCCTGCAGATGTTGGATGCTGCAGATGTTGGATGCTGTCTATCATGGTGCACTAAGATTCATAACTGGCTGTGATTATCGTACCCACCACTGCACCCAGTACTCACTGGTTAACTGGACATCATTAACTTCATACAGACTCTCTCACTGGTACATTTTCATCTTTAAATCACTTCTTGGTCTGCTGCCTTCATACATCTCCTCCTACATGTCTCTGCATGAGTGCAGTTACAGCGTGCGCTCTCAGGACATTATTACCTGCAGTGTTCCCTCAATGAGGACTGAACTAGACAAAAGG
>NC_056503.1:44451687-44453691 GCF_014905685.2 Nematolebias whitei
TTGACCATCTTAGCACCAACATAACTGGTTTGTTCCACTTTGGAGTAAGCTGTTGGTGGAAAAATCAGTTTTGTTGTGTGCTTCCTTGACTGATGAAGCCTTCTGGATCGAAGGTGAAACGTTTCAGAAAAAAAAAAAGAAACTGTCCAGATGACCTGACTGGAAGATGTTGGATTGTACAGCACTTTGGTTGGCCTTGTAGCTGTTTTAAGTGCTTTATAAATAAAGTTTAATGGTATGGATATACCTGGATTATTGAGCATGGACTTTGTTGATATGAAACTACTTTGTAGTTAAACAGCACTGAAGGGATCAAATTGAGCCAAACCGTATCCTAAAATGAACACAATAGCTAAAAGCAAACATTAGTTAAATCAGAGCTAAATGGTAAAATTAGCACAACAGCCAATAAAACCTAAAATTATGTTTTGAGGATCGAGGCGTGATTTGAGGAGTAGGTTGATTTGCTGTGGTGGCCATCTTGAATTTGGCCAACTCCAATTAGATGTAAATCCAGTAAATATTTTATGAGACTTTTCATTGAAATCTGTCCATGAGATATTTTGCTAACAGACAAACCTTGAACAAAATTGCTTTGACTATCTGTTGAGGATCACTCTCAGCTACTACCATGCGAACGTTTTGGTCAGTATCGGTACAACTGACTGAAATCTCTCCAGTGTTTTGTGTGATATTTTGCTAACACAGACAGCTCCTCCACCTGAGCGCCTGTTTTTAAAACCAGCACAGCTCTTTGCCAGCTAACCTTCTTCTTTCAGTCAATGCTCGAGTCCGACCATCTGATTTGATCAGACTGAGATGATATGAAGGTTGCCAAGAAACTAATGGTTTCCGTGGCGACAAACACTCCTGCCTTTGTGTGCAGCAATGCAGGAAGTCAGGTCCTTCACTGACAATCGTCATCGCTTTCAGAGTGGACGGACGCAGAGTACATCTGTGGACAAAATGTACTCAGCAGAAAAAAAAAACCTCAAGCTTCTGACAATAAATACAGATGAATTAAATGATCCTTACATGCGATGATGGGCAAGCTGATGCTGTGACACTGATTTTCATACTTCGTGTAACAATATTTACCATTTCATAACAGGCAGTGCACCAGAGAGACATATATATTAAAAAATCTACACGAGAACGTTGAACTCAGAGAGCTTTTCATAATTGGCTAAAAGAAAAAGCTCTGCACCAGTTCTTTTCAAACTCTGGACATTTGGTGTTCAGAATGAAAACAAAAGTCAAGTAAACACCCAGCATTCCTCCATACTGACATCAGTAAAGATGGACGTGGTGTCTCCTCCTCCTCTGGTCAAAATTGAAGCCACAATGTCAGTTTTTTTTCAAGAGCTGCCATGTTGTATTTTCAAAGCAAGAGTCTGCAGGTAGGAAATGACAACATATGGTCTTATCTGGCAACACAACATATGGTCTTATCTGGCAACACTGGCGTGCACACTCAGGACTTGGGGTTGCCCCTTTGACACAAAAGTCCCACTTTCACACGAATATCAACGCTCTAAGACGCAGTTTACTTGAGTGAAACTGGAGATTTTCTGCTGCGGTTCACAACAACAGCCCTCGTTCTCTTTGAAACCGAAGGTTTCTGAATCCAGGTCTCAGTAGAGACTTACGGGGGGAACTCCCTGCACAGGTGTCAGATACTCCAAAGGTGTGACGTCGCACATGCGCACTGCAGGCGGCTGCACCAACAACAGTTACAAGAAATGGTTGAGAGCAGTGTTATGTCCTTCTGTTGGCCTGGGAACGCCTTGGGGTCCTCCCAGAAGAGCTGGAAGAGGAGGCTGTGGAGAGAGATGTCTGGACCTCCCTGCTCAAGCTGCTGCCTTCAAGACCTGACTGTGGAACAAGCAGAAGATGAAGGATGGATGGATGGATGGATGGATGGATGGATGGATGGATGGATGGATGGATGGATGGATGGATGGATGGATGGATGGATGATGGATGGATGGATGGATGGATGGA